>NW_026712320.1:0-367533 GCF_030504385.1 Musca domestica | reverse complement strand
ATCGGTCATGTTTTTTTTATCGTTGCCATCAAAATTTAATGGCGTCTTTCGTCGCCCGTATTTTTTTCTCAATTGCAGACAATATTGCAAAGTATTTTTTTTTTTTTGGAAATTGCTTCAATATGGAAAAATTATTTTCTAAAAAATCCTTTAAAATATATTCTTTAAATATTTTGCCGAAAAATATTTTTTAAAAAATCCACGTTTACAGATGGCTCTCGGAAAACATTTTTTAAAAAATCCACGTTTACAGATGGTCCTCGAGAAATATTTTTTTAAAAAATCCACGTTTACAGATGGTCCTCGAGAAATATTTTTTTAAAAAATCCACGTTTACAGATGGTCCTCGAGAAATATTTTTTAAAAAATCCAGTTTTACAGATGGCTTTCGAAAAATATTTTTTTAAAAAATCCACGTTTATTTAGTCTTTGAAAAAAATATTCTTTAAAAAATCCACATTTATTTAGTCCTTGGAAGAAATATTTTATTAAAAAATCCACGTTTTTTTAGTCCTTGGAAAAAATATCCTTTAAAAAATCCACATTTACAGATGGACCTCGAAAAAATATTTTTTAAAAAATCCACGTTTATTTAGTCATTGGAAAAATATTCTTTAAAAAATCCACGTTTATTTAGTCATTGGAAAAAATATTCTTTAAAAAATCCACGCTCATTTAGTCATTGGAAAAATATTCTTTAAAAAATCCACGTTTATTTAGTCATTGGAAAAAATATTCTTCAAAAAATCCACGTTCATTTAGTCATTGGAAAAATATTCTTTAAAAAATCCACGTTCATTTAGTCATTGGAAAAATATTCTTTAAAAAATCCACGTTTATTTAGTCATTGGAAAAAATATTCTTCAAAAAATCCACGTTTATTTAGTCATTGGAAAAAATATTCTTTAAAAAATCCACGTTCATTTAATCATTGGAAAAAATATTCTTTAAAAAATCCACGTTTATTTAGTCATTGGAAAAAATATTCTTTGAAAAATCCACGTTTATTTAGTCATTGGAAAAAATATTCTTTAAAAAATCCACGTTTATTTAGTCATTGGAAAAAATATTCTTCAAAAAATCCACGTTTATTTAGTCATTGGAAAAAATATTCTTTAAAAAATCCACGTTTATTTAGTCCTTGGAAAAAACATTCTTTAAAAAATCCACGTTTATTTAGTCATTGGAAAAAATATTCTTTAAAAAATCCACGTTTATTTAGTCCTTGGAAAAAACATTCTTTAAAAAATCCAAGTTTATTTAGTCCTTGGAAAAAATATTCTTTAAAAAATCCACGTTTATTTAGTCCTTGGAAAAAATATTTTTTTAAAAATTTACGTTTATTTAGTCCTTGGAAAAAATATTTTTTAAAAAATCCACGTTTACAGATGGCCCTCGAAAAATATTTTTTTAAAAATCCACGTTTACAGATGGCCCTCGAAAAATATTTTTTAAAAAATCCACGTTTACAGGTGGTCCTCGAAAAATATTTTTTAAAAAATCCACGATTAGAGATGAACCTGGAAAAATATTTTTTAAAAAATCTAAGTTTACCGGTGGTCCTCAAAAAATATGTTTTTTAAATTTCACGTTTACAGATGGTCCTAGAAAAATATTTTTAAAAAACCCACGTTTACAGATGGTCCTTGAAAAATATTTTTTAAAAAACCCACGTTCACAGATGGCCCTCGAAAAATATTTTTTAAAAAACCCACGTTTACAGATGGTCCTTGAAAAAATATTCTTTAAAAAATTCACGTTTACAGATGGTCCTTGAAAAAATATTCTTTAAAAAATTCACGTTTACAGATGGTCCTTGAAAAAATATTCTTTAAAAAATCCACGTTTACAGATGGTCCTTGAAAAAATATTCTTTAAAAAATCCACGTTTTTAAAAGATCCACGTTTATTTACTCCTCGAAAAAAATATTTTTTAAAAGATCCACGTTTATTTACTCCTCGGAAAAATATTTTTTTTAAAAAATCCACGTTACAGATGGCCCTCGAAAAATATTTTTAATAATATCCACGTTTATTTACTCCTCGGAAAAATATTTTTTTAAAAAATCCACGTTACAGATGGCCCTCGAAAAATATTTTTAATAATATCCACGTTTATTTACTCCTCGGAAAAATATTTTTTTAAAAAATCCACGTTACAGATGGCCCTCGAAAAATATTTTTAAAAATATCCACGTTTATTTACTCCTCGAAAAAATATTTTTTAAAAAATCCACTTTTACAGATGGCCCTCAAAAAATATTTTTTAAAAAATCCACATTTACAAATCCAAAATCAAAAAAATCGACGTTTACAAATGGCCTTTGAAAAATACTTTTTAAAAAATCCACGTTTACAGATGGCCCTGGAAATTTTTTTTTAAAAAATCCACGTTTACAGATGGCCCTGGAAATTTTTTTTTAAAAAATCCACGTTTACAGATGGCCCTGGAATTTTTTTTTAAAAAATCCACGTTTACAGATGGTCCTGGAAAAATATTTTTTAAAAAATCCACGTTTACAGATGGTCCTCGAAAAATAATTTTTAAAAAATCCACGTTTGTAGACGGTTCTCCAAAAATATTTTTTAAAACATCCACGTTTACAGATGGTCCTTTAAAAATATTTTTTAAAAAATCCACGTTTACAGATGGTCCTCGAAAAATATTTTTTGAAAAATCCACGTTTACAGATGGCCCTCGAAAAATATGTTTTAAAAAATCCACGTTTACAGATGGTTCTCGAAAAATATTCTTTAAAAAATCCCCGTTTATTTAGACCTTGGAAAAAATATTCTTTAAAAAATCCACGTTTATTTAGTCCTTGGAAAAAATATTTTTTAAAAATCCAAGTTTACAGATGGTCCTCGAAAAATATTTTTTAAAAAATCCACGTTTGTTTAATACTTAAAAAATATTCTTTCTTAAACATAACCCTTTAAAAACCCTCCAATTAAAATTATCAAAATATTATTTTATCAAAATCTTTATTTTTTATCAAAATTTATTGAAATATAAAATTTCAAAATTTTCATCCCGAGGTGGAATATTTCTTCGAACGACTTTTACTGTGCGAACGTGAACGGGATCTTGAACGTTTGGAGCGTTTCGAACGTTTGGAGACTTTTGAATGTTTCGAATGTTTCGATTGTTTGGACTGTTTCGACTGGGACGATGAACGACGTGAGGTGGAGCGAGAGGCACGCGAGGTAGTGTCATCACTGTTCGTGCGTATCGAAGAAATGCGATTCGGTTTTTTGGTGATCCAAAATTTCAAAGCAAATATTAGCTCTGCCTTGAAGGCCTCGCCTGGGGTGACCTAGAAGAAATTAAAAGATTTAAAAATTTTGATCTGAAGAATCTCCAGGCATCCTTTCCCTACCTTCTCCCGCACCGCCACCTTTTGCACATTCCACAAAAACTCCAGAATTCCAATAATAATGGCCACCACAATGCCACCCACCAGCACCAGGAAAACACCACCCAATTCGATCAGCGACAATTCATCACCATCCACGGCCTGTGGATCCGTTTCATCATCCTCACAGGTGACATTGTGATTTTTCCACCATTTTTTCTTCAGCTTGTAAAGTTCGTTGGTTTCACTCAACTTCAGGATGGACACACTCAGATTGGTACGATAATCCGCCCCCAGCGGCACAGCCAAGCCATAATGTTTCTCACCAATTTGATCGCCAATCTGTTGCAAATGACAATCCCGTTCCGTGTTATACGACAAACTTGTCGTCTCCATAAGGAAGGCATATTTCCCCTCACCCTTGCGCACCCGTTCCACACCCTCTTTATTCGACTTGGTAAAGGCCGATGGTTCAAAGGATTTCATTTGATTCCAGGCTTTTTGATAATTCGTTTCATTCGATTCGGAAAAAAAGAGAGAGGTACTGCCACCCTCTAAGGTTCCAAATTTTATCTCATGTTGATCAATCAAATCTTCTAGGCTCTCAATGGAGGGTTTGATTTTATTGCTTGTCAAGACGGCCGCCAAGTTGGCGGTGTAGGTACTCAACATCATCAGGGCAAAGAACCACCACATGGCGGTGAGCATGCGCATGGGAGCGCCTCTGGAAAATTTGGAGAGGGAATTATTATCGAAAAATCTTAAATCCGTTATGGAACATTACCTTGGCAGTAAATCACAGCCCTGTTGCATAATTGAACCAATCATAAGCCATGCTGTGTTACGGGTCCTCCACTTGTTTTCCAATTCTTCGGGGTCCTCAACGAGGGGATTGGGATTCTCCCATTCGTGATGGGAAATTCTGAAAAAAATCGAAACCAAAATTATGGATATTTTTTTAAATCCTTTAGATAACATGGATAATTTATCCGAACCCTCCGGAGAAAGCGGATAAAATATTTTTTAAAAAATCCACGTTTATAGATGGTCCTCCAAAAATATTTTTTAAAAAAAATACACGTTTATAGATGGTCCTCCAAAAATATTTTTTAAAAAATCCACGTTTATAGATGGTCCTCCAAAAATATTTTTTAAAAAATCCACGTTTATAGATGGTCCTCCAAAAATATTTTTTAAAAAATCCACGTTTATAGATGGTCCTCCAAAAATACTTTTTAAAAAATCCACGTTTATAGATGGTCCTCCAAAAATATTTTTTAAAAAATCCACGCTTACAGATGGTTCTCGAAAAATATTTATTTTAAAAATCTACGTTTGCAGATGGTCCTCGGAAAATATTTTTTAAAAAATCCACGTTTACAGATGGTCCTTGAAAAATATTTTTTAAAAAATCCACGTTTATAGATGGTCCTCCAAAAATATTTTTTAAAAAATCCACGTTTATAGATGGTCCTCCAAAAATATTTTTTAAAAATCCACGTTTATAGATGGTCCTCCAAAAATATTTTTTAAAAAATCCACGTTTATAGATGGTCCTCCAAAAATATTTTTTAAAAAATCCACGTTTATAGATGGTCCTCCAAAAATATTTTTTAAAAAATCCACGTTTATAGATGGTCCTCCAAAAATATTTTTTAAAAAATCCACGTTTATAGATGGTCCTCCAAAATATTTTTTAAAATATCCACGTTTATAGATGGTCCTCCAAAAATATTTTTTAAAAAATCCACGTTTATAGATGGTCCTCCAAAAATATTTTTTAAAAAATCCACGTTTATAGATGGTCCTCCAAAAATATTTTTTAAAAAATCCACGTTTATAGATGGTCCTCCAAAAATATTTTTTAAAAAATCCACGTTTATAGATGGTCCTCCAAAAATATTTTTTAAAAAATCCACGTTTATAGATGATCCTCCAAAAATATTTTTTTAAAAAATCCACGTTTATAGATGGTCCTCCAAAAATATTTTTTAAAAAATCCACGTTTATTGTAGGTCCTCCAAAATATTTTTTAAAAAATCCACGTTTATTGTAGGTCCTCCAAAATATTTTTTAAAAAATCCACGTTTATTGTAGGTCCTCCAAAATATTTTTTAAAAAATCCACGTTTATTGTAGGTCCTCCAAAAATATTTTTTAAAAAATCCACGTTTATAGATGGTCCTCCAAAAATATTTTTTTAAAAAATCCACGTTTATAGATGGTCCTCCAAAAATATTTTTTAAAAAATCCACGTTTATAGATGGTCCTCCAAAAATATTTTTTAAAAAATCCACGTTTATAGATGGTCCTCCAAAAATATTTTTTAAAAAATCCACGTTTATAGATGGTCCTCCAAAAATATTTTTTAAAAAATCCACGTTTATAGATGGTCCTCCAAAAATATTTTTTAAAAAATCCACGTTTATAGATGGTCCTCCAAAAATATTTTTTAAAAAATCCACGTTTATAGATGGTCCTCCAAAAATATTTTTTAAAAAATCCACGTTTATAGATGGTCCTCCAAAAATATTTTTTAAAAAATCCACGTTTATAGATGGTCCTCCAAAAATATTTTTTAAAAAATCCACGTTTATAGATGGTCCTCCAAAAATATTTTTTAAAAAATCCACGTTTATAGATGGTCCTCCAAAAATATTTTTTAAAAAATCCACGTTTATAGATGGTCCTCCAAAAATATTTTTTAAAAAATCCACGTTTATAGATGGTCCTCCAAAAATATTTTTTAAAAAATCCACGTTTATAGATGGTCCTCCAAAAATATTTTTTAAAAAATCCACGTTTATAGATGGTCCTCTAAAAATATTTTTAAAAAATCCACGTTTATAGATGGTCCTCCAAAAATATTTTTTAAAAAATCCACGTTTATAGATGGTCCTCCAAAAATATTTTTTAAAAAATCCACGTTTACAGATGGTCCTCCAAAAATATTTTTTAAAAAATCCACGTTAAAAGATGGTCCTCGAAAAATAGTTTTTAAAAAATCCACGTTAAAAGATGGTCCTCGAAAATAGTTTTTAAAAAATCCACGTTAAAAGATGGTCCTCGAAAAATAGTTTTTAAAAAATCCACGTTAAAAGATGGTCCTCGAAAAATAGTTTTTAAAAAATCCACGTTAAAAGATGGTCCTCGAAAAATAGTTTTTAAAAAATCCACGTTAAAAGATGGTCCTCGAAAAATAGTTTTTAAAAAATCCACGTTAAAAGATGGTCCTCGAAAAATAGTTTTAAAAAATCCACGTTAAAAGATGGTCCTCGAATAATAGTTTTTAAAAAATCCACGTTAAAAGATGGTCCTCGAAAAATAGTTTTTAAAAAATCCACGTTAAAAGATGGTCCTCGAAAAATAGTTTTTAAAAAATCCACGTTAAAAGATGGTCCTCGAAAAATAGTTTTTAAAAAATCCACGTTAAAAGATGGTCCTCGAAAAATAGTTTTTAAAAAATCCACGTTAAAAGATGGTCCTCGAAAAATAGTTTTTAAAAAATCCACGTTAAAAGATGGTCCTCGAAAAATAGTTTTTAAAAAATCCACGTTAAAAGATGGTCCTCGAATAATAGTTTTTAAAAAATCCACGTTAAAAGATGGTCCTCGAAAAATAGTTTTTAAAAAATCCACGTTAAAAGATGGTCCTCGAAAAATAGTTTTTAAAAAATCCACGTTAAAAGATGGTCCTCGAAAAATAGTTTTTAAAAAATCCACGTTAAAAGATGGTCCTCGAAAAATAGTTTTTAAAAAATCCACGTTTATTGATGGTCCCCCAAAAATATTTTTTAAAAAATCCATGTTTGTAGATGGTCCTCGAAAAATATTTTTAAAGAATCCACGTTTATAGATGGTCCTCGAAAAATATTTTTTAAAAAATCCACGTTTATAGATGGTCCTCGAAAAATATTATTTAAAAAATCCACGTTTATTGATGGTCCCCCAAAAATATTTTTTAAAAAATCCATGTTTGTAGATGGTCCTCGAAAAATATTTTTTAAAGAATCCACGTTTATAGATGGTCCTCGAAAAATATTTTTTAAAAAATCCACGTTTATAGATGGTCCTCGAAAAATATTATTTAAAAAATCCACGTTTATTGATGGTCCTCCAAAAATATTTTTTAAAAAATCCACATTTATAGATGGTCCTCGAAAAATATTTTTTAAAAAATCCACGTTTACAGATGGTCCTCGAAAAATATTTTTTAAAAAATCCACTTTTACAGATGGTCCTCAAAAAATATTTTTAAAAAATCCACATTTACAGATGGTCTTCGAAAAATATTTTTTTAAAAAATCCACGTTTACAGATTGTCCTCGAAAAACATTTTTTAAAAATCCACGGTTATTTACTCCTTGAAAAAAATATTTTTTAAAAAATCCACGTTTATTTACTCATTGAAAAAATATTTTTCAAAAAATCCACGGTTATTTGGAAACTTGGATAATCCATTATCCATAATTAAGACATGGATAATCCCCCCTCTTCCCCTCCCACTCAAATCTCACCTGGCCATAAAAACAAAAGCCAACGTCATAACCAATTGTGTCAATATGACATACATCCACACCTCCTTCGCAAAGGGTTGTAAGAAAGCAAAAATATCCTTTACTTCCGGATCGGGTTTATAAAACAGGATACTTATACCCAGTTGCATAAACGGCACCGTAAAGTCCACATATTTTCGACGCAGCTGGGTTATGGTCAGATCACAGACACCGATTTGGGCACGCTACAAGAAAGAGACATATTACTTCCCATTTCCCTTTTCCCCTCCTTATTTTATGACTCACATGATCGATCAAGGACCTCATAATGCCATCCCACTCCTTGGTCACCGGATTAAACTTCCCATTGCCATTGACCAAAACAAATTCATACTCAAATTCCATCATTTCGGAAAGTTTCTGGATCAAATCGACGGCATAGCCTTCATATTTTTCATCACCACGGAAATTTTCGGCATCTTCCCTAAATTGGTGGTGGAGGAGAAGTAGAGGGGGGAAAGGTGCCAAATAAAATCAATTTTCATTATTTTCCTAACAATTTCGCTCACCCACTTCATCATGAAATACGGTTCTTCAATGTGGGTCACCACCCGATACACCCGACGACTCTGGGCGAAATCTTGTACCGCAGCCGAGGATGAGGAGGATATTTGGAAATCTCGGCGTACGGACTGTATGCTGCCGTCAGGGCTCCAGGTTGCCAGGGGCTCATTAATGGTTGGCTTGTAGATTTCCAAATTAAATTCGCTGCGCAGGCCATATTCATCGATTTTCATGTTCTCGGTTTTGAAGGGAGGCTCCACATCGTCTTCGGAGATCTGGGGAGAAAGGAGGAGAATATCTTCGTTTTAAAGAATTAAGACTCCCCTTGGCCAACTTACCCTCTTCATCTCGCCCACAATATATTTCCCCAACACCCATGCATATGACCCCTCGGCATCACATCTCCCAGCAGGCTCCACAAATTCCCTGCCACCGGTTATAACATTTCGAGCGGCATTGGCAAACAGGACAACAGCATCGTACATTAGAGTGGGTAGCATGGTTTGATTGCCCAAAAGTTGCTGGAATAGAATAAAAAAGAAATGAATATTTCACTCCGGAAGTGGGGGTCTCCCAGGTAGACTCACATCAACTTCGGTGATCCTTGTCTTTTTCCGCTCAAAAGGATTTGCATCGACACCTTTTACCCGTACCGAGGTAATATTCGATTGGAAGTCAGCATTATTGGCCTGGAAAAGGCCAGAGCTGTGGGTATCCAAATGGGTTAGGAACCAGTTCTGGAAAAAAAGGAAAATTTCCATAGATTTAAGAAAAAAATTAAGTCTCCCCTAGGCTTTCAGGCGTGGATTTTTTTAAACAAATTTTTACAGCCTTCCCCAGGCCTTCAGCCGTGGATTTTTAAAACAAATTTGTACAGCCTTCCACAGGCTTTCAGGCATAGATTTTTGAACAAATTATTACACCCTTCCCAAGACCCTCAGGCGTCGATTTTTTAAACAAATTTTTACAGCCTTCCCAGGGTTTTCAGGCGTGGATTTTTTAAACAAATTTTTACAGCCTTCACAAGGCCTTCAGGCGTGGATTTTTTAAACAATTTTTTACAGCCTTCACAAGGCCTTCAGGCGTGGATTTTTTAAACAATTTTTTACAGCCTTCACAAGGCCTTCAGGCGTGGATTTTTTAAACAATTTTTTACAGCCTTCACAAGGCCTTCAGGCGTGGATTTTTTAAACAATTTTTTACAGCCTTCACAAGGCCTTCAGGCGTGGATTTTTTAAACAATTTTTTACAGCCTTCACAAGGCCTTCAGGCGTGGATTTTTTTAAACAATTTTTTACAGCCTTCACAAGGCCTTCAGGCGTTGATTTTTTAAACAATTTTTTACAGCCTTCACAAGGCCTTCAGGCGTGGATTTTTTAAACAATTTTTTACAGCCTTCACAAGGCCTTCAGGCGTGGATTTTTTAAACAATTTTTTACAGCCTTCACAAGGCCTTCAGGCGTGGATTTTTTAAACAATTTTTTACAGCCTTCACAAGGCCTTCAGGCGTGGATTTTTTAAACAATTTTTTACAGCCTTCACAAGGCCTTCAGGCGTGGATTTTTAAACAATTTTTTACAGCCTTCACAAGGCCTTCAGGCGTGGATTTTTTAAACAATTTTTTACAGCCTTCACAAGGCCTTCAGGCGTGGATTTTTTAAACAATTTTTTACAGCCTTCACAAGGCCTTCAGGCGTGGATTTTTTAAACAATTTTTTACAGCCTTCACAAGGCCTTCAGGCGTGGATTTTTTAAACAATTTTTTACAGCCTTCACAAGGCCTTCAGGCGTGGATTTTTTAAACAATTTTTTACAGCCTTCACAAGGCCTTCAGGCGTGGATTTTTTAAACAATTTTTTACAGCCTTCACAAGGCCTTCAGGCGTGGATTTTTTAAACAATTTTTTACAGCCTTCACAAGGCCTTCAGGCGTGGATTTTTTAAACAATTTTTTACAGCCTTCACAAGGCCTTCAGGCGTGGATTTTTTAAACAAATTTTTACAGCCTTCCCAAAGGCTTTCCGGCGTTGATTTTTTAAACAAATTTTTACAGCCTTCCCAAAGGCTTTCCTGCGTGGATTTTTTAAACAAATTTTTACAGGTCTCCCAAAGGCCTTCCGGCGTGGATTTTTTAACAAATTTTTACAGGTCTCCCAAAGGCCTCCCGGCGTGGATTTTTTAACAAATTTTTACAGACTTAACCAGGTTTTCAGCCGTGGATTTTTGAATCAAATTTTTACAACATTCCCAAAGGCCTTCAGGCGAGAATTTTTTAAACAAATTTGTACAGCCTTCCCAAAGGACTTCAGGCGTGGATTTTTTTTAACAAATTTTTACAGACTTAACCAGGTCTTAAGCCGTGGATTTTTGAATCAAATTTTTACAGTCTTCCCAAAGGCCTTCAGGCGTGAATTTTTTAAACAATTTTTTACAGCCTTCCCAGGGCTTTCAGGCGTGGATTTTTTAAACAAATTTTTACAGCCTTCCCAGGGCTTTCAGGCGTGGATTTTTTAAACAAATTTTTATAGCCTGCCCAGGGCTTTCAGGCGTGGATTTTTTAAACAAATTTTTACAGCCTTCCCAGGGCTTTCAGGCGTGGATTTTTTAAACAAATTTTTACAGCCTTCCCAGGGCTTTCAGGCGTGGATTTTTTAAACAAATTTTTACAGCCTTCCCAGGGCTTTCAGGCGTGGATTTTTTAAACAAATTTTTACAGCCTTCCCAGGGCTTTCAGGCGTGGATTTTTTAAACAAATTTTTACAGCCTTCCCAGGGCTTTCAGGCGTGGATTTTTTAAACAAATTTTTACAGCCTTCCCAGGGCTTTCAGGCGTGGATTTTTTAAACAAATTTTTACAGCCTTCCCAGGGCTTTCAGGCGTGGATTTTTTAAACAAATTTTTACAGCCTGCCCAGGGCTTTCAGGCGTGGATTTTTTAAACAAATTTTTACAGCCTTCCCAGGGCTTTCAGGCGTGGATTTTTTAAACAAATTTTTACAGCCTTCCCAGGGCTTTCAGGCGTGGATTTTTTAAACAAATTTTTACAGCCTTCCCAGGGCTTTCAGGCGTGGATTTTTTAAACAAATTTTTACAGCCTTCCCAGGGCTTTCAGGCGTGGATTTTTTAAACAAATTTTTACAGCCTTCCCAGGGCTTTCAGGCGTGGATTTTTTAAACAAATTTTTACAGCCTTCCCAGGGCTTTCAGGCGTGGATTTTTTAAACAAATTTTTACAGCCTTCCCAAAGGCCTTCAAGCCTTCCCCAGATCTTCAGGCATGAATTTTTTAAACAAATTTTTACAGCCTTCCCAAAGGCCTTCAAGCCTTCCCCAGATCTTCAGGCATGAATTTTTTAAACAAATTTTTACAGCCTTCCCAAAGGCCTTCAAGCCTTCCCCAGATCTTCAGGCATGAATTTTTTAAACAAATTTTTACAGCCTTCCCAAAGGCCTTCAAGCCTTCCCCAGATCTTCAGGCATGAATTTTTTAAACAAATTTTTACAGCCTTCCCAAAGGCCTTCAAGCCTTCCCCAGATCTTCAGGCATGAATTTTTTAAACAAATCTTACAGCCTTAACCAGGCCTTCAGCCGTGGATTTTTTAAACAAATTTTTACAGACTTTCTCAGGCTTTTAGGCCTTAAAAATGTCTCTTAAAAATCCTCACCTACTCTCTCTCTCTCTCCACACCTACTCGCTCTTTGGATCCTTGAAAATTTCTCCTAGAACATTTCTCTTAAAAAGTCACACCTATTGCCATCTTTAGGTCCTCGAAAATTAATCCCTAAAATCCACGCCTAATATCCTCTTTAGGTTCTCGAAAATTCCTCTCTAAAATCCACGCCTAATAACCTCTTTGGGTCCTCGAAAATTCCACTCTAAAATCCACGCTTATTGCCCTCTTTGGATCCTTGACAATTTCTCTAAAATATCCACGCCTATTGGCCTCTTTGGATTCTTGACAATTTCTCCTTGAACATTTCTCTTAAAAAGTCACACCTATTCCCATCCTCGAAAATTAATCTCTAAAATCCACGCCTATTGTCCTCTTTGGGTCCTCTAAAATTCCTCTTAAAAATCCACGCCAATTATCCTCTTTGGGTCCTCTAAAATTCCTCTTAAAAATCCACGCCAATTATCCTCTTTGGGTCCTCTAAAATTCCTCTTAAAAATCCACGCCTATTGTCGTCTATGGTTCCTCTGAAATTCCTCTTAAAAATCCACGCCTATTGTCGTCTATGGTTCCTCTGAAATTCCTCTTAAAAATCCACGCCTATTGTACTCTTTGGGTCTTTTGAGATTCCTCTTAAAAATCGACGCCTATTGTCGTCGTTGGTCCTCTGAAATACCTCTTAAAATCCACGCCTATTGTCGTCTATGGTTTCTCTGAAATTCCTCTTAAAAACCCAAGCATGTTGTCCTCTTTGGGTCCCCTGAAATTCCTCTTAAAAATCTACGCCTATTATCCGCTTTGGATCCTCTAAAATTCCTCTTAAAAATCTACGCCTATTATACTCTTTGAATTATCTAAAATCCGTCTAAAAATCCACTCCTATTTTTGTCCGTGGTTCCACTAAGGTCCATGACCACTACGGTCCACGTCCACGACTATTGTCGTATACGATTCCTCCAAAATTCCTTATAAAAAATCAGGTATATTGTCGTCTATGAGTCCTCTAAAATTCCTTTAAAAAGTTCGCGATTTTGGTCCACTTTGGGTCCTCGAAAATTCCTCTTAAAAATCCATGACTATTGTCCTTGTGCCTTTGAACATTTCTCTGAAAAATTCACACTTTTTGTCCTCTTAAGGTCCTCGAAATTTTTTCTTAAATAACCAAGCCTATTATCCTTCCTAAAAAATTCGTACTAAATATCCATGCCTAAGGTCCTTTTAAAGTCCTCTAAAATCCCCGTCTATTGTCCTCTTTGGTTCCTCGGAAAAAACTTACCCTAAACGGTCCCAATAGCTTAAATTCCTTGGCCTGATTCAATAGCGGCACCAGCGACTCGGGTTTGCAATCCATGATCAGGCGCTGCTCATGGAAATCCTCTTCGATTTCCTTCCACAATACCCTCATATCATCCTCATATTCGGCTAGGTTTCTGATTTTGATATTTTCCCTCTTTACTTCGGCAACATTCATGAGATCTTGGATGCGGGCTAGACCTACAAATAATCATCAAAAGTCAATATAAAATAATAAAAAGTATTCAAAAGATTTATCGTACCCTGTTCTGTTTCATAAATCAGCGTAAATTTCCTCCATTTATAATCCTTGCGTATAATATCCAAATAGGCTCGGGCCACAGTTTGTAAGGCGGGCGCCACACTAACCGACATTTGGTGGTTCAGGCGTCGCTGTTCCAAATCAATGTCAATATCCCAGTCGTACTGCAAGTGGGGTATACCTGCATTATTGGCTATCAGAGCAACAATATCTGAAAAATTCTAAAATTTTAGAAATATTTCGTTTTTGGATCGAACCTTCTCTATTACCTGTTGTGGCTCGGGAACTGGGCCCAAATATGGCCGCCACATCTTGGGCAAGTAACTCACATGCTGCAAATGATTTTGAAATGTTATAACAATTTTATTGGAATTGTTCGCCCCTGGATACTCACTTAGCTGTTGTAGCACCAAGCTGTCATCCTCATTTGGTACATAGCGTTTTATTGTTTCAAATTGTAGCTCGAATAGTTTTTGATTATTTATCTGACGTATTGCTTCATCGAAGGCTAATTCGGTTTCATCCTCGCCGCTGAAAAATAGGGCACCTAAAAAGAGTTAGACATAAACAAAGGGGTATCTGAACAAAGCTATCCAAAAATGCCAAAAATATAAATTCTTTCGGTATATATTTATTTTAACCATATCTCTGGTATTTGTAGAGATATATCATTATATTTTACGTCAATGTGAAGGTAAGACATCCTTCTTCACAACTTGGTAGTTTTCATTTTGAAATTTCTTATCAATATTAAAATTATTCACCTAAGAGTAAAGTATATAAAAAATAATGTTGTATCCCATTTTTCTTTTGTATAATTCGCAATCCATATAACATCCCAACTAGCATATATAGGTTTAAATTCCTAAGGAAGGATAACATTTAAATATCCTATTCTTTCAAAATCCATCTACATTTTTAGCATATAACAATTAGTTCCGCCGATATAACCTATAGAAAACAATTACCCAAAATTGTCATAAAGTTGACGTTTTTGTGCATTAGTCATCATTGGGCCATATCTCGGGTACTTTTGGAGCTACGTTAATTTTATGAACATTTTTAAGCGGTTGCGAATATTTTTTCAAAGCCACTCCAAGGTTACCAGCGTGTAGCGACATTAGTTCCAAAGATATGACCACTAGAAAACAATTACCCAAAATTTTCAAACATTTGACGTTTTATGTATCCGTTTTCATTTAGCCATATCTCGGGTATTTTTGCAGCTATCTTAACATGTGTTACATTTTTATAAAGTTAAGAATATCCGTTCAAAACCACCCAGAGGGTACGAACATGTATCGGGATTATTTCCAAAGATATGGCCTGTAGAAGCGAATTACCCAAAATTGGCAAAAAGTGGACGTTTTTGTGCATCAGTTTTCATTAAGCCATATCTCGAGAATTTGTAGAGATACATTAACATGTGTTACATTTTTGTAAAGGTATTAATATTCATAAAACATGAGCAAGGATATGAACATATACCGACATAAGTTCTAAAGATATAGCCTCTAGAAGACGATTACCCAAAATTGTCAAATATTTCAATTTTTTGGGCATCAGTCTTCATTTAGCTGTATCTCGGGAATTTGTATAGATATATTAACATGTGTTACATTTTTATAAAGGTGAGAATATTCTTGCAAAACCTGCCAAAGGGTATGAGCAGATACCGACATAAATTCTAAAGATATAGCCTCTAGAAGACAATTACCTAAAATGATCAAATATTTCACTTGTTTGTGTATCAGTTTTCATTCGGCCATATCTCGGGTATTTTTGCAGCTACTTTAACATATGCTACATTTTTATAAAGGTGAGAATATTCTTTCAAAACTGCTTAAAGGATACGAACATGTATCGGGATTATTTCCAAAGATATGGCCTCTAGAAGAGAATTACCCAAAATTAGCAAAAAGTGGACTTTTTGTGCATCAGTCTTCATTGAGCCATATCTCAGGAATTTGTAGAGCTACATTAACATGTATTACAGTTTTGTAAAGGTATTAATATTCTTTCAAAACATGACCAACGATATGAACATATGCCGACATAAGTTCTAAAGATATAGCCTATAGAAGACGATTACCCAAAATTGTCAAATATTTCACTTTTTTGTGCATCAATTTTCATTCGGCCATATCTCGGGTATTTTTGGAGTTTCCTTATACATGTATTGCATTTTTATAAAGGTGAGAATATTTTTTAAAGCCTACCTAGGGTATAAACATGTATCGAAATTATTTCCAAAGATATGGCCTCTAGAAGACGATTACCCAATATTGCTAATAAGTGGATGTTTTTGTGCATCAGTTTTAATTTAGCCATACCTCGGGTATTTTTGCAGCTACTTTAACATGTGCTACATTTTTATAAAGGTGATAACATTCTTTTAAAACATGCCTAACGGTATGAACATGTACCGACATAAGTTCTAAAGATATAGCCTCTAGAAGACAATTACCTAAAATGACCAAATATTTCACTTTTTTGTGCATGAGTTTTCATTTGGCCATATCTTGGGTATTATTGGAGCTACCTTAAGATTTGTTGTATTTTCATAAAGAAGGGAATATTCTTTGAAAACCAGCCTGAGGGTATTAACACGTACCGACAATAGGTCCAAAGATATGACCTCTAGAAAACGAATACCAAAAATTATCTAACATTGCAAGTTTTTGGGCATCGATTTTCATTAGGCTATATCTCGTCTATTTATGGAGCTACATCAATATGTTGTTCTTTTCTATTAAGGTGAGATGATATTGTCTCAAAATTTAATAAATTTTATCCAGAAATCCCGAGTGCTAAGCTATGCATGACTCTTCATGAAAAATTCTATTATTATTTCTTTACTTTTCAGAGTGCTAAGAAATGCATGACTCTGGCATTTCGAGAGTTATATGAACAAATGTTGCTTCAAATGAATGGTGAAATTTCTGACTTCTAAATATTGCAATTTTAATCGCGATAATCCGAACAGGGCCCAAAATATGTCTCATATACTAAAATTTCAAACTTCTTTATTTATTCTTTGAAAAACAATGTTTCTTAGACATATCCCTAAATTTTTATACACATTTTTGATTACCCGATCAAAGACCAAAGAAAAGATATGAAGAGCTACCCCTCTGCTTTCCAAAACCAGTTACGTTATCAAAATATTCCTATTACTTCCGGAGTAACGCTCTCTGGAAAGAGGTAACTCAAAAGTTGCAAAAATGTTCCACTTTCCTGTACATGTCTACATTTTGTCATATCTCTGGCATTTCGAAAGCTATATGAACAAATGTAACTTCAAATGAAAGGTGAGATTTCCGTCTTCTAAATATGCTAATTTGTTTCCGATAATCTGAACAAGACCGAAGACCTTATTCCTTACTTTAATTTCAAAAATTTCATTTCTTTATAAGGCCTTGTTTCTCAACAGTATTCCTTAGTTACAGCCCTAGGCTATTATACAATTTTTTGATTATCCAATCAAGGACCAAAGTACGAATATGAAGAGCTACCTCTCAACTTTCCAAATCCACTAACTATATTAAAATAACCCTATTACTTCGGAAGTTATGACTTTCGGAATGGGGTTACTCAAAAATGATAAAAATTTGGCCAACTTTTTGTACATGCGATTATTTCACCATATCTCTGGAATTTGTTAAACTATGGCAACAAATGATATTTTAAATGAACAGTGGAATTTTCTTCTTTTATATTTCATAATTTTTATTTTCAAGATCCAAGCAGATCCCTAAATATTCTCTCTTAGAGTATAATTTTTACAATTACTCTACAACACTCTTTTCATTAAGAATATACCTTCAATGCGTTTCTTGCTAATAGCAAAATTTTTGGATTACCTGACTAAAGAAAACTAAAAAGAGTTCTTTCTAATCTTTCCAAATCAAGTTACATGGCAAAAAATATCACCATTAGTTCCGATGTTATGGCCTCTGAAAGGGGGTTACTCAAAAATACAAAAAAAATTCCACTTTTCTGCATGTATCAAAATTAAGCAATATCTCATGTGTTTCGAGAGATATATTCAAGATATTTGCACACATGTAAAGAAAAGGCACTCTTCTATCATATTTGGGAAACTTTTGACCCATAGTTTTCGAAATTCAGCTGGACACTACTTGAACAATTTCGACCACAAAATATTCACAGTTTTTCTACAATGATTTTTTGTACAACAATATTTCTATGATGCATTGCTAGCTAATAACAATGTTTTTGAGTTATCCGCCTAAAAAAGTGAGATAGGGCTGCCTCTAATCCAAATCCAGTTACATGATTAAAAAACTCCTATTACTTCCAAAGTTATGGTCTCTGGAAGTTGGTTACTCAAAAATACCAAAAAATTTCCACTTTTCAGCATGCATCAAAATTAAGCAATATCTCGTGTGTTTCGAGAGATGTATTCAAAAAAATTACATACATGTGAAGAAGAGGTACACTTCTATCACATTTGGGATATTTTTGAACCAAAGTTTTCGAAAACCTACGGGACACTGTTTGAGCAATTCCGACCACAAAATATTCAAAGTGATTCCACACTGATTTTTTATTTATAACAATATTTCCTTGATGCATTGCTCGCTAATAACAAAAATTTTGAAGAATCTGCTTGAATAAAATAAGATAGAGCTGCCTCTAAACTTTCCAAATCCAGTCACTTGATTTAAAAAGTCCTATTACTTCCAAAGTTATGGTCTCTGGAAGTTGGTTACTTAAAAATACCAAAAAATGCCCACTTTTCAATACACATAAAAATTTAGCAATATCTCTGGTATTTCGAGAGCTATATCCAAGTAATTTACATAAATTTAAGGGAGAGACTTTCTGCTTTTAAATTTCGGCAATTTTTGAGCCAAAGTTTTCGAAAACCCCAGGAACACTGCTTAAGCAATTGAGATCACGAAATATTCACAGATATTCTGCAATGATTTTTTTTAACAACAATAATTTTTCGATGTATTTCTCACTTATAACAATGTGTTTGAATTATTCGCCTAAAGAAAGTAAGATAGATCTGTCTCTATACTTTCCAAATCCAGTTACTTGATTAAAAAACTCCTATTACTTCCAAAGTTATGGCCTCTGGAAGGAGGTTACTCAAAAATACCAAAAAATGCCAACTTTTCAGTACATATAAAAATTTAGCAATATCTCTGGTGTTTCGAGAGATAATTCAAGAAATTTACATACATGTAAAGTAAGGGCACTCTTCTATCAAATTTGGGAAATGTTTGAGCCAAAGTTTTCGAAAACCGACTGGACACTGCTTGAGTAATTCCGACCACAAAATGTTAACAGTTTTTCTACAATAATTTTTTTCATAACAATATTTACTTAATGCATCGCTCGCTAATAACAATATTTTTGAGTTATCCGCCTAATTACAGTAAGGTAGAGCTACCTCTATGCTTTCCAGAACCAGATACTTGATTAAAAAACTCCTATTACTTCCAAAGTTATGGTCTCTGGAAGTTGGTTACTCAAAAATACCAAAAAATGTCCACTTTTCAGCATGTATCAAAATTACATCTGGTGTTTCGAGAGATATATCCAAGTAATTTACATCCATGTAAAGAAGAGACATTCTTCTATCAAATTTTGGAAATTTTTGAGTCAAAGTTTTCGAAAACCCACGGGCCACTGCTTAAGCAATTGCGATCAAAAAATATTCACAGTTATTCCGCAATGATTTTTTTATAACAACATTTCTGTGGTGCATTGCTAGCTTATAACAATATTTTTGAATCATCCCCCTAAAGAAAGTAGGATAGAGCTATCTCTATACTTTCCATATCCAGTTAGTTTATTAAAAAACTCCTATTACTTCCAAAGTTACGCTCTCTGGAAGGGGGTTACTCAAAAATACCAAAAAATGTCCACTTTTTAGCATGTATCAAAATTAAGCGGTATCTCTGGTGTTTCAAGAGCTATAACCAAGTAATTAACATCCATTTAAAGAAGAGACTTTCTGCTTTTAAATTTTGATAATTTTTTCTGGCAAAATTTCCGAAAACCCTGTTTGATTTCGAGCATTCGATCACAAAATAATTTTCCGAACTTAATGGATTTCTAGATAGGACTATACTTTCCCAATCCGATCTGATGTTCTGTTCTGTTCTTTTTCTTACCCACTTTTACAGTTGTTCTGGTCTCCACCACCACCAATTCGCAGGAAATGTGCAGAGTATTGAAAACGATTAAGAGAAGGCACCAATATCGATACATTTTAGAACACTTTTTTTTGAAGAAGTGGGATTTTTCTACATTTTTTAACTACGAAACTTTGTCTCACGAGTTATTTTATTACGTAAAATATTGAAAATTTGTCACAATTTGTTCTCCATTGCTCTTGGAAATAATGGAGAAGAAGAAAATCTTAATACAAATTCACCGTGGCGACGTTTGTTCTTTCGAAATATGCGTTTTTTATTTGGATTTTTTTCTTTTGCTTTTCTTTTTTTTTTTTCTTCCACCGACCACCAAAAATCCGTCTAAACTTGTCGCCTTTAACGTATCAACTGATTTGTGTGTTGAAGAATTTTCCGCATATTTTCCTTCGCTGGTGTTTTTTTTTCCACGTCCATTAAGACAATTTTCCAATTTCATTTCATATTTTCTTATTGATGGTGTTGCTGTTGTTGTTGTTTGTGTTCGTCATCTCAAAAATAATGTTCGTCGTCGTCATTAGTTTTACTTCTTGGATCAGTATTTTAAAGTGCTTTTGTTGTGCTGGACGGGTGAAGGTGGTGGGGGTGGCTGTGACTAGGCGATCGTAACACTGGCGGCAGGATGGCATTCATAACAAAATTTGATGAAAAAACAGAAAATATTTTTGTCGCTTTGTTTTCGTTTGCTTTTCTTTTTTGTTGGTCCAAAACTCTTGTAAAAAGCCATAAATCGCCAACATATGGTTGTGTGTGGTTAGAGCACACACGCACATATGTTTTCACTTGATGTTTTCTTAGCCATAGGTTGGCCGGCCTCTCACCAATTTCATGGGTGTTGGGAAAAGCCGGTATGTACGAAAGGGAAGGCATGTTGCCACTAACAAAGAGAATATATATTAATATTTAAAATAAATCACTAAATACTTCACAAAAAAAATTGGTCAATTTTTTCAACTATAAAAATCGATTTTCGGCCAATAAAATTGGTCAATTGTAATCTTTTTTAACCACTAAAATTAATATTTCAAATAAACCACTGAACGCTTCAAATAGTTTAGTAAAAAAATAGATTTATTTTAAAAAGTTTAATAGTGAAATATTTTCAAAGTTTGGTCGGAATTTATCTACACAAAAATAGCCTTTTAAGGGGAAGGTGTAAAAGTTTAACCATTGAAAAATATTTTTTTACCATAACATGTCGATTTTCGGTTTTTTCGACCAATAAATTTGGTCGATTTTTTTCGACCAATAAGTTTGGTGAAATTTTTTACCAAAAAGTTTTGGTCTTTTTTAATGACAAAAAAATATTTAAATAAAATTACTTAACGCTTCATATATTTTAATAAAAAAAATTATAATTTATTTAAAAATATTTAAAATTTTCAGAAATCAAACTATGTTTGGTCGAAATTTATCTACACAAAAATAGCAATTTAAGAGGAAGATGTAAAAATTTAACCATTGAAAAAAATTGATTTTTTCAACCATCAAATGTCGCCGACTTTTTCGACCAATAAATTTGGTCGATTTTTTATACCAAAAAAATTGTCTTTTTTAACCACAAAAAATATTTAAAATAAATGACTAAAAAAATTAAATTTCTTTAAAAATATTTAATAATAATAGATTTTCAAAAATCAAACTGATTTTGGTCGGATTTTATCTAACATTTTTTTTAAACCATAAAATTTCGATTTTTTTCGACCAATAAATTTCGTCAAATTATTTACCAAAAAATTTGGTCTTTTTTAAACACAAAAAATATATATTTAAAATAAATCACTTCAAATATTTCAATAAAAAAAATTAAAATTTATTTAAAAATATTTAATAATAAAAGATTCTCAGAAATCAAACAAAATTTGGTCGGAATTTATATACACAAAAAAAACCTTTAATAGGAAGTTGTACAAATTTAACCAGTGAAAAACTCATTTTTTTTTTCAACCAAAAAGGTCGATTTTACAATAAATTTGGTTGATTTTATTAACCACCACAAAATATTTATAATAAACCACTGAACGCTTCAAATAGTTTAAAGGAATTAGATTTATTTAAAAATGTTTAATAGTGAAATATTTTCAAAAATCAAACTAAGTTTGGTCGGAATTTATCTACAAAAATAGGCTTTTAAGAGGAAGTAAAAATTTAACCATTGAAAAATCAATTTTTTCAACCATATAATGTCGTCGATTTTTTCGACCAATACATTTTTTTACCAAAAAATTTAGTCTTTATTTAAAATAAACCTCTAAATACTTCAAATATTTTAACAAAAAAAATAAATTTATTTAAAAATATTTAATAAGAAAATAATAATAAAAGATTATCAGAAATCAAACAAAATTTGGTCGGAATTTATCTACACAAATTAGCCTTTTAAGGGGAAAGTGTAAAGATTTAATCATTAAAAACAAATTGTTTTCTTTTTTGAAGAAAATGTTGTAGATTTTTTAACATTTTAAAATTATCTATAAATTGTTGTTCGTCAACTCTGGTCTAAAAAATCTTAAATTTTTTCGTTTAAAAGTCGTTATATGAAATCCTGGTGTAGTCTCTAGCAGTTCTCATTTTTTAAGCACAAATATTCAAATTTAAAAATCTAAATAAAAAATATTTTCAATTTTGGTATTTTGGGTTTTGACCAAAAATTTTTGGTCGATTTTCTGGCCAAAAAATTTGGTCTTTTTGACCACAAAAAAACATTTGCAACTTAAAATGAAAACATCAAATTATTTTCCAAAACCCACATGAGGAGGCATGCTTTTAATATTTTAAAAATATCTATAAATGTTTGTTCATCAACTCTGGTCTAAAAGATATGCGAATGTTTTGGTTTAAAACACTTCATACCAAATCCTAGACTATTTAAGTGTGAATAAATTTATAGCAGTTCTCATTTGTCAAAAATATAACTTCAAAATTAGAAAAAAATTAAATAAAAACTATTTTCAATGTTGGTCGAATCGAAAACTTACCAATTTTTTTTGGTCTAAATGAAATGAATAATTTCTTGTAAAAAAATGTTTTATGGTAGCTACTCCTTTTTAAAGCAACTAGAATTTATAATTCTTTATAAAAATCTGAAATTAGTTTTTAGTCGGAAAATTCGATCAATTTTTTGGGTCGTCGTTTTAAGGACTATTTTTAAACATCTTATTTTTAAAATTTGTTTTCCTGAGAAATTTGTTCTTAAAATCCCCAAAAAATTGGTTAAAAATCGACCAAAAAATTTGTTTTATCGAAAAAGTCTGCCAAATTTTTTGGTCTGAACCTGAAATTTTCCTCCTTCTATTTCCTGCTAGTTTTCATAAATTTGTTCTGAAAATCCAAAATAAATTGGTTAAAAAATCGACCAAAAATGTTTGGCCAAAAAAGTCTGCCATATTTTTTTTGTCCGGAGTCCAGAAAATATATACATATATATTTTTATAAAAGACCAACCCTATTCTATTTGTGTCAAATTTTCATAAATTTGTTCTAAAAATACAAGAAAAATGTGTATAAAATCGACCAAAAAATTGTGGTCGAAAAAGTAAAACCTTGTTTTTACTCAGAAGTCCAGAAATTAACCATTTTATCTTTGTATTAAAGGCATACCCTCTGTGGCCAATTTTTATAAATTTATTCTAAAAAAATCAAAATAAAGTGGTTAAAAATCGACCCAAAAAACTTTGTGGGAAAAGTTTGTCAATTTTTTTGGTCCAAAATCAAGAAATTATGTATTTTATATTCCTTTTAAAGGCCAACCCTCTTCTATTTGTGGTTAATTTTCATAAATTTGTTCTAATAGTCAAAAATAAATTGGCCAAAAATTCGACCAACATTTTTTGTCGAAAAGTCTGCCAAATTTTTTGTCCAAAGTAAAGAAATTATCCATTTTATATACCTTTTAAATACCAACCCTCTTCTATTTCTGGTCAATTGTCATCAATTTGTTCTAAAAATCCAAAATAAAGTGGTTAAAAATTCTACCAAAAAACTTGGAAAAGTTTCCCTTTTTTGTTTTTGTGTGAAATCAGGAAATTATGCATTTTATCTTTTTATAAAAGACCAGCCCTCTTCTATTCCTGGCCAATTTTCATAAATTTGTTCTAAAAATTTAAAAAAAATATGATCAAAAAATCGACCAAAAAATTTCGGTACAAAAAGTCTGCCAAATTTTTTGGTTCGAAGTCCAGAAATTAATCACTTTACATTCCTTAAAAAATTCCAACACAATTCTGTTTCTGGTCAATTTTCATAAATATGTTCTAAAAATCCAAAATAAATTGTTTAAAAATTTGACCAAAAAATTCGAAAAATTTTTTATTTATTTATTTATTTTTTTTTTTTTCAGAAAATTTATATTCTATTTTCCTGTGACAGTCCAACATTATTTTAGTACAATCTATTCCCGACCAATTTTCAGTTTTAATCCGACCATTTTTTTTTTTTTTTTTTTTTTTTTTTTTGATCGAAAAAACGCCAACCCTAATTATTGAATCAATAAACAATTTCAATGAAACACGAAAATTCCTCATTAAATGTTTTCTTGTTTTGACATGACAAATTGTTTACATTTGATCTTTGGTGGAGGAGAAGCACGGCAACCGGAGGCGGAGAGTTTTTTCATGTTTTGACAAAGTAGCACTCTTCCATGTGGGGGCTATTAAAATTTATGTAAACGATTCGATGGTAAATTGATTGAAAATCAATTAAAACTTTTGTAAATAATAAACACAGATAATTTTACGGATAATTTGGGTGGTAATTAGGAGAGAGAGATTTCGGAAGAAACCAATAATTCATTGACTTTGGCTTTTTTACCGGGATATTAAAATTATATTCCTTAGATACAAGATCAGTAGGTGTTAATAGGGAAGACATATGGCAAATTTAATAGGGCTTCAATGAAGTACCAACATGAATCATTATTTTATTGTCGATTAAAATGTACCCCCCTGTCCTACGGCATTGCTTTCAAAAAAGTCATTCAAAGCAAAATAATAAAATTTTAAATTAGATTTTTAATTTTTATTTCCCTCTCAAAAAATTGAATTTTCCCCACAATGACCGGTACAATAGCCCAGGATATGTTCCTCTTGGACTGCCCCGGATATGAGGATTATTTGGATACATTTGTAACGCGCAGCGATATACGTTTTATACGAAATGTACGCTTTTGTCGCATGCTCGTGGAGTTGGGTTATCGTTCGCCCACCGACATATATACACCGGAACAATTCCAACAGCATAAGGCCGCTGTCCAAGAATCGCTGTGGCCCATCAAGAAATCAACTATCTTTTTTAGTGATGGCATGAAATCACAAGATCCGGTGCTAATCGAAATGGCCAATCGGGAGAGGCCGAATGCACAGAAAATGATATCGGTAAGGATAAAATATTTTTAAAAAATCCACGTTTATAATTGGTACTAGAAAAAATATTTTTAAAAAATCCACGTTTATAATTGGTACTAGAAAAAATATTTTTAAAAAATCCACGTTTATAATTGGTACTAGAAAAAATATTTTTAAAAAATCCACGTTTATAATTGGTACTAGAAAAATATTTTTAAAAAATCCACGTTTATAATTGGTACTAGAAAAAATATTTTTAAAAAATCCACGTTTATAATTGGTACTAGAAAAAATATTTTTAAAAAATCCACGTTTATAATTGGTACTAGAAAAAATATTTTTAAAAAATCCACGTTTATAATTGGTACTAGAAAAAATATTTTTAAAAAATCCCGGTTTATAATTGGTACTCGAAAAAAACATTTTAAAAAAATCCCGGTTTATAATTGGTACTCGAAAAAAATATTTTAAAAAAATCCCGGTTTATAATTGGTACTAGAAAAAATATTTTTAAAAAATCCACGTTTATAATTGGTACTAGAAAAAATATTTTTAAAAAATCCACGTTTATAATTGGTACTAGAAAAAATATTTTTAAAAAATCCACGTTTATAATTGGTACTAGAAAAAATATTTTTAAAAAATACACGTTTATATAAGGAACTTGAAAAAATATTTTTAAAAAATCCACGTTTATATAAGGAACTTGAAAAAATATTTTTAAAAAATCCACGTTTATATAAGGAACTTGAAAAATATTTTTAAAAAATCCACGTTTATATAAGGAACTTGAAAAAATATTTTTAAAAAATCCACGTTTATATAAGGAACTTGAAAAAATATTTTTAAAAAATCCACGTTTATATAAGGAACTTGAAAAAATATTTTTAAAAAATCCACGTTTATATAAGGAACTTGAAAAAATATTTTTAAAAAATCCACGTTTATATAAGGAACTTGAAAAAATATTTTTAAAAAATCCACGTTTATATAAGGAACTTGAAAAAATATTTTTAAAAAATCCACGTTTATATAAGGAACTTGAAAAAATATTTTTAAAAATCCACGTTTATATAAGGAACTTGAAAAAATATTTTTAAAAAATCCACGTTTATATAAGGAACTTGAAAAAATATTTTTAAAAAATCCACGTTTATATAAGGAACTTGAAAAAATATTTTTAAAAAATCCACGTTTATATAAGGAACTTGAAAAAATATTTTTAAAAAATCCACGTTTATATAAGGAACTTGAAAAAATATTTTTTAAAAATCCACGTTTATATAAGGAACTTGAAAAAATATTTTTAAAAAATCCACGTTTATATAAGGAACTTGAAAAAATATTTTTAAAAAATCCACGTTTATATAAGGAACTTGAAAAAATATTTTTAAAAAATCCACGTTTAAAATTGGTACTTGAAAAAAAATATTTTTAAAAAATCCACGTTTATAGTTGGTACTTGAAAAAATATTTTTAAAAAATCCACGTTTATAGTTGGTACTTGAAAAAATATTTTTAAAAAATCCACGTTTATAATTGGTACTTGACAAAATATTTTTAAAAAATCAACGTTTATAATTGGTACTAGAAAAAATATTTTTAAAAAATCCACGTTTATAATTGGTACTAGAAAAAATATTTTTAAAAAATCCCGGTTTATAATTGGTACTCGAAAAAAATATTTTTAAAAAATCCCGGTTTATAATTGGTACTCGAAAAAAATATTTTTAAAAAATCCACGTTTATATAAAGAACTTGAAAAATATTTTTAAAAAATCCACGTTTATATAAGGAACTTGAAAAAATATTTTTAAAAAATCCACGTTTATATAAGGAACTTGAAAAAATATTTTTAAAAAATCCACGTTTATATAAGGAACTTGAAAAAATATTTTTAAAAAATCCACGTTTATATAAGGAACTTGAAAAATATTTTTAAAAAATCCACGTTTATATAAGGAACTTGAAAAAATATTTTTAAAAAATCCACGTTTATATAAGGAACTTGAAATAATATTTTTTAAAAATCCACGTTTATATAAGGAACTTGAAAAAATATTTTTAAAAAATCCACGTTTATATAAGGAACTTGAAAAAATATTTTTAAAAAATCCACGTTTATATAAGGAACTTGAAAAAATATTTTTAAAAAATCCACGTTTAAAATTGGTACTTGAAAAAAAATATTTTTAAAAAATCCACGTTTATAGTTGGTACTTGAAAACATATTTTTAAAAAATCCACGTTTATAATTGGTACTTGACAAAATATTTTTAAAAAATCCACGTTTATAATTGGTACTAGAAAAAATATTTTTAAAAAATCCACGTTTATAATTGGTACTAGAAAAAATATTTTTAAAAAATCCCGGTTTATAATTGGTACTCGAAAAAAATATTTTTAAAAAATCCCGGTTTATAATTGGTACTCGAAAAAAATATTTTTAAAAAATCCACGTTTATATAAAGAACTTGAAAAAATATTTTTAAAAAATCCACGTTTATATAAGGAACTTGAAAAAATATTTTTAAAAAATACACGTTTATATAAGGAACTTGAAAAAATATTTTTTAAAAATCCACGTTTATATAAGGAACTTGAAAAAATATTTTTAAAAAATCCACGTTTATATAAGGAACTTGAAAAAATATTTTTAAAAAATCCACGTTTATATAAGAAACTTGAAAAAATATTTTTAAAAAATCCACGTTTATATAAGGAACTTGAAAAAATATTTTTAAAAAATCCACGTTTATATAAGGAACTTGAAAAAATATTTTTAAAAAATCCACGTTTATATAAGGAACTTGAAAAAATATTTTTAAAAAATCCACGTTTATATAAGGAACTTGAAAAAATATTTTTAAAAAATCCACGTTTATATAAGGAACTTGAAAAAATATTTTTAAAAAATCCACGTTTATAATTGGTACTTGAAAAAATATTTTTAAAAAATCCGCATTTATAATTGGTACTTGAAAAAATATTTTTAAAAAAATCCACGTTTATAATTAGTACTTGAAAAAATATTTTTAAAAAATCCACGTTTATAATTAGTACTTGAAAAAATATTTTTAAAAAATCCACGTTTATAATTGGTATTTGAAAAAATATTTTTAAAAAATCCACGTTTATATGTGGTACTTAAAAAAATATTTTTAAAAAAATCCACGTTTATATGTGGTGCTTGAAAAAATATTTTTAAAAAATCTACGTTTATAATTGGTACTTGAAAAAATATTTTTAAAAAATCCAAGTTTATAATTGGTACTTGAAAAAATAATTTTAAAAAATCCACTTTTATATGTGTTGCTTACAAAAATATTTTTAAAAAATCCACGTTTATATGTGGTGCTTGAAAAAATATTTTTAAAAAATCCACGTTTATATGTGATGCTTGAAAAAATATTTTTAAAAAAATCCACGTTAATATGTGATGCTTGAAAAAATATTTTTAAAAAATCCACGTCTATGTGTGAGGCTTGAACAAAATATTTTTAAAAAATCCGCGTTTATTTGGTCTTTAAAAAATATTTTTAAAAAATCCACGTTATTTGGTCATTGAAAAAATATTTTAAAAAAATCCACGTTTATTTTGTCCTTGAAAAAATATTTTTAAAAAATCCATGTTTATTTCGTCCTTGAAAAAATATTTAAAAAAATCCACTTTGATGTCAGATCTTTTCAAATAATTTTTATTTGTTTCCCTTCCTTCTCTCTCTGCAGACAATCATATTCATAAAACACCGCTTGAAAACCGGTTTCGAAATATCCGGTTACATTGACTATGAGCAAAGTTTACACCAGGCAAATCTGCAAGAGGAAAATTGCACCGATTGGGCGGCCATCTTTGGCGAGCGCCTAAAACTAAGACCCAAAACCACCGATCTGAGCTTTTTCGACTGGCACAAGGGCCTGGTGCTGTACAATGAATCGGATAATTATCTGGTGCAACATGATGTCCACTACGGGTTGATTTTCATGCACAAAGGTGATCACAAGAAGGTCTGTGTCGATATCGATAAACCGGAATATAGTAAAAATTGTACGCGGTCAATGCATTTCTCGGAGCGGTATGGGCATGTGGTGTTCTACGATCATGTCATACGGAAAAAGATTTGAAAAGTACCAGGTGGGACGGCTCTCTCTCTCTCCTTCTCTCTCTCGCTCGCTCTTGAATTTGAATAAAACTGAGAAATAAATTATGTTTGTTTGTCAACAGGATCAGGTATGAGGGGTGGGGTGGGGTTGGGAGGTAGGTGGATTTTTGGACCCCGGCCAATTTGAAAAATGTTTTTTGCATTCTTGTTGCTTCTGCTTATTTAGAATATGCTGATCACAACAAAAAGGGTTTTTTCTTGTGGCACACACACCATTTGGCCACACCACCAAAATAATGCCGAATTTCTGGGTCATTGTTTCATGTTTTTTCCTCCACATTTCTCCTTTGGTGTATTTCGATTTTTTTCTTCTCAATTCTTTCTTTAAGTGCATTTTGTCAATTAATTTTGGGTGATCAAGACAAAAACATAATCAAGACAAAACAAAAAATTCATTTAAATTTAGGCCTTAGACGAGGCAACATTATTTCGATTATCTGGTCACAGCTGCAAGTCATGCCGCAAGAATTTTTTTCGAAGTGAAAAAGAAAACGTTTACATCATCATAAAAATTTATTTTCATAAAAATGGAAATTCTAAAAAATTAGTAAAAAAATTAATTTAAAAAAAGGTTGAGAAAATATAACCCCCCATTGTGGCCCTCAAAAAATACCCCACAAAATGCAGATCTACAAATTCCTGTTGTATTTAATATTTGCAAATTTGGTCAAGGCCAAACCGAAATTTAACATAGGTAAGTTCTGTGTTTTTCGGAAAATTTCTAAAAAAAATTGAAAATTTTTTTCCCTTAAGGCATAATTTTGGATGCACCCCGAGACGACTTGGAAATTGCATTTCTCTCGGCCATCGATAGATCGAACATAAATGAACGCAGCTTTGAGTTGGAGGGTGTTGTGGTCTATGCCAATGCCGAGGATAGTTTTTTGGTAGAGAAGGCGGGTAGGTCACCACCTCCCAATTTTTTTTCCGAAAAAATATGACTAATTTGTTTTTCCATTTCAGCCTGCAATTTAATTTCACAGAATGTCATTGCCATATTTGGACCCATACAGGGCAGTGGTTCGGGTGAGACACAATGAAAATACTATTATAAAGTATTTGAGAGTGAATCGTAGATTTTTGAGGACCAATTTTTTAAAATATCAGAGAATAATAAAAAAATGGAACGAATTTGGGAATATCGGGAGGAGACGTTATATGGGGGCTATACGAAGATGTGGGGACCTGCGCAGATAATTTTTTGTCATAGGCTGTAACATCCCTTACGAACTTCAAATACCAAATTTGAAACATTTCCGGTGAATAATGTCGCAAAAATCATCAAAATACCGAAAATCGGGAGGTGCCGTGAAAAGGGGGGTATTCGAAGACGTGAACCTGCACAGACAATTTTCTGTCTCAGGCTGTAACATCCCTTACGAACTCCAAATACCAAATTTGAAACAATTGCCGTAAATAATGTCGCTAAAATCAGCAAAATTCCGAATATCGGGAGGTACACTTATATGGGGGCTATACGAAGACCTAGACCTGCGCAGATAATTTTCTGTCATAGGCTGTAGTATCCATTTCGACCTTCATATACCAAATTTGAAGCAATTCCGGTGAATAATGTCGCTAAAATCAGCAAAATACCGAATATCGGGAGGTACACTTATATGGGGGCTATACGAAGACGTGGACCTGCACAGACAATTTTCTATCACAGGCTGTAGTATCTATAACGAACTTCAAATACCAAATTTGAAGCAATTCCGGTGAATAATGACGCTAAAATCAACAAAGTGCCGAATATCGGGAGCTACAGTTATATGGGGGCTATACCAAAACGTGGACCTGCACAGACAATTTTCTGTCTCAGGCTGTAGTATCCATTACGAACTTCAAATACCAAATTTGAAACAATTCCGGTGAATAATGTCGCTAAAATCATCCAAAATACCGAATATCGGGAGGTGCCGCTATATGAGGGCTATACGAAGAAGTCGACCTGCATAGGTAATTTTCTGGCACAGGCTGTAGTATCCATTACGACCTTCATATACCAAATTTGAAACAATTCCGGTTAATAATGTCGCTTTAATCCCCAAAATACCGAATATAGGGAGGTACCATGATATGGGGGCTATACCAAAACGTGGACCTACATGACCCATTTTTAATACCAAAAGTCCTGCAGGCATAATATACAATATTTTCTCCATCAATTTTATTTATTTTTAGATATTGTTGCCTCGATTTGCCACACCCTGGAAATACCGCATTTCACCTTTGACTGGTCGCCCAGCGAGGCCTTGGACGAGAAACCCCTACGAAGCATGTCCCTGAATCTGCATCCATATAATTTGCAGTTCTCACAAGGTCTCTCGGAGACGGTGCAAAGTTTTGGTTGGCGTTCCTTTACCGTGGTATATGAGTCGGAAAAAGGTTAGATCCCTTAAAAATCCAAAAAAGAATTTAAAATCATTTGAAATTTTAAAAATCTTCCAGAATTACAACAAATACAGGACATCTTACAAATCGGAGAGCCGAGCAGCAATCCCACCACGGTTAAACAGCTACCCGATGACTCGGACTATAGGCCGTTTTTGAAGAGCATCAAGACCTCCACGGATAATTGTATGATTTTACACTGTTCTCTGGATAAAATCATGGAGATTCTAAGGCAGGCCGATGAACTGAAAATGTTGGGGGAATATCAGGTCAGTAGGGGTTTTGGAACTTTTAAATAGGGAATTTAAAAAAAAAATCTCTTTTCCAGAGCATTTTCATACCCACCCTGGACACCCATACCTTGGATATGCAAGAAATCCAAAATGTTGGAGCAAATATAACCACAATTCGCCTTATGGATCCCACGGATTATCAACTGCGAAATTTGGTGAGAGATTGGGAGGAGCGTGAAAAGCGAGAGGGTAATTTTTATCGGGTGGATGTAACGCAAATTAAGGTTTGTTTTGAGGGGAAAAAATAAGCAGAGGGTTATGTAATGAAGTTGATATTTTTAGACCAACATGGTTCTGCTCAGCGATGCTGTGTGGATTTTTGTAAAAGGCTTGGCCGAGCTGGAAATTGTAGAGGAGCTAAATCCCCCGGAAATTGCTTGTCGAAGAAACAGGCCATGGCAGCAGGGGAGAAGGATTTTGGAGTTCATAAAGGCGGTGAGTAGGGCCATTTTGAAAAAAAAATCTACCAATTTTATATCTGTGAACAAGCCTTGCTAGGCTTTGAAATTTTTTCTTTAAAAATCCACGCTTTGCTAGGCCTTGAAAAAAATATTCTTTAAAAATCCACGCTTTACTAGGCCTTGAAAAAAATATTCTTTAAAAATCCACGCTTTGCTAGGCCTTGAAAAAAATATTCTTTAAAAATCGACGCTTTGCTAGGCCTTGAAAAAAATATTCTTTAAAAATCCACGCTTTACTAGGCCTTGAAAAAATATTCTTTAAAAATCCACGCTTTGCTAGGCCTTGAAAAAAATATTCTTTAAAAATCGACGCTTTGCTAGGCCTTGAAAAAAATATTCTTTAAAAATCCACGCTTTGCTAGGCCTTGAAAAAAATATTCTTTAAAAATCCACGCTTTGCTAGGCCTTGAAAAAAATATTCTTTAAAAATCCACGCTTTGCTAGGCCTTGAAAAAAATATTCTTTAAAAATCCACGCTTTGCTAGGCCTTGAAAAAAATATTCTTTAAAAATCCACGCTTTGCTAGGCCTTGAAAAAAATATTCTTTAAAAATCCACGCTTTGCTAGGCCTTGAAAAAAATATTCTTTAAAAATCCACGCTTTGCTAGGCCTTGAAAAAAATATTCTTTAAAAATCCACGCTTTGCTAGGCCTTGAAAAAAATATTCTTTAAAAATCCACGCTTTGCTAGGCCTTGAAAAAAATATTCTTTAAAAATCCACGCTTTGCTAGGCCTTGAAAAAAATATTCCTTAAAAATCCACGCTTTGCTAGGCCTTGAAAAAAATATTCTTTAAAAATCCACGCTTTGCTAGGCCTTGAAAAAATATTCTTTAAAAATCCACGCTTTGCTAGGCCTTGAAAAAAATATTCTTTAAAAATCCACGCTTTGCTAGGCCTTGAAAAAAATATTCTTTAAAAATCCACGCTTTGCTAGGCCTTGAAAAAAATATTCTTTAAAAATCCACGCTTTGCTAGGCCTTGAAAAAAATATTCTTTAAAAATCCACGCTTTGCTAGGCCTTGAAAAAAATATTCTTTAAAAATCCACGCTTTGCTAGGCCTTGAAAAAAATATTCTTTAAAAATCCACGCTTTGCTAGGCCTTGAAAAAAATATTCTTTAAAAATCCACGCTTTGCTAGGCCTTGAAAAAAATATTCTTTAAAAATCCACGCTTTGCTAGGCCTTGAAAAAAAATATTCTTTAAAAATCCACGCTTTGCTAGGCCTTGAAAAAAATATTCTTTAAAAATCCACGCTTTGCTAGGCCTTGAAAAAAATATTCTTTAAAAATCCACGCTTTGCTAGGCCTTGAAAAAAATATTCTTTAAAAATCCACGCTTTGCTAGGCCTTGAAAAAAATATTCTTTAAAAATCCACGCTTTGCTAGGCCTTGAAAAAAATATTCTTTAAAAATCCACGCTTTACTAGGCCTTGAAAAAAATATTCTTTAAAAATCCACGCTTTGCTAGGCCTTGAAAAAAATATTCTTTAAAAATCCACGCTTTGCTAGGCCTTGAAAAAAATATTCTTTAAAAATCCACGCTTTGCTAGGCCTTGAAAAAAATATTCTTTAAAAATCCACGCTTTACTAGGCCTTGAAAAAAATATTCTTTAAAAATCCACGCTTTGCTAGGCCTTGAAAAAAATATTCTTTAAAAATCCACGCTTTGCTAGGCCTTGAAAAAAATAATCTTTAAAAATCCACGCTTTGCTAGGCCTTGAAAAAAATATTCTTTAAAAATCCACGCTTTACTAGGCCTTGAAAAAAATATTCTTTAAAAATCCACGCTTTGCTAGGCCTTGAAAAAAATACTCTTTAAAAATCCACGCTTTGCTAGGCCTTGAAAAAATACTCTTTAAAAATCCACGCTTTGCTAGGCCTTGAAAAAAATATTCTTTAAAAATCCACGCTTTGCTAGGCCTTGAAAAAAATATTCTTTAAAAATCCACGCTTTGCTAGGCCTTGAAAAAAATAATCTTTAAAAATCCACGCTTTGCTAGGCCTTGAAAAAAATAATCTTTAAAAATCATCGCTTTGCTAGGCCTTGAAAAAAATAATCTTTAAAAATCCACGCTTTGCTAGGCCTTGAAAAAAATATTCTTTAAAAATCCACGCTTTGCTAGGCCTTGAAAAAAATATTCTTTAAAAATCCACGCTTTGCTAGGCCTTGAAAAAAATACTCTTTAAAAATCCACGCTTTGCTAGGCCTTGAAAAAAATATTCTTTAAAAATCCACGCTTTGCTAGGCCTTGAAAAAAATATTCTTTAAAAATCCACGCTTTACTAGGCCTTGAAAAAAATATTCTTTAAAAATCCACGCTTTGCTAGGCCTTGAAAAAAATATTCTTTAAAAATCCACGCTTTGCTAGGCCTTGAAAAAAATATTCTTTAAAAATCCACGCTTTGCTAGGCCTTGAAAAAAATAATCTTTAAAAATCCACGCTTTGCTAGGCCTTGAAAAAAATATTCTTTAAAAATCCACGCTTTGCTAGGCCTTGAAAAAAATATTCTTTAAAAATCCACGCTTTGCTAGGCCTTGAAAAAAATACTCTTTAAAAATCCACGCTTTGCTAGGCCTTGAAAAAAATATTCTTTAAAAATCCACGCTTTGCTAGGCCTTGAAAAAAATATTCTTTAAAAATCCACGCTTTGCTAGGCCTTGAAAAAATATTCTTTAAAAATCCACGCCTTTCTAGGCTTTGAAGAAAACCATTCTTTTAAAATCTACGCCTTACTAGGCTTTGAAATTTTTTCTTTAAAAGTCCTGATTGGCCTTTTAAAAATCTCTCCAATCCCACATTTAATAACATAACCTCAAATATCCTCTTCCTTTGTTACAGCGTTCTGATGAAGCCTATACCGGTCGCATTGATTTCAACCAATATGGCCAGAGAAGCTTTTTCACTCTTCGTTGCATGGAGGTAACCCAAACGGGTCTACTCGATTTATCAACCTGGGATCCTGTCAATGGTTTTGGTCTGTTGGGCGCCGACGATGACAGCGACCAGCGGGTGGGAGCCAAACTACAAAATAAAACATTTATTATCACCTCCCGGCTGGGAGCGCCGTTTCTTATGGAGAGGTGAGTTTCCGAAATTATTCAAAAGTCACACGAGGATGTCAGGTGAAACATTTTTCAAGATGATCTCACGAGAAGCCAGTACGAAATCTACAATTGTTGACGGATATCGTATGGGCATAAATTTGTTCTGGAAAGTTACTGAAGACTCTCTTTAATATTTTTTTTTCATTTGTATCTTCCAGGGAGGCCAAGGACGGCGAAATCTTGGAGGGCAATGCACGCTATGAAGGCTATAGCTTGGATCTCATTGATCATATTGCCAGGCTTTTAAATTTCAAATATGAATTTCATTTGGCGCCAGATGGCCGATATGGTGGCTTTAATAAACAAACACAGAAATGGGATGGTTTGGTGGGGCAGCTACTAGATGGCGTAAGTACAAGCATAATTTATCTCAATCACCAACCTAAGTTCTCTCTCTTTTCTCCCCTTCAGAACGCCGATTTGGGTATTTGCGACCTGACCATGACTTCGGCACGCCGCAAGGCCGTCGATTTTACGCCGCCCTTTATGACGCTGGGCATCAGTATTCTCTACATGAAGCCGGAGGTCCAACCGGCCAACCTCTTTTCGTTTTTGTTACCATTTTCCAAGGATGTTTGGGTGTATATGGCCACCGGATACTTGGGGGTATCGTTGCTGCTTTTCTTTTTGGCACGCATGGCACCTGAAGATTGGGAAAATCCCCATCCCTGCAAAGAACCCGAAGAATATGAAAATCTATGGACCATAACGAATACAACGTGGCTGACGATGGGTTCCATTATGGGTCAGGGATGTGATATTTTACCGAAGTGAGTATCAAGAGGATTTTTTTAAGGGTATTTTTACAAAATTTGGAAAAATGTGGACTTTTTAAGAAAAATATTTTTCAAGTTTTGACAAAACGTAGATTTAAAAGAAAAAAAACTATTTTTCCTAAATTTGACAAAACGTGGATTTTTTAAAAAAATTATTTTTCCTAAATTTGACAAAACGTTGATTTATTAAAAAATATTTTTCCAAGACCTAACAAAACGTGGATTTTTTAAAAAATATTTTTCGAAGTCCTAACAAAACATGGATTTTTAACAAAATTTTTTTCCAAGTCCTAACAAAACGAGGATTTTTTAAAAATATTTTTTTTCAAAACTTGACAAAACTTGGGTTTTTTAAAAAATATTTTTCCAAGTTCTAACAAAACGTGGATTTTTTAAAAAATAATTTTTTCAAGTCCTAACAAAACGCGGATTTTTAAAAAATATTTTTCCAAGTCCTAACAAAACGTGGATTTTTTAAAAAATAATTTTTCCTAAATTTGACAAAACATAGATTTTTTAAAAAAAATATTTTTCAAGTTTTGACAAAACGTGGATTTTTTAAAAAATATTTTTTCCATGAATCGTCGATTTTTTAAAAAATATTTTTTCCATGAATCGTCGATTTTTTAAAAAATATTTTTCCAAGTCCAAACAAAACGTGGATTTTTTAAAAAAATATTTTTTCCATGAATCGTCGATTTTTTAAAAAATATTTTTCCAAGTCCAAACAAAACGTGGTTTTTTTTTAATATTTTTTCAAGTCCTAACAAAACGTGATTTTTTTTAAAATATATTTTTCCAAATACTTACAAAACGTGGATTTCTTAAAAAATATTTTTGCAAGTCCTAACATAACGTGGATTTAAAAAAAAAATATTTTTCCAAGTCCTAACAAAACGTGGATTTTTTAAAAAATATTTTTCCAAGTCCAAACAAAACGTGGATTTTTTTAATTCCTAACGAAACATAGATTTTTTAAAAGAATATTTTTCTAGTCCTAATGAAACATGGATTTTTTGAAAGAATATTTTTCCAAGTCCTAACAAAACGTGGATTTTTTAAAAAATATTTTTCCAAGTCCTAACAAGACGTAGATTTTTTAAAAAATATTTTTCCAAGTCTAAACAAAACGTGGATTTTTTTTTAATATTTTTTCAAGTCCTAACAAAACGTGATTTTTTTTAAAAAATATTTTTCCAAGTACTTACAAAACGTGGATTTCTTAAAAAATATTTTTGCAAGTCCTAACATAACGTGGATTTAAAAAAAATATTTTTCCAATTCCTAACAAAACGTGGATTTTTTAAAAAAAAATATTTTCCATTCATAACAAAACGTGGATTTAAAAAAAAATATTTTTCCAATTCCTAACAAAACGTGGATTTTTAAAAAAAAAATATTTTCCATTCATAACAAAACGTGGATTTAAAAAAAAATATTTTTCCAAGTCCTAACAAAACGTGAATTTTTTTTAAAAAATATTTTTCCAAAATTGGTCGAAACGTGGATTTAAAAAATCCAAAATTGGTCTAAACGTGTATTTAAAAAATCCAAAATTGGTCTAAATGTGGATTTAAAAAACATAAAATTGGTCTAAATGTGGATTTAAAAAATCCAAAATTGGTCTAAACGTGGATTTAAAAAAATCCAAAAATGGTCTAAACGTGGATTTAAAAAAATCCAAAATTGGTCTAAACGTGGATTTAAAAGAATCCAAAATTGATCTAAACGTGGATTTAAAAAAATTCAAAATTGGTCTAAACGTGGATTTAAAAAAATCCAAAATTGGTCTAAACGTGGATTTAAAAAAATTCAAAATTGGTCTAAACGTGGAATTAAAAGAATCCAAAATTGATCTAAAGGTGGAATTAAAAGAATCCAAAATTGGTCTAAACGTGGATTTAAAAGAATCCAAAATTGGTCTAAACGTGGATTTAAAAAAAAATCCAAAATTGGTCTAAACGTAGATTTAAAAAAAATCCAAAATTGGTCTAAACGTGGATTTAAAAAAATCCAAAATTGGTCTAAACGTGGATTTAAAAAAAATCCAAAATTGGTCCAAACGTGGATTTAAAAAAATCCAAAATTGGTCGAAACGTGGATTTAAAAAATCCAAAATTGGTCGAAACGTGGATTTAAAAAAATCCAAAATTGGTCTAAACGTGGATTTAAAAAAAACCAAAATTGGTCTAAACTTGGATTTAAAAAAATCCAAAATTGGTCTAAACGATTTAAAAAAATTCAAAATTGGTCTAAACGATTTAAAAAAAAAACAAAATTTGTCTAAACGTGGATTTAAAAAAAATAAAAATTGGTCTAAACGTGGATTTAAAAAAAAATCCAAAATTGGTCTAAACGTGGATTTAAAAAGAAATCCAAAATTGGTCTAAACGTGGATTTAAAAAAAATCCAAAATTGGTCTAAACGTGGATTTAAAAAGAAATCCAAAATTGGTCTAAACGTGGATTTAAAAAGAAATCCAAAATTGGTCTAAAGGTGGATTTAAAAGAATCCAAAATTGGTCTAAACGTGGAAAAATTGTTAAAACGTAGATTTTTAAAAAAAATATTTTTCAAAAATTGATAGAAACTTGGATTTTGTTGAAAAATATTTTTTATAAAATTGGTCGGACGTGCATTTTTTAAAAAAAAATTTCCAAAATTGGTCGAAACGTGGATTTTTTAAAAAATATTTTTCCAAAATTGGTCGAAACGTGGATTTAAAAAAAGTATTTTTCCAAAATTGGTCGAAACGTGGATTTAAAAAAGTATTTTTCCAAAATTGGTCGAAACGTGGTTTTTTTTAAAAATATTTTCCAAAAAAAATTATTAAAAAATATTTTTCCAAAATTAGTCGAAACGCGGATTTAAAAAAAAAATCCAAAAAAATTATTTAAAAATATTTTTACAAAATAGGTCGAAACGCGGATTTTTTAAAAATTATTTAAAAAAAAAATATTAAAATATATTTTTCCAAAATTAGTTGTGGATTTAAAAAAAAATCCAAAAAAAATATTAAAAAATATTTTTCCAAAATTAGTCGAAACGTGGATTTAAAAAAAAAATCCAAAAAAATTATTTAAAAATATTTTTCCAAAATTGGTCGAAACGTGGATTTTTTAAAAAATATTTTTTTATGAATATTTTTTCTTCTCTTGCTTTCTAGGGCCTCCTCCACCCGCCTGGTCACCGCCATCTGGTGGTTCTTTGCCCTTATGATGTTGAATTCCTATACCGCCAACTTGGCTGCCTTTTTGACCATGTCCCGCATGAGTTCTTCCATTAAATCTGCCGAAGATTTGGCAGCCCAAAACAAAATCAAATATGGGGCCGTTATGGGTGGCAGTACCATGAACTTTTTTAAGGTAAGAAAATTACATCCTACCCCCTTCGATTCAAATCACTTTAAATCCCAATTTTGCCAGGAATCAAATTTTACCACCTACCAACGCATGTGGGCGGCCATGGAATCGGATATGACGGTGTTTACCCGCAGCAATGATGAGGGAGTGGAACGTGTGCTGAAAGGCAAACGGTTGTATGCCTATCTAATGGAATCCACCGGCTTGGAATACATTGTGGAGAGGAAGTGTAATTTGACCCAAATCGGTGGATGGCTGGATTACAAGACCTATGGCATTGCAATGCCTTTTAGTGAGTTTTGGAGGTTGGGGAAATTGAATTATGAGATTTTCAAATTTTGTATTTTTTCAGATTCCCCCTATCGTAAACAGATCAGTGGAGCGGTATTGAAACTGGGCGAGGCCGGTACCCTGACGGAATTGAAACGAAAATGGTGGAAGGAAATGCATGGCGGTGGCAAATGTGAAAAGGGAGAGGCTGCCTCTAGTGACACGGCTGAATTGGATATTGAGAGTGTGGGTGGTGTGTTCTTGGTCCTGGGTCTGGGTTTGGTGTGTGCCTTCTGTATTGGCATTGTGGAGTTTTTGTGGAATGTGAAGTCCGTGGCAGTGGATGAGAAGGTAATGAGAATTGGATTTTTTTCCAAAGAAAATTAAATTTATTTTCTTTATTTTCCAGATAACCCTAATGGAGGCCCTGAAAGTGGAAACGCTGTTTGCTTTGAAATTTTGGATAACCACGAAACCGGTACATGCCAGCTCTGCCGATTCCAGTGATAAATCCTCTTCATCATCTTCCTCTTCCTCCTCGTCATCATCATCATCGCACTCGAAATCCCTGAAATCGGTTGGCCTTTCCGTTTCCCAGAGCATGAAATCCATGAAAAGTTCCATACCCGAAACTGTGCGCTCTTCGGTACATGAGAAGTTAAGAAAAATTGGTTCCATGTTTTCCATAAAATCCATTAAATCGGAAAAAGCTGACAAGGAAATAGAAACGGCCACACAACAGCAATTGATATTGGTGGCACCACCTCCGATGCCCCGACCCTTGGCCATAATGCGTAAATCGGAAATACCCATTGCCGATAAGGCCATACAGACAGAGGTGAAACCCAAGAAACATCATCATCGTCATCATGAGGAAGCAGCTGCGGCTCCAGAACCGGAACCCGAACAGGAGCCCGAACCAGAGCCACAACCTGAACCCGAACCCGACCAGCCTGAACCAGAACGAGCCCATCGTCACCATCATCATCATCACCACCACCATCATCACCATCGTCGGCCAATGGATGAGGCCTTAGAGGCTGGGCAAAGCTATGACCAACCCCAGACCTCCAGGGACCGCAAACGTGAAAGCAAACTAAGCTCAAAAAGTCATTAGTCTAATTGTGTTGTACCTTTAATTAAGAAAACCTAAATAAATTTTATTGAATTTTGCGAACTTCAGAACTTTGCCCATTGGGAACTTAAAATACCAAATTTAAAACAAATCTGGTGAATCATGTCGCTAAAATTATTAAAATACCGAATATTGGGGGGTACCGTTATATGGGGGCTATACGAAGACGTGGACCTGCACGGACAATTTTCTGTCACAGGCTGTAGTAACCATTACGAACTTCAAATACCAAATTGGAAACAATTCCGGTGAAGAATGTCGCTAATATCATCAAAATACCCAATATCGGGAGGTGCCGTTATATGGAAGCTATAAGAAGACGTGGACCTGCATTGACAAATTTTCGTCATATGTTGCAGTACTCATTTCGAACTTCAAATACCAAATTTGAAACAATTCCGGTGAATAATGTTGCTAAAATCATCAAAATACCGAACATAGGGAGGTGCCGTTATATGGGTGGCTATACAAAAACGTGGATCTGCACAGACAATGTTCTATTATAGGCTGTAGTATCCATTACGAATTTCAAATACCAAAATTGAAACGATTCGATTCATCAAAGTACCGAATAAAGGGAGGTACCGTTATATGGGGGTTATACGAAGACGTGGACCTGCACAGACAATTTTCTGTCATAGGTTGAAGTACCCATTACGAATTTCAAATACGAAATTTGAAATAAATCCGGTGAAAAACGTCGCTTAAATCATCAAAATACCGAATATTGGGAGGTGCCATTACATTGGGGGATATACGAAGACGTGGAACTGAATAGACAATTTTCCGCCACAGGCTGTAGTATCCATTACGAACTTCAAATACCAAATTGGAAACAATTCCGGTGAATAATGTCGCTAAAAATTATCAAAGTACCGAATACCGGGAGGTACCGTGATATGGAGACTATACGAAGACGTGAACCTGCACAGACAATTTTCTGTCTTAGGCTGTAGTATCCATTACGAACTTCAAATACCAAATTTGAAAAAATTCCGGTGAATAATGTCGTTAAAATCATCAAAAAAATAAGTACAGGGCGGCACCGTTACATGGGGACTATACGAAGACGTGGACCTGCACAGACAATTTTCCGTCATAGGTTATAGTACCCATTACGAACTTCAAATCCGAAATTTGAAACAATTCCGGTAAATAATGTCGCTAATATCATGAAAACACCGAATATAGGGAGGTACCGTTATATGGGGGCTATACGAAGGCATGGACCTGTACATCCAATTCTTTGTCATAGGCTGTAGTATTCATTACGAACTTCAAATAACAAATTTGAAACAATTCCGGTGAAAACTGTCGCTATAATCATCAAATACCGAATATCGGGAGGCGCCGTTATATGGGGCCTATACGAAGACGTGGACCTACAAAGAAAAATTTACGTCATAGGTTGAAGTACAGATTACGAAATTCAAATCCCAAATTTGAAACAATTCCGGTGTATAATGTCGCCAAAATTAACAAAATACCGAATTTCAGGAGGTCCCGTTACATGGGAGCTATATGAAGACGTGCAGCTGCACAGACAATTTTCTGTCTTAGGCTGTAGCAAAAATTCGGAACTTATAATGCCAAATTTGAAAAAAATCCGGTGAAGAAAGTCACTAACATCATCAAAATACCGAATATCGAGAGGTACCGTCATATGGGGGCTATACAAGGGCGTAGACCTGCACAGACAATTTTCTGTCACAGACTGTAGTACCCAATACGAACTTCAAATATCAAATTTGAAACAATTCCGGTGAATAATGTCGCTAAAATAACCAAAATACCGAATATCGGGATATATCGTTATATAGAGGCTATACGAAGACGTGGGCCTGCATAGAAAAATTTCCGTCATAGGTTGAAGTACCCATTACGAACTTCAAATACGAAATTTGAAATAAATCCTATAAAAAATGTCTCTAAAATCATCAAAATACAAAGACCTGGATCTGCACGGACAATTTTCTGTCATAGGCTGTAGTATCCATTACGAACTTCAAATACCAAAAATGAAACAATTCAATTCATTAAAATTCCGAATAAAGGGGGGTATCATTATATGGGGGCTATACGAAGACGCATAGATAATTTTCGAAAAACAAAATGTTCCATTTTCACGCATCCAAATATTTTCGCTAAGACAAGATTTGTTGTGAAGATGGCAGATATCTGTGAACCCCTTCTGGTATCTCATTAACAAAGGGTCACAATTTATAAATACTTATATAAAATACTTATATCTGTCATAACTTGCGAAAAAAGTCGGTGCGATTCTTTACAGCTTGCTATATCTAAATATTTCTCTCAACCAGAAACCTAAGATGAATATTGAATTTATCGGAATTTATTATTTCGCATAAACAATTGGATATAAATGTTCGATTTTCTTCAAATTTTGCACATGCCAATATTTTTATCTCTATTAGATGAAGTATGAAAATGGAACACTTCAGTCTGCTATATATCTGTTACCTCGCACATATTTCCACCTTTTCCAAAAATTTGTACATATCTCACATAAAGTATAGGAAGTTGTCGGTATAGTCCAAATCTGGCACGTTGTAATATTTTTATCAGTCTTGGGTCAGATACGAATTGGTCAATATTTTCCAACTGCTTCGGAAGCTCCCCCATAAAAAGGTCAACAGTTTGAATAATCATAACTCAAGGCTGGGGGTATACATCTGTCGGCAAAACCGAAGGATACTATTTTACATGTTCTTTTTTAAAAAAAAATGAACTTTAGTGGAATGTTTATGAAAATAATATTTTTAATCCTCTAATACAAAGTCGGAAAATTAGGTTTACTTCCTTGCACAATAAAGGACTCCTAAGTTTTAAAATTTAATTAAAACAAATTTGAAACCCATCATTTTCTTTTGTTCTTTTCGTTTCGTCCTTCATGAGATACATATTTATTGCATATCAATTTATTGCATTTATTTGTTGTTGTTTTATGTAGTTTTGTTGGTTCACACAGTTTGCTTAAAAATTAAAACTAATTGGAATATACAAGTCATACATATACACATGTGTAGCGTCTATTGTGATTTTCAAAATGTGTTTTTTTTTTAATCTTAATAAGGTACATTGACATTAGATTCCAATGGAAAGAATAAAATCTCTATAGCTAATCACATTTATAATAAAAGAAACATCTGTGAATTTCAAAAAAAAAAATGGAATGATTTTAAATTTGGATTTACAGAGAGGGGGGTGGATTGACACAGAGTTAAGGGGGGTTCAGTAAAAGGGTTTTTTGTTGGAGGAAAAAGGGATTTTTTTTTTTTTTTTGAAAATTAGAAGGAAAAAATTATGAAAAATTATGGTAGTTTCTGTTGGATATTATGATTTAGGGGGATTGTCACAAAATTTTGGAGGAAAAAGGGAATTTTGATTTTTTTTTTTTTTTTTTTTTGAAAATTAGAAGAAATAAAATTGTGTTAGTTTCAGTTGGATATTCTGATTTTAAATTTGGATTTACAGAGGGAGATTGTCACAAAGTTAAGAGGAGGTTTTATGTGGTTTTGGAAAAAAAATAAATTCCGAATATATTTTTTGGAAATTAGGAGGAACAAAATTGTGTTAGTTTCTGTTGGATATTTTGATTTCAATTTCAATTTACAGGGAGGAATTGTCACAAAGTAAAAGGGGGTTTTATGTGGTTCTGAAAAAAAAAAAACAGGAAATTTCAAAGGTTTTTTGGAAATTAGGATTTTTGGATTTCAGATTTGTGTGGTTTTGAAAAAAAGGAAATTTCGAATACATTTTTTTTGAAAATTTGAAAGTAAAGGGGGTTTCGTGTGGTTTTAAAAAAGGAAATTTTGAATATATATATATATATTTTTTTTTTCGAAAAATTTGAAGGAATAAAATTGCGATTCATTTCATTTGGATATTTTGATTTTAAATTTGGATTTACAGGGAGGGATTGTCCCAAAGTTAAGGGGGTTTTAAATGCTTCTGAGAGAAAACGAAAATTTCGAATATATTTTTGTTTCTGAATATTAGAAGGATTCAAATTGTGGTAGTTCCATTTGGATATTTTGATTTTAAATTTGGAAGTGTCGAAGGGATTGTCACAAAGTTTAAGATTGTTTTATGTGGTTTTGAAAGAAAGGAAATTTCGAATGTTTTTTTTTTTTTTTTAAAAAATTGGAAAGATTCAAATTGTGGTAGTTCCATTTGGTATTTTGATTTTTAGGGGGATTGTCACAAAGTTAAAGGGGGTTTTATGTGGGGGGGTTTGCCACAAAGTTAAAGGGGGTTTTGGGAAAAAAATAAATTTCGAATATATATTTTTTGGAAATGAGAAGGAACAAAATTGGGGCAGTTTCTGTTGGATATTTTGATTTTAAATTTGGATTTACAGAAAAGATTGCCACAAAGTTAAAAGGGGTTTTATGTGGTTCTTAGAAAAAAAAACAGGAAATTTCGAATGTTTTTTTTTTTTTTTTTTTTTGAAAATTGGGAGGGGTCGAATTGTGGTAGCTTCATTGGTAGGACAGACACAAAGTTAAAGGGGGTTTTATGTGGTTCTGAGAGAAAAAAAGGAAATTTCGAAGGTTTTTTTTGGAAATTAAAAGAACAAAATTGTGTTTCAATTCATTTGGATATTTTGACTTTAAATTTGGATTTACAGGAAGTTTCGACTTTTTTTTGTTTTTTTTTTTTTTTTTGAATTGAATTGAATTGAATTGTGGTAGTTTTATATGGAAATTTTGATTTTAAAATTGGATTTACAGTGGGGAATTGTCACAAAGTTAAAGGGGGTTTTACGTGGTTCTGAAAAAAAAACAGGAATTTTTTTTTTTTTTTTTTTTTTTTTGAAAATTGGAAGGAATCGAATTCTTGTAGTTTTATTTGGAAATTTTGATTTTAAAATTGTATTAACGTAAGGGATTATCGCAAAGTTAAGAGGGTTTTATGTTGTTCTGAGAAAAAAAAACAGAAAATTTATTTTTTTGTGAAAATTGGAAGGAATCAAATTTTGGTAGTTTTATTTCAATATTTTGATTTTAAATTTGGATTTGCAGGGGGGATTATCACAAAGTTAAGGGGGTTTTATGTGGTTCTTAGAAAAAAACAGGAAATTTCGATTTTTTTTTTTTTTTGAAAATTGGAAGGTAGCCAATTGTGATAGTTTAATTTGGAAATTTTTATTTCAAATTTGGATTTATAGAGGGGGATTGCTACAAAGCTATGGGGGTTTTATATAGCTCTGAGAAAAGGAGGAAATTTTGAATATATTTTTGAAAATTAGAATGAATAAAATTGTGATAGTTTTATTTGGATATTTTGATTTTAAATTTGGATTTACAGAAGGGATTGTCACAAAGTTAAAAGGGATTTTATAGGGTTTTGGAAAAAAAATAAATTTCTAAAATATATTTTTGGAAATTAGAAGGAACAAAATTGGGGTAGTTTCTGTTGGATATTTGGATTTACTGAAAGGATTGCTAAGGAGGTTTTATGTGGTTCTTAGAAAAAAACAGGAAATTTCGAATACATTTTTGAAAATTAGAAGGAAAAAATTTCTGATAGTTTAATTTGCATATTTTGTTTCTATAATACCTTTATAGGCTAAAGGCCATTTTATTATTATTATTATTATTTTTCTATAAAGGAGAGTTCTCTTTAGTACACAAAATAGTTTAATATTTTTTTTACATTTTTAAAATCTTTCTTTTTAATTATTTTAGTTTTTTTCTAGTTCCTTTTTCTATTTATTTTACACTTAATATAATATATATTTTGTTTTATTTGTCATATTTATTTTTTAATTATGAAAAATTAGAGATGAGAGTATTTTTTTTTTTAATTTAATTTCTAAATTGCAACTAATTTGAACTTTATTTGTCATAAAATGTTTTAGAGCAGTTATATTGATAAAATATCTAAAAATATGAATTATTTTAATAAAATCATAAATATATTCGTTTAAATAAATGCTAAATATAAGAGTTAAGAAATACATATACATAGTATCGACAAAGTCTATGGTTAAGTATGCTTCATATTTTTTTTTTAATGTAGGGTTTTTTTACATTTTTAAGTTTTTTTTGTTGGAGATACTTCGAAATTTTAATTTTTTTTTTCGATTTTTTTATTTTAACAAAAATAAATTGGTTATAATAAATAAAACAATAGCCATGATTCAAACCATCATCATCAATTTATAGAAGACTTCCTATTCTAATAAGCAGCAATCATTTTAAACGTTGCATTTTAGCTAGGCTTGTTGTTGCAGTTGTTGTTGTTGTTGTCACCGTTTTCGGTCAATCTTTGGCCGCTATGGCTACGGGGGGAAACTGTCGCTCATCATACAATTTAGTAGGTGTGTCAATGGCATCACAAAGTTTTCGAAATTTCGCCGAATCTGCTGAAACGTTAAGGAACAACAAACAAAAAAATTTAGTTACTTTAAATTGCCAAAAAAATTAAAACGAAAAATAAAAGTTTCCAGGGAAAGTGAATTTTGAAAGGATTTATATTTTTTTTTAGCTTTTTATACCCTCCACCATAGTATGGAGGGTATATTAAGTTTGTCATTCCGTTTGTAATACCTCGAAATATACATTTTAGACTCCACAGCATATCTGCATAAAATTCTATGTCGATATGGCGATGTCCGTACGTCTGTCCGTCTGTGGAAATCACTCTAGCTTCCGAACAAAATGAAGTAGGTAGATAAAATTTTACTCAAATGTGTATTATGTCTGCAGGACTTTTGGTATTGAAAATGGGCCATGTAGGCTACGTTTTGGTATAGCCCCAATATAACGACACCTCCCGATATTCGGTATTTTGGTTATTTAAACGACATCATTTACCGGAATTGTTTCAAATTTGATATTTGAAGTTCGTAATGGGTACCACAGCCTATGACAGAAAATTGTCTGTGCAGGTCCACGTCTTCATATAGCTCCCACATAATGGTACCTCCCTATTTTCGGTATTTTGGTGATTTAAGCGATATCATTCACCGGAAATGTTTCCAGTTTGGTACCTGAAGTTCGTAATGGATACTGCAGCCTATAACAAAAAAAATAGCCCCCACAGAACGGTACCTCCCGATATTCGGTATTTTGATGATTTTAGTGACATTATTCACCGGAATTGTTTCAAATTTGGTATTTGAAGTTCGTAATGGATACTAAAGTTTAAGACAGAAAATTGTTTGTGCAAGTCCATGTCTTCATATAGCCCCCATATAACGGTACCTCCCGATATTCCGTACTTTGATGATTTTAGCGACATTATTCACCGGAATTGTTTCAAATTTGGTATTTAAAGTTCGCAATGGGTACTACAATCTATGACGGAAAATGTTCTATGCAGGTCCACGTCTTCGTATAACCCCCATATAATGTTACCTCCCGATATTCGATATTTTTATGATTTTAGCGACATTATTCAGCAGAATTGTTTCAAATTTGGTACTTGAAGTTCGCAATGGGTACTACAACCTATGACGGAAAATTTTCTATGCAGGTCCACGTCTTCGTATAGCCCCCATATAAGGCTACCTCCCGATATTCGGTATTTTGATGATTTTAGCGACATTATTCACCGGAATTGTTTCAAATTTGGTATTTAAAGTTCGCAATGGGTACTACAACCTATGACGGAAAATTTTCTATGCAGGTCCACGTCTTCGTATAGCCCCCATATAAGGCTACCTCCCGATATTCGGTATTTTGATGATTTTAGCGACATTATTCACCGGGATCGTTTCAAATTTGGTACTTGAAGTTCGTAACGGATGCTATAGCCTATGACAGAAAATTGTCTGTGCAGGTCCACGTCTTCGTATAGCTCCTATATAAGGTACCTCCCTATATTCGGAATTTTGATGATTTTAGCGACACGATTCACCGGAATTGTTTCAAATACGCTGTTTGAAGTTCGTAAATTTTAAAAGAATTTTTTTTTTATCTGCCAAAATCGTTCCAAGTGGTGGAGGGTATTCAAAGATCGGCCCGGCCAAACTTACTGCTTTTTTACTAGTTGATAATCCTACAGAACATGCTGTTCTAAAAGCTATTCACTCCAATGACCTTTTTTGCTAATCCCAGAGACCATGGAATTTAAAGGCATACTTTTCCAATGACCCTTATAAATAATCTGAACCATGACATTGTGAAATTTTCACCCTGACATTTTTCTTTTCTGATGCTAAAACAATTTTTTCTATGTGAACCAATCAAAATCATCTACAATTTTAGGCCATAATACCTGTAAGAGTATTCAGCCCGGGTTCGGTACCCTTTAATATGCTGGCATATGAATTGTCAGTTGAGGGATCGGGATTTTCTATGATAACGCTAACACTGCTCATGGAACTGGATTTGCTGTGCGGCGACGATGAGGCAGAGTCCTTGGAATGTGGTGAAACACCGCCGGCGGCAGAAGGTGAGACAGCATCCGCTGAGAAACCTGAGGAAGGGTTGCTTGTTGGTGTGGAGGGTAAATTTCCGGAAAAGGAAATTTTGTCCATGCTATCGGAGAGATTGAGTTCTGGAAAAAATGGAGAAGGAAAGATTATTTATTCCCTGTTTTTAAAGGAAATTATTTTTCCAGCTTACCTATCACACCATCCAAGGTATAACGCAAATCATGAACATGCAGCAGCTTACATGGTCCACCCTTTTCACTATTGAACTCATGTATGTAAAGGAATCCGTCTTCACAGGCCAGCAGGAGTCGCAGCTCCTTTTGTATGCGTGCCAGGCCACAGACATGTTTAAGGCCAGGTTGACCCAATACAGCTGTGGCAAAGGCCCGATCTTGACTCAAGACATCACCAATTTGTGAAGGTATTAAATATGAAGACATGGCCTTGGAAAGATAACCACTCATGGACCAGGAATTACTGGAAGCTGAGGAAATAGAGGCAGGGTTTGTGGCGGGATTAGATACGGCATTTGTGGTATTTGAAGTAGAGGGAGGTTGTTGTTGTGATTGCTGATGCTGTTTTGTGGAGGGAGTTGTCGAAGAGGAATTTTCTGTATTTGTACTTGATGCCGAGGTGGCGGATGTGGTACCAGTGCTGGCGGAGGATGGTGATGTACCATTTGCCGTGGATTTTTTGGAATCATCTGAAACGGGAAAAAGTTCAATTTAGTTAAATATTTTCGAAGGATAGTTTGTTTATTTAACTCACCAATAGAAGCCTTGCGTTCCGCAGCCTCCACGGCCTTGGTGTCAATCTTAAAAATGTGCACCGTCTCCGTATTCGAGGAGGCACACAAAAAGTCCCCTGTTGTGGAAAACACCAGCGATGCAATGCGTACACAACGTTTCACTCCACGTCGGAATTCCTGAACTTTCTGGCCATTCTTAACACAAAATACACGTATCACAGTTCCACGCTCCGAGGCGGTAGCCAAGAGTGTGCCACTGGGTGAAAATGCCATTGCCGAGAGAGCTGTATCATGGGCCTTAATGGTCAGCCCTGTTTTCAGTTTATTGGCATTGAAAATTCTCAACTCTCCACTGGTGGTGCAGATGGGAAATGCCAAATGCGAATTTAACGACAGTGAACACAGACCCAACTCATTGGGAGCAATATTCTCAATGGAATGTAAAATTTTCATATCGCGAATGTCATGAATGTGAATACTTTCGGCCAGGCAGACGACCAAGCGATAGCGATTCATTCGCACGCACAGGATGTCCGATGGGTAGACACAATTGCAGATGTCCTGTTTCTTTTTGAAATGTAACATTTTCAGACAGTTGGGTTTTTGGTGAGTGACCAGCACTACCAGGGAGCTATTGAAAAGGCGTTCGACAATTCGTATCTGTTCGGTGTTTTCTTTGGCGAAAATTTCATCAATTTTATCGCTGGCATTGATCGAGTAGAGGCGAAAGCCATCATTGCTCAGGACCGAAATGGAACTGAAAAGAGAGAGGGGAAAAAGAGAGGATTGTTAAAACATTTTCAATTTTAAGGACCAACAATAATCGTGGATTTTTTAAAAAAAATATTTTTTAAGGACTAAAAATAAATGTGGATTTCAAAAAATATTTTTTTAAGGACCAAAAATAAATGTGGATTTTTTAAAAAATATTTTTTAAGGACCAACAATAAATGTGGATTTTATAAAAAAAAAAAATTAAGGACCAACAATAAAAGTGGATTTTTTAAAAAAATATTTTTTGAAGTTCTATAAAGCAACGTGGATTTTTTAAAAATATTTTTTGAAGTCCTATAAAGCAACGTGGATTTTTTAAAAATATTTTTTGAAGTCCTATAAAGCAACGTGGATTTTTTAAAAATATTTTTTGAAGTCCTTATTTAAGGATCTAGGTCTAGGCTTTTCTTAAAACACAAAAATGTTCTACAAGAAAGCTGAAGTTCGGTGTACGAATTCCTCCCTTAAGAATCCTTACGAAAGGATTGAATCGCCAAACACAAACCCAAAAACTACAAGTAATCGAAAAATCAAATTCATTCACTGATAGCCCTCTCGGGCTTGCAAAAATTGCCGTAGTGGACGGTATTTCACGTCCCCATGGCGGGGTATTGGTTAAAGTTTTCAACTAGCAATAATCGCACCTCGGTAGAACCTCATTGGTTACGATATCGCCTCTGCGCAAAGCTAACCCGACACCGCACAAACTAAACATCTTAAGGCGCCAGCAATTTCAAGTGAATGAGAATTACACAAGAAGCGAAAAAATTCCATAAACATCAAAATACACTGAAACACACAAAACGTGAACGCATGACAGCATTTGAGCGTAACACACAAAAATATTATGGAGGGTTGATTTCACATAGCTACCGAAGCAAAGCAGAGGTGGCAAAGCAAACGAGACAACCAAGCAAACAAAACGTGAACGAACGCACACACACACACACATGCCGATACAGTCGTTCGTCACAGAACGAACAACAAACAGATTATGTATGGCCTGACAACAACAAGAAACAGATGACGAATAATAATAACAACAACAAACATGTGAGGAATGTGCGCGCCGTTTTTGCTTGCTCCGAAAAGGTAACTGAAAAAAAAAACAGCTGCTGGTGTGTCATTAAAAAAAATCCAATACTCATTGTCGAATATATTATACACAACGAATGAAGTCATAAGGAGAAACAACAAAAAGTAATAACAATCAGCTGATGCATATATGGGTAAATATGTAATGAGAAAAGAGAGGTGTTAAATTTATCTCTCGCATTGCTATCTCTGAGTGTTACTTTGCAAAATGTACTGACAAGAATCAAGAATCTTGATTTAAATAAGCAAAGAGAAATTTGACTGAAAACAGATATTTCTTCTTGAGCACCCCTGGTACTGTATATACAACAACAACAGCAACAAAAAGTAATTCCAATGAAAGGTTATTTGGAAGGGTGACAGAGATGGAATTTTTACTACAGTGGTACTTTATCAAAAATTCAAAAAAAAAAAAAAATCAAATACTTCCAAGTTGGCAAAATTTATTCAAAATATTTAAAAAAATAGAAAAAATCCTAAAAAATCATGCTATGAAAAGGGCCTGAGAAAAATATTTTTAAAAATTTACTTTTTAATAGTAATTTAAATTTTCTTAATTAAATTAAAGATTAAAAAATATATATTAAGAACATGTTAAAATATATTCCTAAAAAACAAAAAAAAATATTCCTTTGAACAAATGTTAAAAAAACTTGTTAGTAATAAGTCTCGAAAAAAATTAAATTCCATTCCATTAAATTCCACATTATTAACAAGGCTTGAAAAAGTATATTTACGAAATCCTCTTCATTATTAGGACTTGAAAATAAATTCTAAAAGCCACTTATTAATATGATATATTTATAAAAATATTTTCTAAAAATCCGTTTTTAGAGCCCTTGAAGAAATATTTAAATAAGTTCTAAAAGCTACTTATTAATATGATATATTTATAAAAAAATTTTCTAAAAATACCTTTTTTAGAGCCCTTGAAGAAATATTTTTTAAATATTCTATTTAAAAAAAATTACGTTATAATAGGATTTGAAAAAAAAAAAAAACATATTTCAATATCCCAAATAATTTATCGGACATAAAAAAATGTCATATTCAACATCCCAATAAATCTTCAAGAAAAAAATTTAAAATATCTGCGTTAATAATCGGTCTTAAAAATATTTTTAAAACTTTCCAAAATTTCGCGTGGCTAGTAGGACAACATAAAATATTTGAAATTGAAATTGTCTTTGTTAATAGGACATAAAAAATAGCTTAAACTGTCCGCGTTACTCAAAAATTATTTTAAAAAATCCACTTTATTCCTAGGGTTTTAAAAATATACACGTTGCAAATATTCCTTAAAATATATTTTTAAAAAGTCCCCATTGGTATTTTATATAAAAATTTATGTTTAAAAATATTTAAAAATATCCTAATACAACTCCAAAAATAATAGAAAAACCAGATTTCTTAGGGGTGAATGCCTTCCATAAACAGGACTCTATTTAACCATGCTAATATTCTTACAAACATATTTTTTAAATTAAAAATATTAGGAAAAATTTAAAATATTCTTAAAAAATCCACGTAGCAAATATTCCTTCAAAATACACTTTTAAAATGCTATTTTTTAATTCATGTTTAAAAAAATCTTTAAAAAAAACTTCCTAATATAACTTCAAATAAATAAAAATAAAAAAAACCGATTTTTAAGAAGCCCTCTAACAATCCTTACTGGTACTTAAAAAAATATATAAAAACTTACTATGCTAACATTCTTTCAAAAATATTTCTAAAATAAAAATATAGGAAGAAATTTTTAAAAACTCCACGTTGTTAATATGCCTGCAAAAATATTTAAAAATATCCGCAATATAATAAGAATAGAAAAATATATTTAAAAATCTCTACGTTGCTGATATTTATTCAAGAGATATTTTTAAAATTCCCCGGTGTCAATTTCTTCAAAAAAATATAAAAAATCCATATTGCCAGTATTCTTTTAAAAAATATTACCATTCTACGTGATCCCTAAAATATATAGGTCCTCAAAAAATATTCTTAAAAGTCAATTTGGCTAATAGACTTTCACAAAAATATTAAAAAGACAAAACAACGAGGTTTTTTGTCGATAACGTAGAATTACTTAAAAATATTTTTTGAATATTTGCAATGTGAATTTTCTGAAAATATTTCTTCAAGTTCTTCTTAAGTTGTCTTGACAAAGTTGATTCTTTATTTGTTTTAAGTTCCATTAAAAACCTGTAGTTTTTAAATATATTTTCTTAAGTTTTTTGCTATATATATAACTATATTTTTTTAAAAATATCTTTAAAGTCCATAAAGAATATTTAAAAAAACTGATTTCTAAAATATTTTTAATAAAATCACATTACCCTTAAATCTTCAAATATTTAAAATAATATTTTCAGAATTTCCATTGTTAAAAAAAGGCTTTCAAAATATAATTTTTGAAGATACACTTTATCAACAGGCCACCAAAATAATTATTTAAAAGATTTCCTTCTATTAGCAATGCCCATTTCTTAAAGATATTTGAAGATATATTTTTAAGAAATGGGCGTCTTCCTACCAAAAATAATTTTATTACTATAATCGAGAGAAGGGATCGTATTCCAACAAGATGATTACTAGTTCTTCAAAATTTTAAACCTAAAGTGGCTAAGACGAATCTCCGATATCAAAACTATTGCGAGTTTATGGGATATACTAAAAAAAAATAACATTTTAGAACTTCAGAGTACATGGACAAACTCTGACGTACAACAAATGATGCGTGGAGCACTATTCCCGAGAATTATATCGGGAATAATATCTATTGTAGAAAACCGATATGTAAATCAAACTTTCATACCACAGAACAATTGGTAACAAAGAAACCAACCTAAATATGTATGCTTGAGACTGACAATTTTCAAATTTCATCATTTATTAAGAATTTGTGGAATATATAAAGAAATGAGGCTAGCATAATTCCTTGGATAATTTTGAAAACTCCTCGAATTAGTGGAATTCCATACATTTAAATCCATCAATATTATAAAAAAATAGCACCAAACCCGTTTTCAGAAAATATTGCCACACCCTCAGAACGGTAAATGGTCCATTTATACATTTCAGAGCTTCATGCAAAAATTTGGCTTTATTTGTTTTCTTTCAGACGGACGAATTTTTTATTTTGTGAAATTTAAAATTATTATCCAATCTCAAGTCATACCATACCCATATCATACACTTTGTCCAATTTGGTACTAAATTACGTACGCCAATAACGTAGCTCATCTCTGTTATTGTTATGGCACTAATTGATATTGAAATTTTTCGCAAAACAACAAATAAAAAACTTAAAATGATTAGAACGGAGTGGTAAACGAGTGGCATGACAATGTAGTGGTAAACATCTGACTGAAGCACAGTGTTCGGAAATTAATGGCAGTAAATATTCGAAAAAATAAACTTGTTTTATTGCTGATTTATTGTTTTCTTTGGCGAATTATTATTCAACTAATGATGTTTCAAGTATGTGTGTATGTATTTTTGTTTTTGTTTTTGTTTTTTTTTTTTTCAATTTTGTTTTTTTTTTACTTGCAAACATGTTCTTGATTTTTGTGAGATTTGTAAGTTGCCCCCTAAGCTGCTGGAGAGGAGTGAAAAGAAGTGATGGCGTTCAGATTATAAAATATATGTAGGTATGTAGATGTGCATTGATTATGCATGCGGTGTATATGGGCAATGAGGCCAAGATTCTTTAGTGGGGAAAGGTAAACATATCGATGGACCCGGTACTGAACATTTAGAGGAAAGACGTCCATTTTTTTAGTAACAAGTGAAAACGGTTTAAGTTCGCCCAAGCCTTACACCATGAGGGCTACTAAACATATGTCCATATTGAACACATTACGAAGCAAAAAACCTCAAATTATACCCCACTCATTTGGAGAACGTAACCAGGATCTTTAAAATACCAATTAATAGGTAATACAATTATTTAAGATCTATGCCAAAATCTGTACTAATATGGGAAGTTTTTTACTAGGATGTTTTCAACAAATTCAAGTTTCAAAATCTTAAATTACAGACACTTCGACTGGAAAAATGTTGCAAGGGATTGGTGGGTCTTATCAAAACAAGGACGAATCTTCAAACTTTTTCCGAAGTAGAGTGAAATTTCATCGAAAGAGAGAGATTCCGGTATTTCAAATTACAGAAAATTTGGCTAGGACCTATATTAAGCCTTAACTACGGACGTCAAATTATACGAACGTTAGTACAGACCACCAGTGATTTTTACCGGTTATATAAAACACATATTTCTGTAAAACAATTGAAAAATTTGTAAAACAAAAAGCAAAATATATTCAGTTATCCCCGAAATTGAAAAATCGTAAATGCTTACCGATAAAAAATACCGGTCATCTGTAGTTAAGGGTTAAACTAAATTTGAAAATTAAAGAATTCAACTAATTTATTTGAAAAATAATCCTGGTAAAATTCCAACAATCATTTGCCAGTGGTAGAATGAAGAAGGTAAAGTCATTTCAAATAAGCATATCCATCTCTGCATTTTCTATAACTTACCTATGTAAATAAACATTTTGACAATGAAATGACAAATAAATTATTCTGAAATAATTGTCATATAAATTATTTTGACAAAAAGGATTGCATGACTTTACCTTCTTAATTCTACCATGCATTTGTCAATGATTGGTTAAAATTTCACTTTTATAGTCCTCTATTTTTTTCCCTTAAATTCCTTCATGATAAGTTTCCAAAAATACATTTAAACCCTAATTTTGTGTTTTGAGAACATCCTCAAAATTAGATAAAAATTTACGTTTTGAGTTAATTTTGGTTGTTTGATTTTCTAAGTATTTTCTATTTTTAGAAGTATTTTAGTATCTTCCAACAATTTTTAAAAATCTCTCGTTCATAGTCCTCAATTGAAAAAAGGTGCAAGGACCTTCAAAACTATTTAAGTAGATGATGACCCTGGACTTGGACAAGGACCAATCTTTAAAATTGTTCGTAATTAGGCTGAAATTTCATCCCAAGAGAACCCGGCATTGGATAAAAATTCCAATTTGATAATCCTTAAATTTTCCACTTTTTAAAAAATACCCTTAAAATTATATTTGTCTTTTGAGATATCCTCAAAATTATATAAAAAATTATGTTTTAGGTCCTATGAGAAGTTTCCAAAAAAAAAAAAAAAAATTATCAAAAAAATTCCTCTCAGTATCTTCCAAAAAAAAAAAAAAAAAAAAAAAAAAAAAACAACGTTGATAGTCCTCGAGGTACCTAAAAAATTCGTCGAAGAATCCCCACCAATAGTCTCTAAACGTCTCCCAAAATTTTATTTTACGAAAACACATTTAATTTCTTAATAATCCACGTTTATATTTCTCCAAGTATTCCCAAAATATCCACATTTATAGTTTTTCAAAATTTCTTTAAGTGGCTGCAAGAAAGTAACTGTAAAAAATTGAAGTTTACTGAACTCTAAGTATTTTCCAAAAATGTTTCCAACATTTATATTTGTACTCCTTTAAATAACTCCCAAAATGGGCCTTAAAAAATGTCTCCTCCTACTTTTAAAAGTATTGAAGTAGTTTCTAAAAAAATCATCATCACTGATATAGTACTCAACGTATCTTCTTAAAAATTCTTTAAAAACACATAAATAGTTCTCCAAATGCCTTCGAAAAAATTCTTCTAGAAAATCCACATTTATAGTCCTCCAAGTTTCTTCGAAATTTCACATTTATAGTCCTCAAAGTACCTTCAAATTTTTTTTTCAAAAATTCACATTTTCCGTCGTCAAAGTATCTTCCAAAAAATCGATAAAAATCCAAGTTTTAACCCTTCCAATAAGTTTTTAAAAATTCTCAAAGAATATTCCAAAAATTCTTTAAAAGCATCCACGTTTTAGTCTGGAAGTATCTTCCGAAAATTCTTTAAAGAATTCACATTTATAGTCTTTGAAGTATTTTCCAAAAATTCTTAAAAAATCCACTTTTATAGTCTTTGAAGTATTTTCCAAAAATTCTTAAAGAATTCACATTTATAGTCTTGGAAGTCTCTTCCAAAAATACTTAAAAAATCCTCGTTTATAGTCTTGGAAGTATCTTCCGAAAATCCTTAAAAAATCGGGTTTAGTCTTCAAAGTGTCTTAGTCTTAGAAGTATTTTCCAAAAATTCTTTCAAAAAATCCACGTTTATAGCCCTCAAAGTATCTTCAAAAAATTCTTAAAAAAATCCACGTTTAAAGTTTTGGAAGTAACTTCGAAAATTCTTTAAAAAATCTACGTTTTTTGTCTTGGAAGTATCTTCCAAAAATTATTTTAAAAAAATCCATGTATATATTTCTCAAAGTATCTTCCCAAAATTCTTTAAAAAATCATAGTATATAGTCGTCAATGTGTCTTCCAAAAGGAAAGGAAGTATCTCCCAAAAATTCTTTAAAGAATTCACATTTATAGTCTGAAGTATTTTCCAAAATTTAAAAAAAAAAACCGTCTATAGTCGTCAAAGTATCTTCAAAAATTCTTTTAAAAAATCCACGTTTATAGTCGTGGAAATATCTTCCAAAAATTCATAAAAAAATCCACGTTTATAATCATGGAAATATCTTCCTAAAATTCTTAAAAAAAATCCACGTTTATACACTGGAAGTATCTTCCAAAAATTCTTAAAAAAACTCTACGTTTATAATCTTGGAAGTAACTTCCGACAATTCTTTAAAAAGTATCTTTGTATCTAAAAAGTCAGAGTATCTTTGAATTTTTTTTTTTTACAAAATTCAATTTTCTATTCGTCAAAATACAATTCATTTTTTTTTAAAAAAAATTCGTCTTTATAGTTGTCGAAGTATCTCCCAAAAACTCTGTGTAAATCCACGTTTATAGTTCTTTCAGCATCTTTCAAAAATGTCGTAACATGTTCATATTTGTGGTTTTCGAACTACTACCTCTCATATATTCGTCAAAAAAAATCCATTTTTAAGTAATCCAAAGTATTTACAAAAAAAAAAAAAAACATTAAAATTTCCCAGTTCACTGTCCTCTATTTCTCAATAACCTGTTTAAAACTCCTCGCATTTATTGTCCCCCAGATATCTCTTGAAATTCTCTAAATTTAAAAAAAAAAATCCCTCAAAATAAGCAAATTGTGGCTTCTGAGGATTGTAGGTGGAGTCCTTGATATTTTGGTACATATGACATTCACTGGGTCCACAAGTTGCTACAGACCCGTTTTTAATTTTGTAGGCATCCAGGGTCCATAGGGTAGTCCTTGAGTCCAAGGATTTGCACAGATGAAGAGTCTAGCAGAGGAATATTTGAATGTAAAGGGGAATCGGATTCACAAAATTAATTTCGATGTCCAGCAATGGGAGCATAACTTTGGTGTAACTTTCTCAAATAGATTTGAAAATGCAGAATATTGAAAAAATATTTCATTGCACAACTCATATTTTTTTTCAAATAATTATTGCATTTTTATCGATAAATACATTTTTTTATAATTCCCATCATCGGCAATTTATGACCATGACAGTCAGCCAATTAAAAAGCTTAGAAGTTCAATGACTTTCCCCAAGCTATTTCAAAAATTGTTTCTGTTGTTACAGTACCCCCCAAAAAAATGCATTCAATGATAAGACAGCAAGTCAACAAAGAAACAAAGGGGACGGCGGGCTTTTCTAAAAATTCGAACTAATCAGTGAAATGAAACGGGAATGGAACCTATATAATATATATAAATAGGTCTATGATAAGCTGTACTCCCAATAAATTAAAAAAAAAAAATAACGAGAATATTGAAGAAGTATTTCAGGGCAGAAATGTCAGGGCTTATCATTAGAAGTAGAACAAAACTGACATGAGTCATGGCTAGACAAAATCAAAAATTTGGAAGAAATTTGCTATGAATAAAAGACAATCTCTTGCTCGTGCTGGATGTCGGGAAAGAAAGGCAATAGGGAATATAAATATTCAAAAATCGTCATAAAATCTAAATTCTAAAAATTGTATACCCTCCACCATATTATGTAGGAAGTTTGACATTCCACCTCGAAATATACATTTTAGACCGCACAAAGTATATATATTCTTGATCAGCATCAGCATTGTATGACGATTTAACGACCGTCCGTTTGCGGAAGTCACTCTAGCTTCCGAACGAATTGTTATAGGTTGACAAAATTTTACTCAAATGTGTGTTTCGTCTGCAGGATTTTTGTTATTGAAAACCACGTTTAGATATAGTCCCCATATAAACGTACCTTCCTATATTCGATATTTTGCTGATTTCACCGACACAATTCACCGGAATTGTTTCAAATTTCGTATTTGAAGGTCGTAATGGGTACTACAGCCTATGACAGAAAATTGCATTTCATGTCTTCCTATAGCATATAAGTATACCTCCCGATATTCGGTATTTTGCTGACATTATTTACCGGAATTATTTCAAATTTCGGGTTTGAACTTCCACATAGGTACTACAATTTATGACATAAAATTATCTAAGCAGGTCAGTACATCCCAGTATTTGGTATTTTGATGATTTTAACCACATTATTCACCGGAATTGTTTCAAATTTCGTATTTGAAGTTCGTAATGGATACTACAGTCTGTGACATAAAATTGTCCATGCAGGTCTTGATCTTCGTATGGACCCCATATAACGGCACCACCCTATATTCGATATTTTTATGATTTTAGCGACATTGTTCATCGGAATTATTTCAAATTTCGTGTTTGAACTTCGAAATAAGTACTACAATTTATGACAGAAAATTGTCTATGCAGGTCCAGGTCTTCGCACAGCTCCGATATAAGTGAACCTCCAAATATTCGGTATTTTTATGATTTTAGGTACATTGTTCACGGGAATTATTTCAAATTTCGTATTTTAGAGTTCGCAATGGGTACTACATTTTATGACAGAAAATTGTCTATGCAGGTTCATGCCTTCGTATAGCGACCATATAACGGGACCTCCCAATATTCGGTATTTTGATGATTTTAGCGACATTATTCTCCGGAATTGTTTCAAATTTTGTATTTGACACCATTCAAATTTCGTATTTGCAATACGTTGGTACTACTACATACATTCCGTATTATTAAGATTTTGACAGAATTTTTAACGGCTTCTATTTTTTATTTATTTATTTATTTTTTTAATTTCCAAATTAAAAAATCCACGTTTATAGCCCTCAAAGTGTCTACCAAAAATTCTTAAAAAAATCCACGTATATAGTCCCCAAAACATCTTCCGAAAATTCTTTAAAAATATACGCGTTAAAAGTCCTGAAAGTATCTTCCAAAAATTCTTAAAAAAACACATTTATAATCCTCAAAGTATCTTCATAAAATTCTTTAAGAAAAATCCACGTTTATAGTCTTTAAAGTATCTTCCGAAAAATCATTAAAAATGTTACTTTATATTCCTCAAAATATCTTTAAAAAAATCCACAAATCCAATCCTCAAAGTATCTTCCAAAAATGGTGGAGGGTATTCAAAGTTCGGCCCGGCCAAACTTAGTCCTCAAAGTATCTTTAAAATATTCTTAAAAAAATCAACGTTTATAGTCCTCAAAGTATCTTCCAAAAATTCTTTAAAAAATCCACGTTTATAGAACTCAAAGTTTCTTCCAAAAAATTGTCGTTTATAGTCCTTAAAGTATCTTCCAAAAATTCTTAAAAAAATCACGGTTTTAATCCCCAAAACATCTTCAAAAAATTCTTAAAAAAATACAAAAATAGTCCTCCAAGTATCTTTCAAAAGTTCTTTAAAAAATCTACGTTTGTAGTCCTCAAAGCATCTTCCAAAAAATTCTTTAAAAAATACACATTTAAAGTCCTGAAAGAATCTTTCAAAAATTCTTTAAAAAAATCAAAGATTATGGTCCGCCATTTTTTTTAAAATCCACGTTTATATTCCTCAAATAATCTTCCGAAAATTCTTTAAATAATACACGATTATAGTCCTGGAAGTATCTTCCAAAGATTCCTTAAAAAATCCACGTTTATAGCCCTCAAAGTGTCTACCAAAAATTCTTAAAAAAATTCACGTATATAGTCCCCAAAACATCTTCCGAATATACACGTTAATAGTCCTGAAAGTATCTTTCAAAAATTCTTTAAAAAATCCACATTTATAGTCCTCAAAGTATCTTCCTAAAATTATTTAAAAAAATCCATGTTTTTAGTCCTTAAGTATCTTTCGGAAAATCATAAAAAATTCCACTTTATAATCCTCAAAGTATCTTCCAAAAAATCTTTAAAAAAATCCACAAATCCAATCCTTAAAGTATCTTCCAAAAATTATTTTAAAAAAATCCACGTCCATAGTCCTCAAAGTATCTACCAAAAATTCTTTAAAAAATCCACGTTTATAGTCCTCAAGTATCTTCCAAAAATTCTTACAAAAATTCTTACAAAAAAGTCTACGTTTATAGTCTTGAAAGTATCCTCCAAAAATTATTTTTGAAAAATCCGGTATCTTTTAATTTCAAAATATACAAATTTTTAATATACTGTATTTCAAAACTGAAGGAGAGACAAGGCAATATAATTTCAATAATAAAATTACTATCGTAAACAGATTTCAATAACAAATACAAATAGTGTTTTAGAAAATAAAATTTATAATTCCATAACAATAGTTAATAACAAATACAGATCCTCACTATCGCTGTTGAATATTAAAAAGTAAAATGGTTTTATAATTGAATGTTTGCAAATAGAATTAATAAAGAAAATGCAGCGTGGGCACTTGCAGGTTATTCACGTGATTTCAATGTAATCCCTCGACAAGTGACTGATTTACACCGTTCAAACACTTCCTCCTATTTAGACAAAGAAAACGTTTTGGAATTCATACCTACCCCATCTATCTTGGAGATAACAATTTTCAATGCAAACACCTCAGAAAGTTCATTAATCCCTTCTGACATGATTGAGTGTGTTTATACAAATGATTTGAAAATATATATATTTGTTATTCGTCAATATTTGTTAAGATTTAATTTTTTTTTTGCTTTTTTAATAAGATTTATTTATTTATTTTTATTTTTTTTTTTGAGAATTTTCGGGAGGTACTTCCTAGACTATAAACGTGGATTTTTTTAAAGAATTTTTGGAAGATACTTTGACGACAAAAAACGAGGATTTTTTAAAGAATTTTTGGAAGATACTTTGACAACTAAAAACGAGGATTTTTTTAAGAATTTTTGGAAGATACTTCCAAGAACTACAAACTTGAATTTTTCAAAGATTTTTGGAAGATATTTCCAAGACTATAACGTGGATTTTTTGAAGAATTTTTGGTAGATAGTTTTAGGACCTTATATGTTGATTTGGTAAATAATTTTTTGAAGATACTTCCAAGACTATAATCGTGGATTTTTTTAAAGAATTTTCGGAAGATACTTTGAGTACTATAAACGTGGACTTTTTAATGATTTTTCGGAAGATACTTTAAGGTATATAAACGTGAATTTTTTTAAAGTTTTTTTTTTTTGGAAGATACTTTCAGGACTATAAACTTGTATTTTTTTAAAGAATTTTTGGAAGATGTTTTGGAACTATAAAAATTGATTTTTTTTAAGAATTTTTGAAAGATACTTCCAGGACTATAATCGTGGATTTTTTAAAGAAGTTTTAGAAGATACTTCCAGGACTAATATCGTGGATTATTTAAAGAATTTTTGGAAGATACTACCAGGATTAATATCGTGGATTATTGAAAGAATTTTTCAAAGACTATAAATGTGGATTTTTTTTAAAGATTTTTTCGAAGATACCTCCAAAACTATAAACGTGCATTTTTTGAAGAAATTTTCGAAGATACCTCCAAGACTAAAAACGTGGATTTTTTAAAGACATTTTCGAAGATACCTCCAAGACTATAAACGTGGAGTTTTAAAGACATTTTCGAAGATACCTCCAAGACTATAAACGTGGATTTTTTAAAGACATTTTCGAAGATACCTCCAAGACTATAAACGTGGATTTTTTAAAGACATTTTCGAAGATACCTACAAGACTATAAACGTGGATTTTTAAAGACATTTTCGAAGATACCTCCAAGACTATAAACGTGGATTTTTAAAGAAATTTTCGAAGATACCTCCAAGACTATAAACGTGGATTTTTTAAAGAAATTTTCGAAGATACCTCCAAGACTATAAACGTGGATTTTTTAAAGAAATTTTCGAAGGTACCTCCAAGACTATAAACGTGGATTTTTTAAAGAAATTTTCGAAGGTACCTCCAAGACTATAAACGTGGATTTTTTAAAGAAATTTTCGAAGATAGTTTGAGGACCTTTAACTAATTTCCACGAAAACACCAAGGCCCCAAAACGTGGATTTTTAACTACTTTTCATGAAGACTCCAAGATTCCAAAACAGAGATTTTTAACAGCTTTTCACAAAGACTCCAATTTTCCAAAACATGATTTTTTAATTACATTTCAAGGAGAATCCAAGGTCCAAAATCGTGGATTTTTAAACTAAATAATAATTTTAAATATTTATTAAGCCCTCAAAACACAATTGTTAACGGAATTTTCAGGACATCCAAACCTGCATTAAAAAAAATCAATCACCCAAAAGTAAAACTTAAGAGATTTTTTTAAGTCCTCAAAATGCGGGTTTTTAAAGATTTTTTTCAAGACCATCCAAAATTGAATTTTTAAAAATAAAGGCCGATCTTTGAATACACTTTGGAACGAATTTGTCAATTATTAAAAAAATAAGATCGGTTAACAATGCTGTTAAAATCTTTAAAATACCGAATGTAGCCCTTATAGTAGGGTATATATGACGACGTGGACCTGCATGGGCAACTTATGTCAAAAGCCATTACAGTATTCAAATACGAAAACTAAAATCATCAAAATACCGAATATGGGAAGGTGCCATTATATGGGGGCTATATGAAGGCGTGGACCTGCACGGACAATTTTTTTTTTCATAGGCTTTAGTATCCATTACAAACTTCAAATACGAAATTTGAAATAATTCCGGTGCATAATGTCGCTAAAATCGCCAAATTCCGAAAATAAGGGGGGGGGGGACATGGACTGTAGTACCCATTACGAATTAAATTTTGAATTTGTTTCGCTTTATTATTAAATTTCTGTAAATTTCCTCGAAGTTTGCTATTTATAGTAAAATTGTGTTATTGGCGTTTTAAAACTATTTCGCATTCATTGCGATTGTCATCATCATCAACATCGTCGTAAAGTAGATGTTTTTGTTTTCCGCTGTTTTATGGCCTGGTCATGTCACAAACACTGCCATTGGTATTGAAACGTGTTTTGATAAACAAAAACGAAAAAAATAACAAACAAATCATAGAGCAAAACAAAAAATAATAGTAAACAAATAAAATGCGAATAGGGGTAAATACAAGGTAATGCAAAAAAAATAAAAAAAAAAACAAGAAAAAAAATAGTTTATATAGGGTGGGCCAAAATTGGAGCTTAAAAAATTTCAATTTTGTTTTATTATTCCAAAAGCTAAATTTTATTATTTGAAAGTAGCCAGAAAATAATAAGAAGTGGCTGGACTACTAAACTACGGATTTTCAAAACCATTTATCAAAACACACATAGTTTGGCATCACCCTGTTATAAAAATAAACTCACACACTATTTCACCATTCATAGTAAATGGATTTTTTCCATTACTGACACAAATAGTGATTAAAATTTCAGTGCAAAGCTTTTGGAATTACGCCAAAATGTGATAATGAAATCACATTAACGTAGGGCAAGGCCTGGCCTTTGCAAGTGCGGAAGAGAGAGAGAGGTAGAGAGTGGTGACATGACGTCTACTACCCATGTCAAAATCAATAAATTTCTGCACCTGGACTGCATTTCACAAAATGTCCACCCAACGATGACTAAGCCTAGAATAAAGAATTGGGGAGGTCAATGGTTATAGTATCTTCGTGGGTAAATGGCATTTCCAAAAGGAACTGATATCAAAAATTTTAAAATTGCTTCGTTTCAAAATTTAAGTGTTAAGATTAGATAGATTTGCATAAAAATATACATTATCTCATTTTTTTCGAAGAAAAAAACGAATTCTTCAACAATTGAGGCTAATTGTTTAATAACTCAAACATATTTTTGTGTTTCGTTTTTTGTTTTCACTAAACAAAACAACTATGACGCTGAGATTGATTAAATGCTTATTGTTGCTGTTGTTTTTTTCATTCTTCTTCTTCTACTTTGTACTGAAACTAAAGACGCAGTATTGACTTGTTTTTGATGGTCAACAAAGAGGTCTTCCATATTAATATGATTTTTTTACAAAATAAATTAATTTTTGAAAAAAAATAGATAAAAACGGAATTAAGTTTCCTCCTCGAAGTTGGGAAATCGATTTTCGTAAAAAATCATAAAAAATCCCATGGATTTTAAAATAAATCCAATTCCATACAAGTCAAGAAAACAACAAGTTTTTTCAAGATCACAAAATGAGAACTGTTACAGATCTTTTCCGGGATTTTTTCCAGATTATTTCAAGCCCTAAAAAAGTAGAATTAAAACAAGTAAGCAAAGGCTATAGTCGTGCGGGGCCGACTATGTTATACCCTACAACACTACAATATGTTAGAAGCCCCCTTATGTCCAAATCCATATTGGAAGATTTCGCTTTTGAAATTAGGATTTTGACTAGGGACATTTGCCCAATATTTATGCACTCCGTCGGGCTGTTAGTTGTTGTGGTTCATTTTACAGCTAAATATAATCCAATGGTCATCCAAAATGCTAGAATTTTTACTTGTTTTTAACTCTCTTCACAGGCGTAGATTGGCTTCAATTGTGTGATCGGAAAAATATTTCTGTTTTTGGTTAATTTGAACCCCTAAATATTTTGCAATCATCTCCAAAAGCAAGAAGCCCCTCTGTATCTCCGAATTTAGACTCATCTATATGATTTGCTTGTCTACGATATTTGGCTATATTCGTCAACATATTTCGTCCCAGCATATTTCAGGTAATATATTGCGGACATCTTTGAAAACAATAGGTCTAGCCCTTCGGAGCCCAACCCTATATTATTTTTATTACAAAATATTATAAGTCAAATTGAAAAAATCGCATGCGATAAAAATATGAAAAAATAAAAAAATGTCACAAAATACTACAAAATCTATATTTACATCATTATTGGCATATTTTTCTCCGATTTTTTTAGATTTTATTCTTATATGTCAAGAGGGCATTCTGAATTGACAAAACTTGTCAAAATCGGTCCAGCCATTCTTGAGATATTAGCATTCTAACTAACATCCCCTTCCTTTTTATATATACATTGTATATATTTCGCTATATATTACCGATATATTTACTATCGGCATCTACGTAACGGTCAGAATTGACCTGTTCGTCTATTTGTGATTTCGCCAGGATTAAAAATATTCGCGGTTTAATGGAAAATTTTACTTTTATTTAACACAAGTGTTGTGGCCTATTTCACCCACTAAATATTACCCGATGACCATCAAAATTGGAAGACTTCTGCCCAGACCTAAGCTCTAGCCCCATGCTTTGATTGGTCTATAATTGCGACCTGTAGAGCAACTTCAAAATCATGATTTTTTTCAGTTTTTGGTCCATTTCAACCCCTAAATATTATGCGATAATCTCAAAAAGTAATTGGGTTCTATTCTGACCCTAGACCCACCTCCATTCTAAATTTCGTGAAGATCGGGCCATAATTGCAACCTGTAGAGTGATTACAAATTAACATGGACAGACGGACGGACGGACATACATAGCTAGATCGACTCAGCTCGGCGAGATAGGAAGATCCATATACACTTTCCTATGTGGGAAAGCAATATTTCGAGGTGTTACATAATTTTTGGCTCAATCAAACTTATATTATCCACAACACATAGTGTTGTAGGGTATAAAAAATATTTTCAACTCCTCAAAATGAGAATTTTCAATGATTTTCCCGGGGGCCTCAAAAATGTGGATTTTTTAAGATCTTTTCAGCAATTTTTAAATATTTGTTAGGACCTAAAAACACGGCATTTTTTTAAAGATCTCAAGGGCTCAAAATGTAATTTAAGTCAAGTGAAAAAGCCGTAAGCTCGGCCGGGTCGAACTTTGAATACCCTTCACCAATTGGAAAAAAATTGGAAATCTAAAAAAAAAAAACAAAAAAATAAATAAAATTCTGTTAAAATTTTAAAAAGTACCGTATATATGGATTTAGCTTTATTTTGGGATCTATACGAAGACGTGGACCTGCACAGAAAATTTTCTATAATAGGCTGTAGTATCTATTACGAACTTCAAATACCAAATTTGAAACAATTTCTGTGAATAATACCGCTAATATCATCAAAATACCGAATATCGGGAGGTACCGTTACATGGGGGCTTTGCGAAGACTAGGACCTGCATACCTATTAGGAAATTCAAACACGAAATATAAAAAAATTCCAGTGAATAATGTTGCTAAAATCATCGCAATACCAAATATCGGGAGGTAACGATATTTAGGGGCTATACGAAGACGTGGACCTGCATAGCTAATTTTCTGTCACAGGCTGTAGAACCAAATGCAAATACGAAATATGAAAAAATTTAGGTGAATAATCTTGTTAACATCATCAAAATACCGAATATGGGGAGGTAACGTTATATGGGGGCTATATGAAGACGTGGACCTGCAAAGCCATTTTTTCTGCCATAGGCTATAGTACCCATTACAAACTATCATAGTGAAATTTGAAACAATTCCGGTGAATTATGTCGCTAAAATCATCAAAATACCTAATATGGGGAGGTAACGTTATATGGGGGCTATACCTAAACGTGGACATATATAGCCCATTTTCAATATCAAAAGTCCTACAGACCAAACACCCATTTGAGTAAAATTTTACCAACCTACTTCAATTCGTTCGGAAGCTACAGTGATTTCCACAGAAGTGCAGACGAACAGACAAACGGACGGTCATCGTTAAATCGACATAGAATTTTATGCTGATCAAGAATATATATACTTTGTGGGGTCTAAAATGTATATTTCGAGGCGTTACAAACGGAATGACAAATTTAATATACCCTCCATACTAAGGTGATCTTATATCTTAGAAATTATATCGTGGATCTTCCATCCAAGACATAATTCAAATTTATTTTTGCAAATTTTCAAAATTCCACATAAATTAATGAGACTCCTGTCTTGGTACCAAAGCAAATAGACGGAAAGTCCGACCAGCAGACCGGCAAACGGACGCAGAGACAGGTGGTCTTAGTAAAATCGACTTAGAATTCTATGATGATCGCTAATATATAAACTCTATGGGTTCTGTGACATTTGTCATTTCATTTCGAGGTGTTACAAACGGATTGATGAACATGGAATCATAGTTCCTCTCGATGATCTCCATAGAATCACATTCAAAATCAAGATATTTAAATATATAAGAGTGTGGCCTAGAAGTATTTTTAATTGTTTGTACAAAAATAAATACCAGAGTGACTTATGCCGAACCGTTCCGGAACTGTGACACCAAATCAATTTTACTTCAGGAAAGTTGGCCTAAAAAAACACCAACTCCCAGATTTAACATGATTCTTTGGCTGTTTATGAATATGTTAATAGATTTAATATAAACGTAGCCTAGAAGCATTTTTGATGCTCTTTCCATAAATTCATAATATATTGACTCATGTCTAGCCGTTCTGGCACAGTAAGTCCAAACCAATTTCACTAAGGGGGCTGTTTGTCAGAAACTGGTCAATTTGAAATTTAAAACCAATTATTTGCTTCTATTTCGCAATTTCAATTTAACCAAACGGAGCATGTTCTGGAAGTATTTTTTATACCCTCTCCAAAAATATGTTCCATGTAGACGCATTCCATTCGTGGTCAGTGGGTTCAATTTTCAATTCTGAGCAGTTGATCAGAAAATTATCAGCTTGCAATTTACACCCCATTATTTGCAGGTATATTAAGATATCATTGGAATATTTGAGGACATGATCTAGAAGCATATTTGAAGCTCTTTCCAAAAATACATATTGTTGTGACTCATGCCACGCTTTTCCTGGACAGTGGGGCCAAACCAATTATATTCTCAAACTCGTGCCCAGAAAATGGCCAAGTTGCAATTTTAAACCCATTATTTGGCGATATATCAACTTGCTGTTGGAAAATCTTAGAGTATGGCCTAAGTGGATGATTGTTACTCTTAAAAGAAATGTAGAGCATAATGATTCCGCCAAACCATGCCTAGACAGTGAGTCCAAATTTATGTCACTTCTATGTTAGGGGCTAGAAAATGAAAAAAGTGAAATTTAAAATTTGAAAATTACCAAAATTTTAATTAAAACTTACAACGAAATTCCATTAAAGAGACGAACTTTAATTTCAAACACTTTTCTGTAAATATTCCATAGCTTTCGATTTCCGTTACCTTTTCCAAAATCCATTACAAAAACTTATTTCTTTGCCCCAAGTATTCTTATATATTTTACACAGCTTGTTTAGAAAAGAAACCTTTGTTTGTTATATTGGCAGCAAAAAAAAAATGCAATGCCACTCGCATACATACATCAGAGCCACCAGAGTATGTAGGTATGTTTGAAAAGCTGCTGGACAAGACAATTGGCAAACAAAAATATAATAATAATAATTATTATTTAAGAAGCAAGCAAGCAAGCTTCATTGAAAGCTATTCAAACAAATGCTGTTAAATAACGACGATATTGAGTATTCCACTCTTGAAAAATAAAAAAAAAAAACAAAAGAAAAAACAAAACAAAAAAACAAATATTAAATATTTACACAAAAAATTAATTATGGCAGTTATTGTCATAAGGAGGTGGAAAGAAGTAATAAAATCAATGTTACATTTTTTGGATGGTGTCTAACTGGAAATGGAAGAAGTAATATTTATTAGCTTGTAACAACTATCAGCTGTAGGTAGAGTCATATCCAATAGTCACTTCATTATTCATGGAGACCGTTGCCAATTGAAATATCTCTAATTTGACTTATTGCAATTTTTGTGGGCCTCCTTAAACATTTTCTGTGGAATTTTCAAAGTATATATCCAATGGTACTTGGTGGTCAGAAAAAGGGGGTATAAAGCCATATATGATGTTGTATCTATTCGAGGCCTAATTGGGTTATGGAATCTAATGAGTGAAGACCCGTATACAGGATGAGATGAAAGAACTGCAAGCAACTTCAGACTGCTGTCATTTCTAAGCCACTCATCCGACAGCTGTTAAAATTATTCTAGTGAAAGCTCATTATATTGTTTACAATCGTACAAAAGCATTTTGGTGAAAAAAAAAGTTATTCGGAATTCAAGCGTGATAGCGTGAAATCTTTATATTTGGCTGGGAACCTACAAGTGGCTATCGTTAGAGCACTCAAGCATTTAAATGTGAATAAATCTTTGGTATCTCGTACCATCGCTCGTTACCGTGATATTGGTAGTGTAGCCTTACGTCATCAAAGAAGTGGACGGAAGAAAACAGCAACATCAGCAGAAATGGTTCGAAAAGTAAAGAAGCGACTTGATCGAAACCCGCGTCGCAGTGGCCGAAAAATGGCTCGTGTGCTGTACATATAGCAATATTCCATTCGGCAAATATTGAAAAATGAGCTCGGGGTAAAGCCATTGAAATTCCAAAAAGTGCAAGAACTTACAACGCAACAGAAATAAAATAGACTCAAAAGAGCTAAAGAGTTAATTCGCTTGGCCGAAGGTGGTGAACTGCCGAATTTGGTTTTCTCCGTTCTCCGATGAGAAAATATTCGTTGTCCAGCATTTTGTAAACAAACAAAATGACAGGTTTTGCTTGAGGTCAGCTGAAAATATACACCTTCGGTTGGCCACTAGAACTCAAGAGCCATAACAGCCGATGGTCGCTCTCCGCTCGTATTTATTGACTGTGGCATCAGAACAAGCGCTTCGCCGGGAATGGGCCAAAATACCACAGAGCAACATTCGGGCAGCGTGTGGCGGTTTCATTGGCAGTTTAAAGGCCATAATTCTAGACATATTCTAAAACTTGATGCTTTTTCCGACATTTTTTTGCTTTGTTGCAGTCTTTTTTATCTCATGAGGGCTACATCCAAATCATCGATTTCAATGAAATTTGACAGAGGTATTCCCGAGCTCTATAAGATATCTAGAACCAAATATCATTGTTGTCAAATGCACATTACCAATGTGAGGGACTTAAACACCAAATCGGATGAACCATATATATGGGAGCTATAGCTATATCTGAACCGATTTTCACCAAATTTGATGTAATTGCTTCTGGACTGAATTCGGTTGGATGTGACAAAATTTAAGACTTTTGGACAGACGTTGGCCATTTAATGCGTAATTAACCCGAAATAGGCTGAAGATTTATATCGGAGCTATATCTAAATCTGAACCGATCGCGATAAAATTTGACAAATGTATTTCCAAACTCTATAAGATCTCTGGTACCAAATATCATCGGTGTCGAATGCATATTACGACTGTGAGGGGCATAAATACCAAATCGGATGAAACATATATATGGGAGCTATAGCTGTATCTAAACCGATTTTCACGAACTTTAATGCACTTGCTTCTGGACTGAATTTGGCGGATGTGCCAAAATTCAGGTCATTTGGACAGATATTGACCATTTAGTGCACAATTAACCCAAAATCGGTTGAAGATATATATGGGAGCTATATCCAAATCCGAACCGATATCGATGAAATTTGACAGAGGTATTCCCGAGCTCTATAAGATATCTAGAACCAAATATCATTGTTATCGAATGCATATTACGAATGTGAGGGACTTAAACACCAAATCGAATGAACCATATATATGGGAGCTATAGCTATTTCTGTACCGATTTTCTCCAAATTTGATTAACTTGCTTCTAGACGGAATTCGGTTGGATGTACCAAAAATCAAGTCATTTGGATTTATATTGGCCATTTGGTGCACAATTAACCCGAAATCGGTTGAAGATATATGTGGGAGCTACTTCCAAATCTGATCCGATTATCACCAATTTCAATAGGGTTCATCCTTGGGTCAAACAAATATTGTTTGGAAAATTTCATTTCAATCGGATAATAAATGCGACCTGCATTTTGTTTACAAAAATACGTTTACAGACGGACTGACATTCAGAAATCGGCACAAAAAGTGATTCTATGAAGATCCTCAAAAGTACATATGGGTCTATCTTACTGCCTTCTCCATGTTACAAACAAATGCCCAAAGCCATAATACCCCTTACCACTATGTCTTGTAGGGTATAACCATTTAAAAATCTAGAATCGTTGAAGATCTGAATATATTTCCAACGAAATCTGATGTTCATTATTTGGAGAATTTATTCTGATATAAACCTCTTCTACATCTACAGAGATTTTCTGGCTTAGATGCTCTCAAATGATTATTATTATTATTTGGAGAAATTATTCTGATAAAATCCTCTTCACTATACCTCTTTTCATCTACAGAGATTTTCTGGCTTAGATGTTCTCAAAAGAAGCCTCACGGGACATTATATCTATAGAAGACCTCCTATGGAATATCGAACAAATAAAGGAATTTTTTATAAAGAAGATCTCATGCGAGATTGATATACCTTTATAGTAAACCTTATTTGGATTTTCCAGTCTAAAGAAGACGTAGTAACAATCTTATTTGACTTCACACGGCTTCTTCGGCCCATGGAATGTTTCATAGCCATCATCTATTTAGAGTAGCCATAGCGGTTGGATCTAAATGTATCTCACATCTAATATTAGCCACATTATTTTTAGACCAAATCCCCGTAACTTTATTTAAATTTCTGCTACAATCCTTCTTTCTCTCGTCAAGATAGTCAAACCGGTAGTTATTTAAAAGGAACTGACATTGACACAATGTGGTTCATAATATTCATTTCAACTACTACCCTTCTTTTCTAGGCATTTGTCGGTTTTAAACAATTCAGGTGAATCACCCCTAATGACCTATGACGAGCAAACAAAAAGTGGGGGTGATTTCACAAACCGCATATAGGACACTTATATCTCCTCCACCAAAACCATTTTGAAATGTTATCCATTTGTAGACAAATGTTGATGAGATGAGGGAGGGGGGGTGAAGTAAAGCCAGTTACTTTGCTTCCGATTCCACCCTTACCCAATACTCTTCCAAGTAGATTCGGGTTACAAAATAACAAAAACAACAGCAGCAGCAATGCATGGCAACGTAATAACCTTAAGCTGTTGTTGTAGATTCACATAAATCCAAATTCGCATACATACAACAACAATAACAACTATGACAGCGATATACATATTTAACAAATATCAAGGTCACACTACTAAGAAATCTGAAATCATCAACAAACTGTAAGAACTGGAAAATAGATTATATGAAGGTATGTACACAGCGTCTCACAATTGATAGCTCTGGAAGATAAAACTTACGTAAAATCCTGATTAAAATTCATTTCATAGCCTGCCTTAGAGGAGGACGATGACAATGATGAAGTTGTGTTGGTATTGCTCGAAGACATTGTTGGTTCTTCTTCCTACTGGACACTTTTCTTTTTTTTTTTTTTGTATTACTTTCAATTTCAAATCGCCTCAACAGATTTCACAATAATGCTTCGATTTGCTTTGCTATATTTCGTTATACTTTCTTTATTTTTATTACAATTTTGCAATAATTTTTTTATTTCTCAGCTGTCACAGAACTTCTTCAATTGCTAATTGCTTTTCGTTTACGTTTATTTTAGATTTCTCTATTTAATAAACTTCACTTTTCAACTGCACTTTTTCAACTGCTGAACTAAAAAACAATCAACTTTTTAAAATGTTTATATTTCTTTTGTTTGATTTTGTTCGGTTTTTTTATGTACTCAATTCTCTATTTCTCTATTGTATCTCTGCTCTGCTCTGTTTGTGTGTTGTGCGCCCAGAGACGTCAGAGTAAATACAAGCAAGCAATTTTGTTTTGTTTTGACTTGAGTTGTTGCTGTTGTTCTATATCTTGTTTTGTTCTGCTCGTATTTGCGTATTATATTTCGTTTCGTATCTATTTTTTTAGTTGTTTTGTTTTGATCTCATCTCCATTGAGGGGAAATGACAAGTAACGTTAGTTCAAATATAACAGTTCACATTATAAGACTAAAGGAACTAGTTAAATGTCTTCATTCCCTTGAACTCATTTCATTATTCGTTCAATGAACCAAACCAATTTTTAAATGAAAAATAGTTCAAATTTGTAAAAATTGTTAAAAAATGCATATCATAAAAACCTCCGAATGGAGTTGTATAGGAAGACATATACAAATCTACTTATTTTTGAAGAAACATTAACTTCTTTTGACATATCAATGCTCATAAGCGTCGATGCGTCTACCTGTATTCTTCTACCATGATTCCATGTGCAAGAGCTTGATTGACACACAAAGTGCGTAGCAATGTAGTTATTAAGAGCCGAGCTCTGAGAACTATTTCAAACTATGAACCGCTCAATGGCTACCTAGATCGTGGGATTTAACGTCTTTTGAAGAGTTTTGTGGGACTATATTAAAGCTTAAGGTGTAAGTACATAAGAAGCTTGAAGTGATGGCTAGGCATATTTTGTGACATTCTATAAAGGGGTTACAGAACCGCACTAAAATTCTGCCGTCGTTTTGCATTATAATTTGACATTAATATTCCTAGCCATAACTTCAAGCTTTTTATGACATATTGGAAGACAAAATTTAAGCATTTTTTTGTGATATACCAAAACTTCTTTCTTTCCTATAGCTCTTAAAAAATCATATGTTTATATGTTCTTTGTTCATTTAAGCTTTTTCTGGCATTGTGGTTCATATTTTTGTTTAAAGCTGCCCTCAGACACACCAACAGTTGGCCAAACTTGTGACAAGTTGGTACAACTATTGGTGCGTCTGAGAGCTAGTTGTACAACTTTTTCGAAAGTTGGTTGGAAATATCAAAAATTTTTGATAATTTCGTAAGTTGGGCCAACTGTTGGTGCGTGCGAGGGCAAGTTGTACCGACTTCAGTGTTTTCTTCATTTATGTCTTAACTTTGGTGAAGCAGCACATACATAAGCTGAGCGCAGAGCGCAAGAAGAGAAACGAAAACAAAACATAATAATAAATCTTTCTTCTTCTTCCTTTAAAATTATATCAATTCAAAGTAGCGCAAGAGCATCCGAGTTCATGTTGACGCTTCAAAAATACTTTGTAAATGAAAAGTTGGTACAACAGTTGGTACGTGCGAGGAGACCGACCAACTTTTTCATACAACTTAAAAGTGATAAGTTGGGCCAACTGTTGGTGTGTCTGAGGGCAGCTTAAAAATAAAAACACAAAAGGAATTGCCAAAAATTTTTCCATTTTCAAATTTCCATTCGTTTTACCTCCATTTCTCATACAAATATAGACTTGCCGCAATTAAACTTGCCTTATGTAAATTGAGTTCATAGCTGCATTGATTTGTTCATTATCAATATTCACTTCACTGTGACATTATCGTTGAACTAGTTCCTTAAATCTTATGGCTCCACTAATCTTATTTGTATTTTTTGGCTAAATCTTGATTTTCGCTCAATTTATGGTTTGTTGGAAAGACTTAAATTCTGCAACATTGATTTTTATGTGGATTTTTTTCACGCCAAACTTTAAATTAATTAAATTATTTTCTTATTTCATTGTTAATATATAGCGTACCAAATTCAAATGCGTACCAAAAGATAAATAAGTGCTGCATTTTGTTGGAATATACAGTAAGTTAAACCTGTACATATAAATAGCCAAATTTTTCATCTTGCCCATGGTAGAAGAATATAAGTATCTGCAACAACTCTTGGGAACATTCATATGTCAAAAATTTTAAATTGTTTTGTCAAAAATAAGCATATCTTTATATGTTTACTTATACGACACAAATCGGAGGTTGTAATAATATGTATTTTCAGCAATTTTTACAAATTTCAATAATTTTTCATTCAAGATTTTCAATTCCAAATTTGGTTTGACAGTTCATTGTCCCAGCAGTTGTGTCGATGCGACTACCTGTATTCTTCTACCACGATCTTGCCTGATTAGTCCAAATTCAACCTTGGTGGCTACGTCAAAATCATCTTGGACTTGGAAAATTTAGGAGCTAAGTTGGAGATATACTCATTTTCGTATCTCCACGTTAAACATTCAATAATTTACCGGAAAAACATTTTGGAAAATGCCTTATATTTTCGAAAATTGAAAAAAACATAGTAAAATAAAAAAGTGAACCTTCTGCAATTCTTGGTACAATAAAAAGGTATTTATTTTTCTAAGTATGCTCGACTTCTGCCAATTTTGTGTATGTATTTATTGTTTTGAAAAATAAAAACCAAATATTTTCAAAATCAATGATTGAAGAAGCTTTAATTGTGGGACGCGAAGTTTAGATATTCGCCAGTTTTGCCATGTTATTGAAAGATCGAACTATTTAGATTATATTTTTGAAAGAAAATTCAGGCATTTCATTCATTTTTCGCGCTTTCCGATTTGTATTTCCAAATATTTTGTCTTTGTTATTTTATTATTTTTCGATTAAAATTTTGGGAAAAAAAAATGATAAGACTAGTATATTCTTGCATGTGAAGGAACGACACATTACCTTAGTCTCTGTATGAACGTCGTATTTGCCCTTTGTTTGCAAAATACAAGACAAAGGAGGTCATTGTCAAAATACCAAAATTTGGCTTTGTGCCGTAAAAGTTTCGAAAATTGCAAAGACAATAGGAAAAGCATCAATAAAAGGCGTATTTTATTTATATACTGCTCCCTTTTTTCCTTTTTATCAATTGTTGTTCTTTTTCATTTTATCGTAGTATAAAAATTGTTCACTCTTGCGTACAGCGTCGAAAAATACAACTCTAATCCAAGACAATTTGTCTGGTGTAAACCCCAAGTTATTTCCTGCATTCAACAGGTAAAAACTAACGCCGTCATAAATTTCATACAACGACTTCACAGTCGATTACGAAGGCGTCATTTCAATTAGACTGCATCGCCGCCGTATGTGCAACAATTTAGTTTGACTCGGTTCTCTGTGTTGGCCACAACACTTTCTTCTTAAATTATTTTTGTTTCTTTCTTTTGATATTTAACGAAAAAAGTATCTACGAAAACTAACTAAAATTATAACAAGTGCCTTTAATTACTCGCTAGTAATACGAAACGAATAAGCTAATAATCATAAGGAAGTTATTATTAATCATAAAAAAGAAACTAACACACAAAAAATTGTAACCTAAACGCGACGCAGCAAACACGTAAAGAAAACCAGAAGACGACAAAACTCGCAGCCAGACGACAACGTTGACGTTAAACGAAAAAAAGTAGTAGTAGTTGAAAATGTAAATGGAATTCGGTGACGCTCGTCGCTGGCCAAGAATAACAAGAATTCAAGTTAGAATAGAACACACAACAACAAAACTTAAGACCAACAACAAATAGCTGCTTGGCTAACGTGAGATTCTACCAAAAAGTAAAAGAAAGCTAGCTTGCTACCACAGAGTGTTTTTTGTAGTGTTACGTACCTACGTACATTCCACTGTATGTATGTAGCGCGAGTTGTGTGCGCCTGATATTGTGTGCAGCAGTGTGTTCTTTTGTGAAATTTGTGGATATCTTTTAAATATTCCCAACGAAAAAAAAGTGTCTTACAACAAGCGAACGCCAACTAAAATTCTACCAACCTGGAGCAGTGGACAGTCATCAAACATTTGAAAAATGCCTTTAAAATTTCTCAAGAAATGTCGACAATATAATGTGACATCGAAAAGTCTTTTTGTCATATCTGTGCATCATTTATTGGGTGAGTAAAGAAAGAATGAGCTAGTGAGTGTAGAGTGCATGTGTTTGTTCGTTTGTGTGTTTGTTGATGGAGATCATAGTGAAGAGATCAATCAATTGCAAAGTGTACAAGTGCCGTAATTTAATTGTGGAGGAGGGGCGGGGTGGAGTCATCTCTTGTCAACCATGCAATTGTTTTTTGTGTGCGGGGGTGTCTCTCATTGACTCGGGTATCATGTGCAATGTAATTAGTAGGTGGAGTAGGGCTCACATTACTCTTCTCATTACACGCTGTTGTTGTTGTTGTTGTTTTTATTGTTTGTGTTGCAATTCTCCTCACACTAGAGATGGCAAAATTAAGGAATGTCGCCGCCACAGCACAATTGTTTGTATTTGTTGTTATACGACGATGTCTGTCGGAGTCGTTCGTTCCACTTGACTTTCTTTGTTGTCATAAGGGTTCCGTGTACTGAGTGTGGGAGAGAAACAGAGAGTGTTGTGTGGTATTGCACAAAAGAGCAAGTGCATTGACGCTTGATTTTTTTCCTGTTGATTTTCGTTGTTGTTCTTGCGCTCCTATTCTGTCAAAGTTACCGAGAGGGCTGGCCATTTGTTAAAATGCAGCCAAGCCAAGCACGATTTTGGATAAAATTGATTGGAATTTATTATAAAAAAACATATTTTCAACTATTTTATGGAAGAAATCCATAGGTAAAATAGCCAGTAACGTTTTCAATAAAGATTTATCTAACTTTGTTACTTTTTTAAGAACAGACGTGCAAAAAACGGTGTCAAATCTAATATAGGCTGTTGTAAGAAACCCCTCCAAGATGCATAAGGAATGTCGAAAACAACGTTTAATTTGTTCGCATCGGAACTTTTATCAAAATTATGAAGCTCTAAAATCATTAGAGATATCCTCCATTGATTTTTTGATATTCTCCACCATGATTTAATTGCATTCCTATATTTTTATTGCAATTGTTTTCAATCTCCATGACAAATACAATACGCCTTCCATTCCCCGAAAGAGACCCCTCAAATGTTAATGTACAGCAAAAAATGCATTCACTCATCAAAATATTTAAACGAAAGCAAAAAAAGAAAAATTTAACTAAATTCGTCGACGTCAATGAACACTTTACACCGGTAGCAGGCAGGCAGTGCAGGTGTGTGTTTTTTTTTTGCACACACATTTTTTCGTCGCAGTCACTGCACGTTCGTGCACATTGCTGCTTTGCGCATGCCTAACCAACCATGTACAGGTGCAGTGATTGCTCTCTGCCAATCGCGCCATCCATTCAGTGTTACAATAAAATGAAGAAAAAAACCAAAACATTTTTTAAATTCCTTTTATGTGTACAATTGTTTTTTTCTTTTTGTGCATTTTGGTGAAATAATTAACGATTTCTTATCATTGAAATGAAGAAAATTTTGCAATGAAATATGTTTGTTGGGATTTCTTTTATTAAAATTTAATTTTAATTTCATTCGTTTCGAACATTGTGTCATTGTTAAGAAATCGAGACATAAAAATATTTTTACAATTTTTTAAGTCTCCTTTTATTTAAAATTTTTACTCTGCCCCAGAAATAGTGAATTTTTTGCACTTTAAGGCAAATCTCATTTTTTTGTTGGTTGGGCCGCTAAAATCATTGCAAAATCGGGCTACGTCAGTAGGCTGTACACAAACGGGGACCAATATTAATTTATAAAAATCATCTACTTTTTTAACATATTTTCTTGCCATCTGATATAATAGTTTCTGGAAGAATATGATTTATAATCAACGGTGAAGGTTTTTTCCCCTTTCTTTCTTCCACTGGGACAATAAAGGTATTTATTTGAGCCTCTCTCCACGCCTCCAATGACCCATAGCTCCCTCATCCAATGTTTTCTACTGTACTTTTTATTTCCGCCGATTTTTCCAGTACCTCCTAATCGCACTTCGTCCTGGAACGAAATGAAAAATTCCACTTCGCTGCAGAATTTGCTTCAGTCCATTCCAGATTGAACTCCTGCAATTTTGGCGGTTTGATATTTATAGACAAATTACTACACCATAAGAATGAAATTGCCAATATTTGGTAGGCCCACAAATGAGACCGGTCCAGGAAAGTTCCTTTCCTTCCGGACTGGATGAATATACATTTTCCAGTTCTTTTATGGCCTTTACTTTAAAATTTAAACGAGGTACATGTGTACTAACCGCCTCAAAGAATGGTATTTTTATACCCTCCACCATAGTATGGAGGGTATATTAAGTTTGTTATTCCGTTTGTAACACCTGGAAATATACATTTTAGATCCCACAAAGTATTTATATTCTTGATCAGCATAAAATTCAATGTCTATCCAGCGATGTCCGTCCGTCTGTCCGCCTGTGGAAATCACTCTAGCTTTCGAACGAAATGAAGTAGGATGATAAAATTTTACTCAAATGTATATTGTGTCTGCAGAAGTTTTGGTATTGAAAATTGGCCATGTAGGTCCACGCCTTCGTTTAGCCCCCATATATCAGTACCTCCTTGTATTCGGTATTCTGACGATTTTAGGTACAATATTCACCGGAATAGTTTGAAATTTCCTATTTACAATTCTTAATGGGTACTACAGTCAATGAAAAAAATTGCGTATGCAGGCCCACGTCTTCGTATAGCCCTCATATAACGGAATCTCCCGATATTCGGTATTTTGATGATTTTATCGACCTTATTCCCCAGAATTGTATCAAATTTGGTATTTGATGTATACTATAGCCTATGACAGAAAATTGTGTATACAGGTCCAGGTCTTCGTATAAGCCCCATATATCACTACCTCCCTGTAGTAGGTATTTTGACGATTTTGGGTACAAAATTCACCGAAATTGTTTGAAATCATAATAGGTACTACAGCATGTGACAGAAAATTGTCTATGCATGTTCAGTTCTTCTTATAGGCCCCATATATCACTACCTCCCTGTATTTTGACGATTTTGGGTACAAAATTCACCGAAACTTTTTCAAATTTCGTATTTGAAGTTCATAATATGTTCTACAGCATGTGACAGAAAATTGTGTATACAGGTCCAGGTCTTCGTATAAGCCCCATACATCAGTATTTTGACGATTTTAAATACAATATTCACCGGAATAATTTCTAATTTCGTATTTCATAATGGGTACTACAGCCTGTGACATAAAATGGAATATGCAGGCACACGTCTTCGTATAGCCCTCATATAACGGAATCTCCCGATATTCGGTATTTTGATGATTTTATCGACCTTATTCCCCAGAATTGTATCAAATTTGGTATTTGAAGTTCGTAATGGATACAACAGCCTATGACAGAAAATTGTCTATGCAGGTCCAGGTCTTCGTATAGCCCCCATATATTCGGTATTTTGATATTTTTAGCTACACTATTTTTTTCTCAAGTTTCGTATTTGAATATTGTAATGGCTTATGACAAAACATCCTATGCAAGTCCACGTTTTCGTATATACTCTAATATAACGTTGGCTTCCTACATTCGGTATTTTTAAGATTTTATCAGAATTTTTAAAGGATTTTATTTTTTGAAAATTTTCAAATTGTTGGACGGTATTCAAAGTTCGGCTCAGCTTTTTCACTTGTTTCCAATTGTGCTTTAGTCTATTTCATCTTACTATATCCTGGAACGAACTGAAAGCAACCACTTTCCTGCAGAATTTGTGCCAGTCCGTTTCAGATAGCACTCCTTTACTAGTACTACACCATAGAAATGAAAACGCCTATATTTGGTAGGCCTTTAATTTTCGACTTGCTGGGGTTTTATCAACAATTCAAGTCGAAGCTGGGTTGAGGTTTTCGGGGAGTGGAGTACTTACCTTCTAGACATAATAAAATTTCGGATAATTCGAATTTTCTTAAAATATTTAGGCCATTTTTAGATAAGAGGAAATGTCTTAAAGGTGAAAGCACTTTGCTATGTGTTAGCGACTACTTTATTTTGATCGCTAACTTGCGGAAATAAGAGAATTGAAATGAAAATGCGTAAGAGAATCCCAAGCTGTATTATACTTGGGCACATGCCACTGCATTATGACACTAATGATCAACAAATTGTTTCATATTCTTTTTAATTACTAAAATATTGAGAAAAGCTAAAAGCAATATCGAGTTTGAGAAAGCACTGCAGTTCCAGGCCCCTAAGGTCCCCTTAATCCTACCATTCATACCAACGACTCCAGTCCTTTAAATCAAAATCAATTTAAATGCTAATAAAATAAATAGGAAGCAAATGATTGCCCATAAAAAGCTACGAATTGCATAACCTTTTAAGGAGGGGATCAATCGCCTATGATGAATATAATTTTTTAATTAAATTATTCAGCGATCAAAATTGGTGTGTTACACATCTCAGTTTGGCCAACAATTTTTTTATTGTCATTTCATTCTTTTGGTAGCTCTTAAAAATATGACAAATTTGCAAGACTTCAGCATTTTTTCCTGCGAGCTTTATTCGATTATAAATTATCTTTATGTGACATGCTAGCCAACAATATCTCTGTAGCCAAATCGTACCTTTCTACCACAAATTATTAAATATTTCCATATAAGAGAGTTTTGTTGGTGTTGTTGGAGTATTTGACAAAAAAAAAAAAAAAAAAAAAAAAATAACACCCAATGAATATTTAGAATTCTCTAAATTCTAATTTGTATGCAAAGCCAGAGACTTGTGTAGATGGCTTGGCTTGCTGGCTATTGGGCTGCTGCTGCTGCTGCTCGTTGGTTGGTTCATGACTTTGTTGCCTGGCATTATTACCATTAATAGTGGTGTTGTTGTGTATTATTTTTTTTTATTGATTTTGAGTTTATATTTTCTAAATGATATTTATTTTATATTAGTTTTGCTTTTAATTTATTAATATTTTTTTCTGTTTTATTGATATTTGTTGTCACCTATGGCCGTGATTCAATTTTGTTTTTGTGTGTATTGACTCCCTGTTCAGTTACTGATTTTCTATATTTATTGTTCTTATTTTTTTTATTGTGGTAATTTTTATTACAAATATTGTGACTTTTTTTCATTCTTGGAGTGTTTGCTTTGTCATTGGAATAATTGTTCTTTTGATGTGGTTCTTGAATGGATGGCGGATCTAAAATTTAGGGATTAGGATTCGAGAATTTTTTAAAATGAAGGCCAGAGATTCAGTTGATGCTATGGTTTATCAGTGACCTACGCAGGGACAGTTGTAGTAGTTATTTTTATACCCTACACCGCATAGTGGCAAGGGTATTAGGTCTTTGTGCATTTTTTGTAGCAACGTGAAGGAAGCGAGATATACCCATAGTTACCCTTGAGGATCTTCATAGAATCACTTTCTTTCACTAGTCCCTACGTCCGTCGGTCTGTCCATGTATTTTTGTGAACAAAATTCATGTCGCATTTATTATCCGATTGAGATGAATTTTTCCAAACAATATTTGGTTGGCCCAAGGACAAACCCAATTGAAATTGGTGATAATCGGATCAGATTTAGATATAGCTCCCATATATCTTCAACCGATTTCGGTAGAATTGTGGACAAAATCACCAATATCAGTCCAAATCACCTGAATTTTGGCACATACGACCGAATTCAGTCTAGAAGCAAATACATAGAATTCGGAGAAAATCGGTTCAGATATAGCTATAGCTCCCATACATAGGTTTCATACGATTTGGTGTCAAAATCCCTCACATTCGTAATATCCATTCGACAGCAATGATATTTGGTACCAGATATCTTATAGAGCTCGGATATACATCTACCAAATTTTATCAAGATCGGTTCAGATTTAAATATAACCCCCATATATATCTTCAACCGATTTCGGGTTGATGGTGCACCAAGTGGCCAATATAAGTCCAAATGACCTGAATTTTGGCACATCCGACGGAATACAGTCTAGTAGCAAGTATATTTAATTTGGTTAAAATCGGTTAAGATATAGCTAAAGCTGCCATATATATGTTCCATCCGATTTGGTGTTTAAGTCACTCGCATTCGTAATATGCACCCCACAAGAATGATGTTTGGTGCCAGATATTTTATAGAGCTCGGAAATACCTCCTTCGAATTTTAATTAGATCGGTTCAGATTTATCGGTTTATTTATATATCTTCAACCGATTTTGGGTTAATTGTGCACCAAATGGCCAATATAAGTCCAAAGACCTGAATTTTGGCACATACGATCGAATTCAGTCCAGAAGCAAATACATCAAATTTCCCTCACATTCGTAATATGTATTCGACAGCAATGATGTCTGGTACTAGATATCTTATAGAGCTCGGAAATACCTTGGCCTTATTTTATCGAGATCGGCTAAGATTTGGATATAACCCCCATATATATCATTAATCCGATTTCAGGCTCCGATACATATTTTTTTTTAATATAATTCTTCTCGAAGTCATATCATGCACTCTATAGCAATGTTATTTGGTAACAAATGTTTTTCTGCACAGAAAGAGAAAGGATATTCGGTCTACTTCATCAAGTATCTCCCCACAAAGGCTCAACATTTTGAATGATTATAACTCTTATAAAATGTGATGTGACAGTCCGATTGTCTCCAAATTACACAAATAGCAATATTTTTATTAATCCAAGATCTGCTGCGAAGATAGGATATATCGGTCCACTCCTTCTGGTACCTCACCCATAAAGGGTCAATATTTGGAATATCCTTGAAGCTCATAAAACAAATCCTGGCAAATCCTAATATTTCTATCAGCACAAGATCTGTTATAAAGATGGGAGAGATCAAACCATTTCTTCTGGTAACTGCCCTATAAAGGGTCAAAGTTTTGAATAACCAAAACGATTACAAAATCCCAAATAAGCATCCGGCTCATTTCATGTTTCATACATCCCATTATTTCTACTAACACAAGATCTGCTTTGAAGATGGGAGATATCGGTTCACTCCTTCTAGTACTTCCCCCACAAAGGGTCAAATTTTTTAACAACCTTATCTCAATGTTTCCAACAACACAAGTTCTATTATAAATATGGTAGATATCGGACCATTCCTTCTGGTACCTCCCGCTCAAAGCAAACGAAATAAGCATCTAACACTCTTCAATTTCACAAACACACATACATTTTTGCTAACACAAGATCTGATGCGAATAGGATATATATGTATTTGCGAACCCATTCTGGCACCTCACCCATAAAGGGTCACAATTTCCAATACTTTTATCTATCATAATTTGCGAAAAGTCGGGGATTCTTTACAACTCGCTATATCCAAATATTTCTCTCAACAAGAAACCTGAGATGAATATGGAAATTTTAATTTCGATTAAAATTGGGTAAAAATGTTCGATTTTCATATTCATATTTCATATAAAGTGAAGTAAGTAGTCAATATAGTCCAAAACTGGCATTTCGTAACACTTATATCATATTTATTTCGGTCCGATACGAAACGGGCAATATAGGTCCATTCCTTCAGCACCTACTCCATAGAGGGTCAACAATTTGAATAATCATAACAGAAATGAAAATATATTTAAATAATCGATCATTGGCTGAGGTTATACATCGGTCGGCAAAACCGACTGATACTTTTTAACCTGTTTTTTGTACTTTTTTCAAGGAAAAATTAATTTTCTTCCTAATCGACGTTTCCTTCCAAAATGGTTTTTGGGTATTTCTGCTATTATGTGGAGGATGTATTAATTTTTCCATCATCTTTACATTTCCTGGAAATTTTCATCATGGACTCGAGTACTTAGTCTATAATTTTCCATAACTCATTATACGACCATCGTTACGAAGAATTTTGTCGCCATACTTTGTGTTTGATTTAAAATTCACATTCGTTATAAAAAATCTATAAGGAAAAGTATACATATAGACAATTTTAATTGCTGTGCATGGGCCAGAAGAAAATAACATATCTATTTGTCATGAATCTATATAATTATATTGCACAATCGAAGGAAAAATTATTTACCTAAGACACCTAAACGATTTGTGTAATATTTTTAAAAGAGTTGGGGTGACTGAATCGAAAGTTGACTATTAGTATACTGACAGTAATCTCATTTGTTTTTGACATTGTCTGGGATATGGATTTGGACACAGTGTGTGCACATGAAAGGCTAGGCAGGCGTCGCTTTATCAAGTATTTTTACTTGGTAGATTACGCTTAATTAAATGCACCTATTTTCTGGCCACATTATACCTGGCAATCTTACTTTTCCAAAATACTACAAGATATCAGTCGTGTAACTATCGGTCGGTTTAGCCCACAGATGTATTCCCTCAGCCAATGTTCGATAATTTAAATATATTTTGACTTGTGTTATGATTATTCAAATTGTTGACGCTCGAATGGAGTAGATTCCAAAGGAATGGACCAATATTGTCCATTTGGTATCGGATATAAATAAATATAATATAAAAGTTGCGACGTGCCAGTTTCGGGCTATATCGACTACTTTCTTCATTTGAATGAGATATGTGATAATTTTTAGAAAATAATATAATAATGCGCGTAAGGTAACACATATAGTCGGCGGAAGTATTCCATTTTCATACTTCATCCAATACAGGAAGAAATATTGGTATGGGCAAATTACAAGAAAATCGAACATTTGTATCCAATTTTGATGCGAAATTATAAATTCCATATGCATCTTAGATTTCTGGTTGAGAGAAATGCTTAGATCTAGCAAGAATCGCTGACTTGTTTCGCAAGTTACGACAGGTAAAAGTATTGAAATTTGTGACCCTTTATGGATGAGGTACCAGAAGGGGTTCGCAGATAAATATCATCTTCACAACAGACCTTGTTTTAGCAAAAATGTTTGTGTGTGTGTGAGAAATTTGAAGAGAGTTGGATGCTTATTTCGTTTTTTGAGCGTTTTGTTTTTTCAAAACTTTGACCCTTTGAGGGGGAGGTACCAGAATATATGGTCCGATATCTACCATATTTATAGCAGATCTTGTGTTGATGGAAATATTGAGATGTACCAAATCTGTATGAAATTGGATGTAAATTTCGAATTTTATGAGCTTCATGGATTTTCAAAATTTTGACCCTTTGTAGGGGAGGTATCCAAAGGAGTGGACCCATCCCATTCCATCTTCAGACCAAGTTTTGTGTTGATAGAAATATTGCGATGTGTGAAATATGAAGAGAACAGGATGCTTATTTCGGTTTTTATAATCGTTTTGGTTATTACAAACTTTGACCCTCTGTGGGAAAAGTGCCAGAAGTAAATGTCCGATCTCTGCCATCTTTATAACAGTTCTTGTGTTGATGGAAATATTGAGATATACCAATTCTGAATGGCATCGGATGTTAATTTCGCGTTTTATAAGCTCCATGGATATTGCAAATTTTGAGCCTTTGTGGGGGAGATACCAGAAGGTGTGGACCGATATATCCCATCTCCACACCAAGTTTTGTGTGGACGGAAATATTGCGATGTGTGAAATACGAAGAGATCCGTATGCTTATTTCGGATTTTATGATAGTTTTGGTTATTCAAAATTTTAACCCTTTGTGGGGAGGTACCAGCAGGAATGGTCCGAAATCTACCATATTTATAACAGATCTTGTTTTAATGTTAATATTGAGATGTGCCAAGTCTGAGTGGAATTTCACATTTTATGAATTTCATGAATATTCAAAACGTTGACCCTCTGTGGGGGAGGTACCAGAAGGGTTGGATTGATATATCCCATCTTTACACCAGGCCTTAGATTAATAAAAATATTGTGATGTGTGTAATTTGAAGACATTCGAACTCTTACATCACATTTTATAGGAGTTATAATTATTCAAAATGTTGACCATTTGTGGGGGAGGTACTTGATAGAGTGCACCGATATGGTACATTTTCTCACCTGACCTAGCACTGATGAAAATGTTAAGATTTGCAAAATTGGAACAATATCGGATTATCCTTTCTTTTTCTGTCAGTAAAATATATACTTTTTTAAATTTCGTTCTTTTGTGGGGGAAGTACCAGAAGGAATGGACCGATATCGCCCATCTCCGAACTCGATCTAAGTTTGACAAAAATATTACGATGTACCAAGTTTGGACCAAATCGGATACTCCCTTCGAGGGTTATCGTGCGCATCAGCCAGATAGACAGACGGACGGACGGACGCTAGATCGACTCCAAATGTCCTGAAACGGGTTTGGTCCAAGGAGACCTAGGGTATAAAACAGTTATTTCGATGAGTCACGTTTTGGCCGTATCAAATGATATATACCCTCTCTGTAGCCATATATAATTTTTCTATAATTTATTAAATAGCCTCATTATGAGACCACTTTTTGGATCGGTATTTTCCATAAGCTTTCAAATATTTCAAATACATTTTTAATATCGGTGTAGTATATCCAGGACTAGCATCCGGACTTTCGGGTCAAATATCTTGGACCCTGGGTCCGTTCCCCTGTGCCAGAATCAGGATAAACACACCCACCTCTGGAGAAAATTTATAGAAAATTTTGAAGATCTTTACTAAACTAGGGTTAAGCCAAAATTAGTTTCCTTTTCTTGCATCTATGATTAATGGCCACAAGCATAGATGCGAGAGTAGGAAACTAAGGTTGAGAGCAAAAACAGATTTGTTGTTTTTAACAAAATGGCATGAACCCAGTGTCACTTCAATAAAATTCCAAACCAATTATTATTTATTCTAAGAATATATATTAGTGATAGTACTCTGTGTTTTCATCCCGAAAATTTGCATTGAAAGAAACCTCGTCTACCTCTTTCAATGATCCTTTGATACCACGAAGAAGGTAATCTATCTCAGGCTCTCCCCCAGGTCATTCTGAATAGTTGGAATGTTTCCAAATTATCTAAATTCCTCGTAAACTCCATTGGCGCCACATAGCTCTACCCTCTCAGGGAGGCCTATCGTTTTATAAGATGGCACAGATAATGATACCTTGCATTATCTATGACACCAAATACTTGAGGACATTGTTTCCACTTTCTAACTTCAACACAGATAGTGTTTTTCTTTTTTTCAAACGCTGCATCGCAACATTATCTTCCGACTTATTTTGGAATTTACTGTGAATGAGCGTTACTGAGAATTTTCCTTTGATTATCATTTTTTTGGAAATATTATTTAAATGACATAAGCAAATTAATTTTGGGACAACAAACCAATCTTTGATTTCTTTTTATTTTCAAAGAAATATTTTGTTTACTTCGAGCACGATGATAATTAGGAAAACTAGAAAAAACCAATTTGGATATATTTGATCTCCCTTGACACTGGAAAGAAAGTGCATTTTGAGTATACGCAACATCTTTTTATATCCTCAGCCATATGTCTAGAGAGAGGGTGTATATCATTTGATACGGCCAAAACGTGCTTCATCGAAATAACGGTTTAAGACCCTAGGTCTCTTTGGACCTAATCCGTTTCAGGACATTTGGAGTCGATCTAACGATGTCCGTCCGTCTGACTGGCTGGTGCGCACGATAACTCTCGAAGGGAGTATCTGATTTGGTTCAAACTGGGTACATCGCAATATTATTGTCAAACTTAGATCGAGTTCGGAGATGGGCAATTTCGGTCCACTCCTTGTGCTACCTCCCCTACAAAGAAAATAATTTACTGCACAGAAAGAGAAATTATAATCAGATTTTGCTCCAATTTTGCAAATCTTATTATTTTCATCAGTGTTAGGTTTGGTGCGAAAATGGAGAATATCGGTCTACTCCAACCACTAATTTTCCCACAAAGGGTCTAAATTTCGAATAATTATAACTCTTATAATTTATGATGTAAGAGTCCGATTGTCGTCAAATTACACAATTCAAAATATTCTTATTAACACATGGTCTGGTGTACAGATGGAATATATCGGTCCACTCCTTCTGTTACCTCCCCCACAAAGGGTCAACATTTTGAATATCCACGAAGCTAATAAAACACGAAATTAACATCCGATTCCATTCAGACCTGACAAATCTCAATACTACCGTCAACACCAGATCTGTTATAAAGGTGGTAGAAATCGGACCATTCCTTCTGGTACCTCCCCCACAAAGGGTCAAAGTTTTGAATAACCAACGACGATCATAAAATCCGAAATAGGCATCCGGTTCTCTTCATATTTCACACATCGCAATATTTTATATTAACCTGAGGTCCGGTGTAAAGGTGGGATATATCGGTGCATTCCTTCTGGTACCTCCTCCACAAAGGGTAAAAATTTTGAAAATCCATAAAGCTCGCAAGAAACGAAATTAACATCCGATTCCATTCAGACTTGGTACATCTCAATATTTTAATCAACACAAGATCTTTTATAAAGATGGTAGAAATCGGACCATTCCTTCTGGCACCTCCACCACAAAGGGTCAACGTTTTGAATAACCAAAAACGATCATAGAATCCGAAATAAGCATCTGGATGTCTTCAAATTACACACATCACAATATTTTCATTTACACGAGGTTTGGTGTACAGATGGAATATATCGGTCCACTCCTTCTGGTACCTCCCCCACAAGAAGTCAAAATTTTGAATATTCATGAAGCTCACAAAATGAGAAATGAGCATTCGATTCCATTCAGGCTTGACACATCCCAATATTTCCATCAACACAAGATCTGTTATAAAGATGACAGAGATCGGACCATTACTTCTGGTACCTCCCCCACAAAGGGTCAAAGTTTTGAATAACCAAAACGATCATAAAATCCAAAATAAGCATCTGGTTGTCTTTAAATTACGCACATCACAATGTTTTTTCTATGCGAGGTCTGGTTTGAAGATGTAATATATCGGTCCACTCCTTCTGGTACCTACCCCACAAGGAGCCAAAATTTTGAATATTCATGAAGCTCATAAAACGTGAATATAACATCCGATTCTATTCAGGCTTAGCAACACAAGATCTGTTATAAAGATTGTAGAGATCGGACCATTCTTTCTGATACCTCCCCCACAAGGGGTCAACGTTTTGGATAACCAAAACGATCACAAAATCCGAAATAAGCATCTGGTTGTCTTCAAATTACACACATCACAATATTTTTACTAACCTGAGGTCCGGTGTGAAGATGTGATACATCGATCCACTCCTTCTGGTACCTCCCCCACAAAAGGGTGAACATTTTGAAAATCCATGAAGCTCACAAAACACAAAATTAACATCCGACTCCGTTCAGACATGGTACATCTTAATATTTTAATTAACACAAGATAAGTTATAAAGATGGTAGAGATCGGACCATTCCTTCTGGTACCTTCCCCATAAAGGGTCAAAGTTTGGAATAACCAAAACGACAAACTGGAGGTCGTCTTCATAAACGAGCTGGAGGTCGTCTTCATAAACGAGCTGGAGGTCGTCTTTATAGACGAGCTGGTGTAGGTCGTCTTCATAGACGAGCTGGTGTATGTCGTCTTCATAGACGAGCTGGTGTAGGTCGTCTTCATAGACGAGCTGGTGTAGGTCGTCTTCATAGACGAGCTGGTATAGGTCGTCTTCATAGACGAGCTGGTATAGGTCGTCTTCATAGACGAGCTGGTGTAGGTCGTCTTCATAGACGAGCTGGTGTAGGTCGTCTTCATAGACGAGCTGGTGTAGGTCGTCTTCATAGACGAGCTGGCGTAGGTCGTCTTCATAGACGAGCTGGCGTAGGTCGTCTTCATAGACGAGCTGGCGTAGGTCGTCTTCATAGACGAGCTGGCGTAGGTCGTCTTCATAGACGAGCTGGCGTAGGTCGTCTTCATAGACGAGCTGGCGTAGGTCGTCTTCATAGACGAGCTCGAGATCTTAGGTCAGAGGGGAATTGGTCAATATTGGCCAACTGCTTCGGAAGGGTCAACTGTTTGCATAATCATAACTCAAGGATGGGGGCTTCCATCTGTCGGCAAAACCGACTGATACTATTTTTCTTGTTTTATTCATATTTCGATTCAGTGCTGTTACCATCCCATCCTTCCTGTTTTCTTTCAAATATCTTATCAAATATAAATTAAATATCAAGTAGGCACTTCAATTTGCCTAAAATGTATTCAAAAGGCCTCTTATTTCCTAATCCCTATGGCAATATGTGGAAGATTAAGGGGTGTTAACATAAGTATTATTTATTTCTTAATTCTTATACCCTACTGGGCACAGGGTATTGTGTTTTTGTGCATTTTTTTAATGTAGAAGGAAAGGAGATAGACTACAGGCCCTTTTGATGATCTCCATGGAGTCACATTCTGATTCAATTTATGCCTTTAGTAAATCTTCCAACAGGACATATTCAATATTAGTATAGGGATTGTTAAAATTTATCTTTAAAAAATACTTTAATAACTGGCAAGTTTGGGTAAGAGTTCAGCAATAGATTCTGATTCTGGAGCTTAGGTTCCCAACTATGCGAAAATTCTTTCCATAAAATACCTCAGTTCTAAAATTTTATTTCAGCCATTTTCCCCTCTAAAATATCACAACTAATTCCGCCTTTTTCTTCTTTTTCCCCCACAGATACCACAACCACCGTCGATTGTACCATCAGCTCGGAGAGCAAAGGCCAAGAATGTCTCGACAATGTCTGTCAACGTTTGCTCATACAACAGCCGGAATTTTTCGGTCTACGCTATATTGTCAAGGGAAAAGAAGATGAAATGAAATGGATCGATTTGGAACGTTCCCTTAGTCGTCAGCTGGAAAAATATGCTGCCGGTACGAAAATCTTTCTGCGCGTACGACACTATGTTACAACGGGTGTACGGCATTTGAGTGATGAGGTGACGCGTTACTACTACTTTCTACAGCTGAAAAACGATATCTATGAGGGAAAGATTGCCTGTGATATACGTACGGCCATACTGTTGGCCCTCTATTGTCGGCAGGCGGAATACGATAGTTATCAGAGCGATAAACAGAGTAAAGATTATTTGAAAAAGTCATTGGTATTGCCGAAAAATCTACAAGGTGAGTTTATATCTACAGCGGTGAGGAGGAGGTGGGGGAGCACTCCCTGGAATTCTTTCTAATTGAATCAACAATTGCCAAAACAATTCAAACTTTAAAACCATTAAGGTAGAGTCAAAAGTCAGGCGGGCCGACTATATGATACCCTACATTACTATGCATATTTGGTAGAACTCCCGTAACAAAAAATAATTTATTTGAAGGAGATCATACCACCCATCAACATTTGGCTTTAGAGCATTTATAGTTTGGTTTCAGAGGTAACTTATATATGGCAGGCATATCCAATTCTGAATCGATTTTCACTAAATTTGAGGGAGATACTTTAATTGCTATAAAGTGAATGATATCGCTTCGAGAAAGATTATATTTAAAAAATATATATCGGAGCCGATTCCACAAAATGGAAAAGTACGTCCCGAAATTCACTCCATTTTGGGCTGATATTAGCCATTATTTTCACAATAAATCTGAAATCGGATTAAGGATATATATGGGAGCTATATTCAAATCTGAACCGATCTCGGTAAAATTTGGCAAAGGTATTTCCGAGCTCTATACGATATCTGGTACCAAATATCATTGTTTTCGAATGCATATTACGAATGTGAGGGACTCAAACACCAAATCGGATAAAACATATATATGGGAGCTTTAGCTATATCTGAACCGATTTTCACCAAATTTGATGTACTTGATCCTGGACTGGATTCGGTCGTATGTGCCAAAATTCAGGTCATTTGAACTGAAATTGGCCATTTGGTGCACAATTAATCCGAAATCGTTTGAAGATATATATGGGAGCTATATCGAAATCTGAACCGATTTTGATATAATTTGGTGGAGGTATTTCTGGACTGTATCTGATATCTGGTACCAAATATCATTGTTGTCGAATGCATATTACGAATGTGAGGAACTCAAACACCAAATCGGATAAAACATATATATGGGAGCTATAGCTATATCTGAACCGATTTTCACCAAATTTGATGTACTTGATCCTGGACTGGATTCGGTCGTATGTGCCAAAATTCAGGTCATTTGGACTGATATTGCCATTTGGTGCACAATTAACCCGAAATCGGTTGAAGATATATATGGGAGCTATATCGAAATCTGAACCGATTTTGATATAATTTGGCGGAGGTATTTCTGGACTGTATCTGATATCTGGTACCAAATATCATTGTTGTCGAATGCATATTACGAATGTGAGGAACTCAAACACCAAATCGGATAAAACATATATATGGGAGCTATAGCTATATCTGAACCGATTTTCACCAAATTTGATGTACTTGATACTGGACTGGATTCGGTCGTATGTGCCAAAATTCAGGTCATTTGGACTGATATTGCCATTTGGTGCACAATTAACCCGAAATCGGTTGAAGATATATATGGGAGCTATATCGAAATCTGAACCGATTTTGATATAATTTGGCGGAGGTATTTCTGGACTGTATCTGATATCTGGTACCAAATATCATTGTTGTCGAATGCATATTACGAATGTGAGGAACTTAAACACCAAATCGGATGTAACATATACATGGGAGCTATAGCTATATCTGAACCGATTTTCACAAAATTTGATGTACTTGCTTCTAGACTGAATTCGGTTGGATGTACCAAAATGCAGGTCATTTGTACTGATATTGGCCATTTGGTGCACAACTAACCCGAAATCGGTTGAAGATATATATATGGGAGCTATATCGAAATCTGAACCGATTTTGATAAAAGTTGGCAGAGGTATTTCCGAGCTCTATAAAAAACCTGGTACCAAATATCATTGTTGTCGAATGCATATTACAGAAGTGAGGGACTTAAAACCCCAAATCGGATGAAACATATGTGTGGGAGCCATAGCTATATCTGAACCGATTTTCTTTTAAGTCTATGTACTTCTAGACTGAATTCGGTTGGATGTGCCAAAGTTCAGGTCATTTGAACCGATATTGGTCATTTGGTGCACAATAAACCTGCAATCGGTTGAAGATATATATTGCAGCTATATCGAAATCTGAACCGATTTTGATACAATTGTTAGATGTATTTCCGAGCTCTATTAGATATGTTGTACCAAAAATCATTGTTGTCGCATGCATATTACGAATATTAGGGACTTAAACACCAAATATGATGAAACCTGTACATGGGAGCTATAGCGATATCTGAACCGATTTTCATCAAATTGTGGCCATTTGGTGCACAATTAACCCGAAATCGTCTTAAGATATATATGGGAGCTATATCAACATCTGAAGCGATTTTGATATAATTTTGCGGAGGTATTTCTGGGCTGTATCTGATATCTGGTACCAAATATCATTGTTGTCGAATGCATATATATATATATATATATATATATATATATATATATATATATATATATATTTATATATATATATATATATATATATATATATATATATATATATATATATATATATATATATATATATATATATATATATATATATATATATATATATATATATATATATATATATATATATATATATATATATATATATATATATATATATATATATATATATTTGGGCTGATATTGGCCATTTGGTGACCAAATCGACTCAGAAAGTGATTCTACGGTGATCCTCAAAAGTAACTATGGATCTATCTCGCATCCTTCTCCATGTTACAAACAAATGTACAAAGACATAAGACCCTTACCACTATGTGGTGTAGGGTAGGTGTAGGTATAAAAATAGTTTTATGTTTTCCTATGTATGGCCGTTATCAGTTGTAGTTCTTTGTAGCACTTGTCACATCGGCCCTTTGTTATTGTATGCTATGGACTTATGGTATTCAAAATTTGTGTATTAAGAAAGAAATTTTAATTGTTTTATTTATTTATTTACTTATAGGCGATGATAAGATATGATGCGCCGACGCTATTCATATAAGAACAAGGAAAACAAATATTTGCAAAATACCCTCAACCGCATAGCCGGCCATTCCCCCACCATGCATAGCCACGGTGTGACAGTGAATTGGAGTGATTCATTAATTTTTCTGTTGTTGGTGTGTGCAAAAATTGTATTTTCGAAAATTGACGTCAAAATGCCATACCGGCGGCGCAATATGCTATTGTCAGTCAATATGTCTGCTTTGAAAACTAATGAGGATTTATCAACTCGATACCACTACAATGATGAGCTATCATGTGAAAGAATGTCCGGAGGAAATAACAACAAAAATTATATTCTCTTTTTGGCTGGACAAATTTCCAACACATGTTGATTAGCAATTTGTTTATTTTAAGATCGCCAAATTTATTTAAATTTTGATCAATTGGACAACTAGAAATGGGGGCTATATTAGATGGAAGGCCATTTAATGTCTTCTATTTGTAATAGACATCCTATTGGTAGAATCTTGTTCTAATACATGTGAGATCATCTATGGGTCAACTTTGTGCCAATAATCTTGAGTGGAGTGGTACTAAAACTCGGCGAAATTCAAAAATCTAGGTGAGGTTATTTTCTAAGCCTAACGATGGCAAGAAAAGATTAGTGAAGTACATCTGAAGGGATGTGGAATTCCTTGAAAATCGGTTTTCCTGAAAGATTTATACCCCCAGCCTTGAGTTATGATTATTCAAACAGTTGACCCTTTATGGGGAGTTTCCGAAGCAGTTGGCCAATTCGTTTCTTACCTAAGACCGATAAAAATATTACAACGTGCAAGATTTGGCAAGGGAACTATGAATTGCCTCGAGTATGACATTATTGAAGGATCTTTCGATGTCGAGAAAGGCTGCCAAAGTGAAGCACGAGTTGTTCAGGTTCATCTCTACGTATCGTGTCGTGTTGCGCTGATTCAACAGATTTGCCTATCATATAGGCATGTTGAGCTGTGCTGTGCAACGAGGTCAAGGGTATCATAGATTTAATCTCAATGTCTATTAGTCTCTCCAGCGTTTTCAATAGAAAGGACGAGAGACTGACAGTCCTGTAGTATTTTGGAAGTACATGACTTGGTTTCTCAGCCTTGGGAATATAAGTGACTGGAATTTCCCTCCACAGTGATGGAAAGTGAGAGAGACGCAGACAAACCTTAAATATCACCTCCAGGAATGATATTATTACCGTCGATGCATGCTGTAGCATGGCGGAGATAATGCCATCCGGTCCCAGTGACTTGAAAGGTTTGAATGAGTTCATAGCCCACAAAATCTTGGGAGCACTTACAATCCTCTCAGTCAGACTTACATCCTCCGCCCCACGTCTAAATCGATCTGACAATCGGTCATTTACCGCGTCGGAACAGTTCGAAAAGTGAGTACTGGCTAACAGATTGCGTGCCTCAAGACCAAAGGCAGTGCAGCTTCCGTCATTCCGCTTTATGCATCCAATGGATTTGGGGTCCTTTGAAAGTACTCTACGGAATCTGTAGGCTGCGTTGACATTTTCCCTCCACTGTGATGGAATGTGAGAGAGACGCAGACAAACCTTAAATATCACCTCCAGGAATGATATTATTACAGTCGATTCATGCTGTAGCATGGCGGGGATAATGCCATCCGGTCCCAGTGAAGGTTTGAATGAGTTCATAGCCCACAAAATCTTGGGAGCACTTACAATCCTCTCAGTCAGACTTACATCCTCCGCCCCACGACTAAACCGATCTGACAATCGGTCATTTACCGCGTCGGAGCAGTTCGAAAAGTGAGTACTGGCTAACAGATTGAGTGTCCCGAGACCAGAGTCAGTCCAGCTTCCGTCATTCCGCTTTATGCATCCAATGGATTTGGGGTCCTTTGAAAGTACTCTACGGAAACTGGAGGCTGCATTGACATTTTCTATGGACTCAGTAAAGCAAACCCAAGACTGTCTTTTGGCCTTTTTGTTCTCACTGTTGTACCGGTTGAAAGCTGATTTATAAGCCTCCCAGTCCGTACCCAGTTTGGTCTTGTTGGCCCTATTATAAAATCGTCTGCTTTTCTTCCTGAGCTGGGCTAGGTCTTTCGACCACAAGACAGGTTGGCACCTTTTGCCGGGGAAGGAAAGCGGACAAGCTCTTTCATAGCTCCCAATCAGGTTTTTTGTTATCAAATTAACGGACTCGTTCACATCTGCGGCGGAGTCCACTGGAAGATTACCAGTAGATCTCAGCTTCCATGCAGTGTGCTCCGCAAATTTGTCCCATCGAACCTTTCTCGTGTTCCTATGCGGTTTTTGATGCAATCCCTCTACTGATAACTGAAATGGAACACTCTGTGGATACTTTCCAACTCAGTATGAGTGACTCATCCATGTTAGTAAGGGAGAGATCAATAACCTCCTCCCTATTCTTATTTTGGAAAACAGTACATATTTTGAAATTATGTGTTAAAATAAAATCAAAAATGGACTCACCTCCTGCGTATCCTTACTGCCCCAATTGAAAATGGTGAGCGTAAGCATCACATCCAAGGACGAGATTACCTATGCTTCCCAACTCAGTGAAAAGCTTCTCTATTTCTTGGGCCGGCGGGTCGGGGTACTCAAAGGGTAGGTAGATGGAGACAATCTAACCGCCGTGGTTATAATTCTTCAACATTTTGACTCTTTGTGGGGGAGGTACTAGGCGGAGTGGAGCGATATTATCCATTTTCGCACCTAACCTAACACTGATGCAAATATTAGTATTCGCCAAGTTAGAGCAAAATCGGATTATCCTTTCACTTTCTGTGGAGTAAATTATTTTCTTTGAAAATGTTGACATTTTGTGGGGGAGGTACCAGAAGGAGTGGACCGATATTGATCATCTTCGAACTCGATCTAAGTTTGGCAATAATATTATGATGTACCAAGTTTGGATCAAATCGGAGTATCCGTATCGAGAGTTATCGTGCGCACCAGCCAGACGCACCAAATGTCCTAAAACGGATTTGGTCCAAAAAGACCTAGGGTCTAAAACCATTATTTCGATGAGGCACGTTTTGCCGATATCAAATGATATATAACCTATCTACCCATATGTCTGAAGATATACAGATAGGGGACATGTTTCCACCTTTGGATTTGCTCTTTATATGGGATGTGATGGTGCTTTAGGTTTGTCGATCCCCATCCCCAAAATTGCGAAAACAGCACGATCTTTATTGCAATCCAATATTTCCCTTTTTTCTCGCATTTTAAAGTATTTTTCATCGGTAGCATTTACTATAAGCTCTAATTAATAGTAAATTGTGGGTAAGTGGTGATGGGTTCACAGTCCGGATTTTCTTATGTTTAAGCTTCAATTTTATCTCCCGAAATTTCTTCTCGGATAATTAAAAGGGTAAGCTTATTTTTTATATATAGATGATTTTATATAGAAAAAGGACCATTCACATTTTCGATGAAGAGAACGGGTTCGTCAGACTTTAAACCTTTTATAGGTCATCCTGAGATGAAAAATATTTAAAATACCTTCTTAAGTTGGTCTTAGATTCAATAATTCAATTTTTTTAGTTGGTACTGTTTAGGCCAAATGCAAATTGTTTGAGAAATTTGAATCAAATTTAAAGCATACTTTTAGGCACATCTCATTTAGTTAGTAATTCTTGTATTTTTTATTAATTTTTCATATCTTTTTCTCCTCCAGGTCTGGCAAATGATGATAATCTTTTGGATAGTCTTATACTCGAAGTTCTGCAACAACACTCCGGCATACAACACCTGACAACATCTCAAGCCGAAGAAATGTACATACAATGTTGCCAACAGCTAGAAGGTTATGGCGAGGAGCGTTTTCAGGCCAAAGATAATCTTGGTAATGACATCAATTTGGGTTTGGCCATCAATGGAATGGTTGTGACAGCCGAAAATGGTCGACAATATTTCCCATGGAAAGATTTTCACACTGTGACCATTGATAAACGAACGATACGTATCGAACAGAATAAGTCGGATGGTACGCTGTTTGTGGGTTCGTTTATCTTTTCTGAGGCGGATACGGCTCGTTATTTTTGGAAATTATGTATAACACAACATAAATTCTTTAAACGTTATATCGATGAGGATTCATCGTCGAGCATGGGTGATGTGGAGAGTGCCAATGGTATATCGATTGGGGGTGGTGTTGGTGGGGCAGAAGCCATAAATGCCTCGGCTTTTAGTGGTTATGACTTGAGTGATTCGCGGGAGGATTTATTGATGGAACAACGTGCCATTTATGTGCCTGGTGCAAATAATTCCGTAACCATTGGCGGCGGGGGTGGTGGAAATAATGGTGGTGGTGGCGGCTATCAACAGGCCACCGTAACGCCACAACAAACCCAAGAGTATTTGTCCTCGGTTCAGTCATTGCATCATCAATCGAATAGTCAACTTCCGCCACATGGCATGATAACATCGGCCAACTCCTCATCGGCCCTGATGTCTTCCAATATCTCCCTGGCAGCTAGTCATCAATCGGGTAGTGGTAGAGCGGATAATAATGGTGGGATCAATGGTAGTGCTCTACACATGGGAGGGGGGCATCATGGCAGTAGTCAGTTGGGTCAAAGTTGGCTGAGCAAGGTAAGTGGTCGCTTCAATTGTTCAAAAGAAAGTTATTTATCTTTTGTTTTTTTTATTTCATTTTCAGGAGTACTCCCATGACTATGTCTCCTCTTCCCAACACTTGTCCAATAGCATTTTGGATACCCGCCTGCAGAGCAGTTCCTGTCAAGATTTGAGCAACAATAATCTCCACAGTAGTTCTAGTTTTTTGGGTCATACCAACAACAATCATTTGTTGGCTGCTGATGCCCATGAAAGGGAACGGCTGAAGGCTATGTTACCCACCTATAGACCAGCACCTGATTATGAAACAGCGGTCCAGCTGAAATATCGTTTCCCCTCCAATGAGTTGTATAATTTGAATCAGCTACAATATCAAGCTGCTGCTTTGGCAGCTCACAATTCGGCCGCAGTGTATTATGCAGGATCTCAGCCAGATGTCCATCAGGCAGGAGAAGGTATGATGTTGGGCCATCTGGCCACACATCGTTATCCAGATGTGGCCCAGCCGGCGCAAGCCATGCATGCTCAATATAATATGAATGCTGCCTCCCAGACTGCCGGCGGTGGCGGAATGGGTGGTTCTGGCCAGGGCAACAATGTCTATGTGGATGTATCACAACGCCTACAAATGATGAGAACAAAACCACCACCACCATATCCGGTGAATCGTTTAAGTTCTTCGTCCACACCCGATCTGGCGGTGGCCTCACATCGTCCGCTATTGGGTTATAGGGCCTATGTTTCGGGTTCATCACCCGATTTGGTGTCAAATCGTAATCTATTAAATTCCCAATATCCATATGGCGGGGGACAACCTTCAGCTTTGGTGGGTGGTCCGGGAGGAATCGCTGGCGGAGGTGGAGGGCAGATAACCACATCCTCGGGGGCCACCATGTTACATCAGTATCCCTATATGGGACACATGGGTCACTCCCAATCATATCTGCCGCCGCATGGAACATTTGAAAATTTAAATATGATTGAGGAGCAGCCCTCGATTATGTCACAACTACGGCAATCGGCCCTGTCCCAAGCAGCTGCGGCAGCAGCAGCCGCCGCCAACAATCAAAATAGCTATGAACAAAATTCTCCCACACTACCGCCCTCCGGCTATCGGTCTTCCTCCTCATCGTCCCAACAACAGGCCACACAATCTGGTGGCCTGCAACGCAATGCCATGAATGGTTCCATAGAACCTATTTATGAAAATGTACCACTGCCCCACTATCAGTCATCATCGTCGGTTACACCCCAACGTAATACCGAACAACGTTCCTCCGGGTCTTCATCAACATACAATAGTGAACAAGCGGCCATGCGAAATCGCACGTCTTCCATACAATCAGCACCGGGTGGTATTCATCAGCAGCAGCAGCAACCTCCAGTGCCGGCGGCAAGGCATCATCATTTACAACAGCAGCAGCAGCAGTATATGCAATCTCCAGCCGATGAGCCAGATGAAATTTCAATGAATATTAAAAAATTCAGTCATCAAACTCAACAAGATCGAGCGGCTAGCACGGATATGCAGCTACTGGATCCAACGCCACCTCAACGAGCAATGAGAGCCGCATCTGCAGCCCCTGCCATTGGACAAACATCCAATAGCAATAATCTTAGCAATCATGAAACCAACACTCCCATCAAAGTTACTCCACCACCGCGGCAGCATAGGAATATGAAAAATTCCTCATCAGTATCGGCTGCCGATATACCTCCCTCCTCGCCAATGTCTTCCTCCTCAACAGCGGCAGCCATGAATTCAAGTCGTCTGATTGCCTCCTCATCTTCCGTGTCCCATGATGATTCTTTGAATCAACAATTCGCCACCATGAATTTGTCTTCCACATCATCTTCCATGTACAACAGTACCCTAGATACAACCACACAAAGTTCAAGCACTGCAAATAGTTCGTCGAAGCAAGAGAAACGTAAAAAACGTTGGAATTTCTTGGGTCGCAGTAAAACGCCCGATAAACAAAAGTCAGCCACACTGGGACGAGAGAAGGCATCGAATACCACAAAGTTGCAGAAAATTAAGCTGGCTCAGGATGATTTGAATTTACATCATCGCTGGTCGACGGGAGTGCCAAAACTGCAACCCATATCGGGGCAATTCTCAAAGGATAAATTGGTAAGGTTTCCTCTTTTTTTTATACTCTCAGCCATATGGCTACAGGGGTATATATCATTTGATACGGCCAAAACGTGACTCACCGCAATAAGGATTGTAGACCTTAGTTCTCTTTGGACCATATCCGGTTAAGGACATTTGGAGTCGATCTAGCGATGTCCGTCTGTCCGATAACTCTCGAGAGAGTATCCGATGTGCTCCAAACTTGGTACATCGTAATATTATTTTCAAACTTAGATCGGGTTCGGTCTACTCCTTCTGGTATCACCCACATAAAATGGCAAAATTTTCAAAAAAAAAAAAAAAAATAATAATAATTTTCTGCACAGAAAGTAAAAGGAAAATCCGATTTTGCTCCAATTTTGCAAATCCTAATATTTGCATCGGTGCCAGGTCAGGTACGGAAATGGACAATATCGGTCCACTCCATCAAGTACCTCTCCCACAAAGGGTCAACATTTTGAATAATTATAACTCTTATAAAATGTGATGTAAGAGTCCGATTGTCTTCAAATTGCACACATCACAATATTTTTATTAACCCAAGGTCTGGTGTGAAGATGGAATATATCGGTACACTCCTTCTGGTACCTCTCCCACAAAGGGTCAAAACTTTAGATATTTATGAAGCTCATAAAACGCGAAATTAAAATCCGATTCCATTCAGACTTGGCACGTCTCAATATTTCCGATTATAAAAACCGAAATAAGCATCCGGTTCTCTTCATCTTTCACAAATCCCGTTATTTCTACTAACACTAGATCTGATGTGAGTATGGAATGTATCGGTACACTCCATATGGTACTTCCTCCACAAAGGTTCAAAATTTTGAAAATGAATGAAGCTTATAAGATTATAAGATTCAATATTTCCATAAACACAAGATCTGTTATAAAGATGGTATAGATCGGACCATTCCTTCTGGCACCTCACCCACAAAGGGTTAAAGTTTTGAATAACCAAAACGATCATTAAATCCAAAATAACCATCCAGGTCTCTTCAAATTATACACATCCCACTATTTCTACTAACACAGGATCTGCTGTGAAGATGGGATATCTCGATCCACTCCTTACACTCTCCTTACGAATTGGGCAAAATTGTCCGACTGCTTCGGAACCACGCCCATAATCGGTCAACAGTTTGAATAATCATAACTCAAGGCTGGGGGTATAAATCTGTCGGCAAAACCGAGAGATATTATTTTACTTGTTTAATTATGAGTTTAGTGGTTTTTCCAAACTCATTCTCCCATCCCAATTGAACCAAGATTTAAAAGTTTTACTTATTTTTTTACTTTTCAATTTTACAGAGCCAAATACTCAACGATAAACTGAATGATTCCCAACTCTTTATGGAATTCGAGGGCATACCGAAACGTCGTGATATGGCCCGTTATGATTGTGCCCTGTTGGAAGAGAATGCCATGAAAAATTCCGATCCTAATTTCCTACCCTATGAAGATAATCGGGTGCGTTTAACACCCACCATGGAAAATCGTCATGGCTATGTTAATGCCTCGCATATTTCGGTGAGTGGTCTAAATATTATTATTGAATATTTATTCAATGTGTTTTGTTCTGGTATTTTTATAGGCCACTGTTGGTAACAAACAACGTTTTTATATTGTGGCTCAATCGCCCCATGAAGATTTGACGACACGCATATTTTGGCAATGCGTTTGGGAGGCTGATGTCTATTTAATTGTCCAGTTGTCGGAGGATTTAAATTACATACCTCCCAATACAAATCAACGAATGGAGTTTGGTCAGGTAAGTCATTATCAAAACGAAGAAGATGGAAGAAAGAAAGCCCAATTAATAGGATAATAATTGAAAACCAATCCTCTAGCTGACTTATTTTTGCGGAAACCAATCCGAAACATATCTTCGAAGATTGAATGAATTGGGATATTGGTTTGCATAAATAATAAAGCATAACATTTCAGCTATAGTTTCAGCAGCTCTTTTTAAAAACTAGTGGACAAAGAAAATCGTTGAATTTAACATTTGTCTGCAAGAAAATCAGAATGCCATATTAGATACGATTTTGAAAGTTAGTTTTTCGTTTAGTTTAAGACAGCTACTTCGAACGGTCCTTTGTGTTCATCCTAAAAAATTATGTGGAAAGTGAAGAGACATCGTGGAAGCAGGGCCGTGAATGCCACGCATGAGAAAAAGAAAAGCTTTTGAAAACCCCAGAAAGAAGAAAAGAATCAAAGTTTAAAATCCTGGTGTTCCCGGCCAGATTAACGTCTTTACCTTGTGTCTTTGTTCAACACACCAACACTTAGTGGACAAAGAAAATCGCTGGATTCAAGATTTTTCTCCAATGAAATCAGAATCCCATGTTAGATACGATTTTGAAAGTCAACTGTTCGTTTAACTTGAGACAGCTACTTCGATCGGTCCTTTGTGATCATCCTAAAAACTTATGTGGGAAGAGAAGAGACATCGTGGAAGTAGGGCCGTAAATTCCACGCCTGAGAGAAAGGAAAAGAATTGCTTACCACTGAAAGTCGCCGCAGAAGTTGTGATTGATGTCATTTTCTTCTCGCCTTATAAAATCCACAGTTTTAGCCATCTTCATTTGCCTTCATTTGCAAATCATGAATCTTACGCGACAGAGACTGACTGAGTATCGCGGCAGATAAAAGTGCTCAATACATTTTCAATTTTCTACTCCCCTTAAATAGCGACATGAGACTGGTAATGACCACACCGCGTTTTTATACTCTACACCACATAGTGGTAAGGATATTATATCGTTATGCATTTGTTTGTAACATGGAGATGGAAGCGAGATAGACCAATAGTTACTTTTGAGGATCTTCCTAGAATCACTTTCTGAGTTGATTTATGCATGTCAGTCCGTCCGCCCGTCCGTGTATTCTTGTGAACAAAATGCAGGTCGCATTTATTATCCGATTGAGCTGAAATTTTCCAAACAATATTTGTTTGGCCCTAGGACGAACCCAATTGAAATTGGTGATAATCAGATCAGATTTAGATATAGCTCCCATATATATCTTCAACCGATTTAAGGTTAATTGTGCACCATATGGCCAATATCTTTTAGGTATATTCAATCGAATTGAGTCTAGAAGCAAGTACATAGAATTCGGAGAAAATTCAGATTCAGAAAATTCAAATTAGGTTCAGATATAGCTATAGCTCCCATACATTTGTTTCATCCGATTTGGGGTTTTAAGTCCCCTACATTCATAATATGAATTCTAAAGCAATGATAATTGGTATCAGGTATCCTATAGAGCTCGGAAATACCTCTGCCAAATTTTATCAAAATCGGTTGCAATTTATAATTTATAATATAGCTCCCATATATATCCTCAACCGATTTCGGGTTAATTGTGCACCAAATGGCTAAAATCAGACCAAATGACAGGAATTTCCGCAAATCCGACTGAATTCATCCTATTAACAAGTACTTCGAATTTGGCGAAAATCCAGTCAGATATAGCCATAGCTGCTATATATATGTTTCATCCGATTTTGGGTTTTAAGTCCCTTGCATACGTAATATGCACTCCCCAACAATATTCTTTGATACCAGATATCAGATTGAGCACAGAAATAAGTGTTTAAAATTTTGTGAAAATCGGTTCAAATTTAAATATAGCTCTCTTATATAACTTCAACCGATTTCGGGCTAATTGTGCACAAAATGGCCAATATCTGTTCAAATCACCTGAATTTTGTTACATTCGATCAAATTCAGTCTAGAAGCAAGTACATCACATTCGTAAAATACACTCCACAATTATGATATTTATTACCAGATATAAGATAAAGCCCAGAAATACCTCTGTTAAATTTTATCAAGATCGGTTCAGATGTGGATATAGCTCCCATATATATCTTTATCCGATATCAGATTTATTATGCACCAAATGTCTAATATCAGCCAAAATGAACTTGGCAATTCCGACTGAATTCATCCTAGACAAAAATACTTCATATTTTGTGAAAATCGTTTCAGATGTAGCTATAGCTGCCATATATAAGTTTCATCCGATTTGGGGTTTTAAGTCCATCATTTTGGTAATATGCACTCCACAATTATGATATTTATTACCAGATATAAGATACAACCCAGAAATACCTCTGTCAAATTTTATCAAGATCGGATCAGATTTGGATATAGCTTCCATATAATCCAAATGGCTAATATCAACCCATATGGACTGAACTTGGCAATTCCGACTGATTTCATCTTGGAAACAAATACTTTAAATTTTGTGAAAATCGGTTCAGATATAGCTACAGTTCCCTTATATATGTTTCAATCCCTCACATGCGTAATATGCACTCCACAAGAATGATATTTGATACCGGACATCAGATACAGCTCGAAAATACCTCGGCTTTTAATCAAGATAGGTTCATATGTTTATATATTTTCGATATATATTTTCCTTTTTTATATTTAACCAAATTTTTCCATTTGGTGAAACTTGGTCCGGAATATCTATTGCTTCAATAAATATTTTCCTACCCTCAGCCATAGGGCTACAGAGACAATATATCTTTTGATACGGCCAACACGTTCCTCATCGAAATAACGGTTTAAGACCCAAGGGCTCTTTGGACCAAATCTTCTTCAGGACATTTTGGAGTCGATCTAGCGATGTCCGTCCGTCAGAGTTGGATATATTTTCCAAATTGTGACTACTCTAAAGCCAAGATACGCATTCAAATAAAATTCATAGTTGGTATGATTTTCTTCACATAAATTCCCAATTTAAACCTTTTTTGTTATGGGAGCTCTGCTAAATAGGCATAGTAGTGTAAGGTATCATATAGCCGGTCTCGCCCGAATTTTGACCTTTCCCTAATGGTTTTATCTTGACCTTAATGTTAGAGAGTTTCTCTTTCTCTTTCTCTCCTATGTTATACGAGTAGAAAGTATCGGTCGATTGTTATTTTTCTTTTAAATGTGACTTCTCATGGCTTGAGTTTTTTTATAAACCGAAGGTTTTTTTCAAACCATGTTTTGAAAAATTTGTTTAAATATTTTTTTTATTTTAATTTTGATTATGTTATTTACTTGCCAGACATTTATGGGCTTTCTCTGTCTGCACATATCGAATTTATTCACCCTTTTCTATTCTTGAAACGAATTTTTCTCTGATTTTATTTCTTCTTCAATTTCTCCCCCTTTTATAGTTCCAGGTTTATCAGGAATTCTCACAAACTACCGACCGTTGTATAACAAGTAAACTGCGTCTTTATCACATACAATCAAGGCGTTATCGTTCGGTATGGCATCTAAACTACACCGATTGGGGTGAACAAAATTGTCCACGAGATGTAAATCATTTCTTGGATTTTCTCGAAGAATTGAATTCAGTGCGTATGGCTTCAATAAATGAAGTGCCGCCCGGACACAATACCAATCCACCTGTGCTATTGCATTGTCTAGAAGGTGGCGGTAGATCAGGTGTGACATTGACAGCTGACTTGTTGCTTTATACGCTTGACCATAATGAGGTTTGTAGACAAAGTTGTGTGGTTTTTGCATCTGTTTTTCTAAGATTGTTTTTTTGTGATATTTCTCTTTTTGCAGGACTTGGACATACCCCGTGTCATTGGTAATTTGCGACATCAAAGAGATAACATTATACCATCTTTGGCTCAATATAAATTTATTTATAGTCTGCTCATAACATATCTAAAACGAACGAGATTAATTTGAAAAAAAAATTTACACGATCATATATTTTTTGTTTTCATTGTAATTCAAAATTTTCTATTTCGGAGATCTTGAAATCCTCCTCATATGTATACAACGATTTTCATTTATATCACTACTTAGCTATGGCAATTTAATTGCCTTTTTTGAAATTAGTTTAATTTATTGCCCTGTTAACTAAATTCGAACAATTTTTTTTATTCCCCTCTCCGATGATAGGGTGCTCCCTTTAGTCTTATTGAAAATTATACCCGGCCCTTGTATTTATCAAATCAATGCTGCTCATTAAATATATTTTCACTACCCCTGCCCCCTCTGCTTTCATGTATATAAACCCCTTATTATTCATTTGTATGCGAAATTTTCTAAAATAATTTATACAAAAATTTATTTTCTATTCTTTTTAATATTTATATATTTAGAGCATAGAATGTATGTATTTTTATTTAATTATTATAATTACATGTTTTTGTTTTTGAGTAGCAAAGAGGTTTAAGTAAAAAAAAACGAAACAAGTGTAATAACAACAGCTTCCATATTCATCATTCATTGTTTTTTTGAAGTAACTTCATATTATTCACCATCAAGTTTTTCTTGTTGTTAGCTTTAAGTTTAAGAAGACAAAAGAGTTAAGCAATTATTTGTGCCTTGTATTAAATAAATAAAACAAAACAAAAACTTTAAGTTTATATACAAAATAAAATATACAAATACGAAAAAAAATTGGAAATTAGTTTTTGCATACGAAAAAAACAAAAGAACCTTCACTCAAAATCTAAGGTGGTCAACTCTATAGAGTGACAAAATGGAAAAGGGATAGATAAATGGAAATAAGGTCTTCAAAGAAAAAAAAACCGAGACTTCTTGAGAAACCAACTTCTACTTGGAACTTTGTAGATTTGGATTTAAATTGGATTAAAGAGAAAAGAAAATTCTAAGGCTTCCTGAAAAAGGAACTTCTACTTCAGAATATTGTTTTTTCTGTAATTAAGATTTTTTACCTGAAGAATAAACTATTTCAAAAAGTATGTGTCAAAAAATTTTAAAGCCAAAAATTCTTAAATTTTAGAATTATCAGAGTTATATTCGTTGATAACACTTTGCGACAAAATGTTTTTTTTTTTTCAAAACTGGAAAACCGACAAAAGATTGGGAAAGTAAAGCTAAGATTAGAAGAATTAAAAGCTACAACTAACTCAAAAACGCAGTTCCCCACTCATACACATTTTTTGAAGTTCTGATTAAGATTCCTTGGATTCCGTTGATTTTATGTTTATCGCGTCTTCGTTAATATTACTGATAACCATATAATAATTATTTCTGTCGAAAATTCCAAGTTAGTCACGAAAGAGGTCGTTTTGCCACTTTTTTTCCAAGCCTGATAAAAAACTTCTTTTAAGCATGATCGTCGAAATTTAAAATATTCTATACAATTATTTGTCACAAAATTCCACTACAGATTCCCGAATCAATCAAAAGTCGAAATCGTACATAAACGCCAGGAATTCAAAATCAAGGTTTGTTGGAATAAAGTCCTTTAAGAAAAGGTTTCTTTTGTTTTTAACAAAAGTTTTATGAGTCGAAAAGTCCTTAAATATTTTTGAGGATCTTCATAGAATCACTTTCTGAGACGATTTATGCATGTCAGTCCTTTTGTCCGTTCGTCCGTCAGTCCTTGTATTTTTGTGACCAAAATGCAGGTCGCATTTATTATCCGATTAAGATGTAATTCGCCAAACAAGGACGAACCCCATTGAAATTGTTGAGAATCGGTTAAAATGTAGATATAACTCCCATATTATCTTCAACCGATTTCGTGTTAATTGTGCACTAAATGGCCAATATCAGTCCAAATGACCTGAATTTTGCCACATCCGACCGACTTCAGTCTAGAATAAAGTACATCAAATTTGCAGAAAATCGGTTCAGATATAGCTATAGCTCCATACACATGTTTCATCCAATTTGGTGTTTAAGTCCCTCACATTCGTAATATGCATTCGACACCGATTATAGTAGGTACCATATATCAGATGCAGCCCAAATCTGATCAAATTTTATCAAAATCGGTTCGGATTTGGATATAGCTCCCATATATATTTTCAACCGATTTCGGGTTAATTGTGCACCAAATGGCAAATATCATTCCAAATGACCTGAATTTTAGCACATCCAACCGAATTCAGTCTAGAAACAAGCACACCAAATTTGGTGGTTTGAAAATCGGTTCAGATATAGCTATAGCTCCCATATATATATTTAATCCGATTTGGTGTTTAAGTCCCTCACATTCGTAATATGCATTCGACACCGATGATATTTGGTTTCAGATATCTTATAGGGCTCGGAAATACCTTTGCCAAATTTCATAGAAATCGATGATTTGGATGTAGACCCCATATACAGGTTGAGATAAAAAGACTGCAACAAAGCAAAAAATGTCGGAAAAAGCATCAAGTTTTAGAATATGTCTAGATTTGTTCGAATTGGTCACCTTTGGCGCGAATTATGGCCTTTCAACGGCCAATAAAACCGTCACACGCTGCCCGAATGTTGCTCTGTATTTAAGTCCAAATATGCACTCCACAACAATGATATTTGGTACCAGATAGAGCTCCGAAATACCTTTCCCAAATTTTATTGAGATCGGCTCAGATTTGAATATAGCTCCCATATATATCCTTAATCCGATTTTAGGTTTATTGTGAATTCGGGACGTACGTTTCCATTTGGTGGAACTCGGCTTTGACACATATTTTTGATACCCTCAGCCATATGGCTACAGATACAGATATATCATTTGATACGGCCAAAATCTGCCTCAAATTATCAAACGTGGTTTTTTAAAGAATATCTTAGGGCTCTTTGGACCAAATCAGTCGGAGACGATCTAGCGATGTCCGTTTGTCCGTCTGGCTGACTGGTGCACACGATAACTCTCGAAGGGAGTATCCGATATGGTCCAAACTTTGTACATTGTCATATTATTATCAAACTGAATTCGAGTTCGGAGATTGGCAATATTGGTCCACTCTTTCTGGTACCTTGCCCATAAAAGGTCGAAATATTCAAAGAAAATATTTTACTGCACAGAGAAAGAAAGGATGATCAGATTTTGCTCTAACTTTGCGAAACCTGATATTTGCATCAGTTCTACGTCAAGTGCGAAAATGAAAAATATTGGTCCACTCCATCAAGTACCTCCCCCACAAAGGACCAAAATTTTGAATATTTATAACTCTTATAAAATGTGATATTAAGAGACCAATTGTCTTCAAATTACACACATCATAATATTTTTTGTTAACCCAAGGTCTGGTGGAAATATGAAATATATCGGTCCACTCCTTCTGGTACCTCCCCCACAAAGTGTCAAAATATTGGATTTCCATGAAGCTCATAAAACGTGAAATTGACATCCGATTCCATTCAGACTTGACACATCTCAATATTTCCATCAACACAGGATCTGTTATAAAGATGACAGAGATCAGACCATTCCTTCTGGCACCTCCCCCACAAAGGGTCAACGTTTTGAATAACCAAAACGATCATAGAATCCGAAATAAGCATCCGGTCCCTTCAAGGTCTGGTTTGGAATTGGGATATATAATTCCACTCCTTTTGGTACAACCCCCACAAAGGGTCAAAATTTTGAGTATCCATGAAGGTCATAACTCGCGAAATTAACATCCGATTCTATTCAGGCTTGGTACATCTCAATATTTCCATCAACATAAGGTCTGTTGTAAAAATATTAGAGATCGGACCATTTTTTCTGGTACCTCCCCCACATAGGCTTCAAGATTTTGAATAACAAAACGCTCAAAGAAAGCGAAATAAGTCCAACTCTCTTAAAATTTCACACTTCCAAATATTTTTGCTATTGCAATATCTGTTGTGAAGATGCTATACATATGCCAACCCCTTCTAGTACCTCACCCACAAAGGTTCACAATTTCCAATACTTATACCTGCAATATCTTGTAAAACAAGTTGGCGATTCTTTACCACTCTCTATATCCAAATATTTCTCTCAACCAGAAATCTGATATGAATATATACTTTATCGAATTTTATGATTTCGCATAAAATTGGATATAAATGTTCGATTTTCTTGTAATTTTGTCCATACCAATATTTTTATCAGTATTAGATGAAGTGTAAAAATGGAACACCTCACGCAAATTTTAACATTTTCTAAAAATGATCACAAGTGAAGGAAGCAACCAATATAGTCCGAACCAGGCACGTCGCAATATGTATATCATATTTAATTAGGTCCGATACGGAATGGACAATATTGGCCCATGCCTTCGAAACCTACTCCATAGAGGGTCACAATTTGAACAATCATAGCAGAAGTCAAAATATATTTAAATAATCGAACATGTTGGCCATACCGACTGATACTTTTTAACTTGTTTTTTTTTTTTTCAAATAAGACATGAGCTAAGTGAAAAAATGTAGTTTGCGGACCCTTTAAATTGGAGCAGAAACGACGTTCTGTTTGATTTGCATTGATATAAACATGGAGAACTATTTACAAGTTTTTGTCCCCAAATCCCTGGTGTAATAAAATTGTCTCCACACTTCTTGTCCCCGAATTTCTGGTTGTTACACCCATCTAAAACAAAGAAATCATTATATTTATTTGTTTGGTTGACCATAAATCTGGTGACACTTCGTTCGCCCTGATGTACACCATCTAATATATTTAATTTTTCCTTCAATAAAAAAATTGTCTCCTATTGGAATTGATGGAATTTCAAATAGATTTTGTTTGTTTGGTAATAAGAGCAAAAATTTCTTTTATTTGTTGCAAAGCAATAGTTTGATATAAATAGATTTTTTTTACAATCTTTCAACATGCATATATAATAAAATTTTTGATTTTATTTTTCAATATTTTCTTTGTTTTTTATTGTTAAATAGTTTATGGGTGGTTGGGCTTTGGCAGCATTTTAAAGAAAATAAAAACATGATTTTTTTTTAATTTTTCCGTTGCTTTTTATTGTTGGTGTGCTTGGATGAACGATAATTGTAAGGGGGGAAATGTACATAATTAAAATTAAGATTTATTTAATATAATTAAAATTAGTTTATTTTTTTATGGTTTTAATTACATATATAGAAAATTCATTTAAAAACTAAAAACAAAACAAAAAAATAATTAATTAATTATGACTATGTTTGTTTTTTGCCTACAAAAAATATATATGAATGGTTGTTGCATGATTTGCTGTTGGAAAAGAGGATGGATACATGATTTTATTTGTTTTTATTGACTTAAAATTAAAATAAATTTAAATTTTTCATAAATTTTAAATTTAAATTTTTTATAAATTTTAATTTAATTGTTTTTTTCTGTTTTAATTATTTAATATTTATAAAATATTCGAATTGTTTCTTTTTTTTTTGAACATTTTAAAACATTATTGTTTGTTTTTTGTTTCAGTTTTATTATTTAAGATAAATACAGAATTCAATTCCTTTATTATTTTGTAAAAATAATTTATGTATGTTTTTTGTAATCTTAGTAAATTTCAAGCAAAATATATTGTATATGAATAGTAGAAGATGGAAGGGGCGGGCGGGTCAATGTGGTTACACTTTCCCAGGTTTATTGCCATCATTTAAAAGGCCCAAATTCGTTAGAATATTGCAGATTTGAAAAAGGATTTAAAAAAAACTCAAGGCTTAGAAAAATATTTGGATATTGATTTGAAAAAAAAATTTTAAATTTTAGTTTTTATCGATAATTTTGATATGTATCGGAGGTATGTAATAGAAATCAAATCGCGTTCGGAAACTTTGGATAGTAGATATTCCATGGGTCTTTTGTGAATATGAAGCCTTTTACTGATAAAAGACCTTCTTTGAGTCATCCCTAGATTACAATATATTCTACAAACATATAAAGACCTTCTATAGGGCTCTCATAGACAGGAGAAATTTTATAGGCCTTCTATATGTAAAATATCTTCTATGGACCTTCTATAATCAAATGTGCTTTTTTAGGTTTGCTGTGGGTAGAAGACCTTCAATATCTATTATTTTGATGTGTATCAGAGGTATAAAATGGAAATCCAATGGATCTTCTATGAGTCATCCGTATATGACCTTCTAGAGAGGTTCAATGTATATAGAATACATTCTAATCTACATGCATATGAAGACCTTCTATAGGGCTTCAGTAGACATAGGAGAAATTCTGTAGGCCTTCTATATGTAAAATATCTTCTGTGGACCTTCTATAATCAGATGTCCTTTTTTAGGTTTGCTGTGGGTAGAAGACCTTCTATATTTATAAATTTGATGTATATCAGAGGTATGTAATGAAAATAGAATTAAATTGCGTTTAGAAACATTGGATAATAGATATTCTATGGATCTTTTGTTAATAAGAAACCTTTTGCAGATAAAAGACCTTCTATGTGTCATCCGTAGATAACCTTCTAAATGAAGTTCAATATACATAGAGTACATTCTATTCTACATGCATATGAATACCTGCTATACCGCTTCAATGGACAGAGGAGAAATTCTTTAGACCATCTATATGTTAAATATCTTCTACGGGCCTTCTATAATCACATGTCCTTTTTTAAGTTTGCTGTAGGTAGGAGACATTCTATAGTTCTTATAAAGGTAGCAGACCTTCTACTGGTCTTATATATGCAGAAATTCATATGAAGGTCTTAGATAGATAGAAGTATTCTTATAGGTCTTCTATATGAAAGAGCTCCTCCTATTATATGGAATGAAGACCCTTTATAGGTATTTAATATACAGGAGGTCTTCTTTATATAGCATTTTCAGATTAAATGAAACCTTTTGCAATTCAAATGAAACTTTTTGCAGCGGAAATGAAACCTTTTGCAGTGGAATTGAAACCTTTTGTAGTGGAAATGAAACCTTTTGCAGTGGAAATGAAACCGTTTGCAGCGGAAATGAAACCTTTTGCAACCGAAATGAAACCATTCGCAACCGAAATGAAACTTTTTGCAAATCAAATGAAACTTTTAAATTTATAGAAGGAAAAATAACAAAATATTTTTATTTTTAGTAGTTTTTAAATGAAATCAATTAATAATTAATAATAATATAACTAATATATTGACAAAGAGGATTTTTTATTGATTATAAATATCTACATTTATTTATATTATTTCTTAAATTTTCAATTATTGTAATAACAAATGGTTCTTTATAGATTTGATATAAAATGCTTCCATATTATTAAATTCCAAATGCTTAACGCTAAAAAGAGAAATTTAAACAAATTTTGCCCTTTATAGATATGGCCAGGACTGAAATGTGAAATTAAGCTTTACCACAATTTTTTATAGTTATAGTATACTATTAATCTTACCTAATAAAGGTAAGTCGTGATTTCAAAAGACAGATAAGTGGAAATCATTAAATCAACTATGATCATGATTGTATATATTTTATGGGGTCTACGACGAATATTTGGAGGTGTTACAAACCGAATGACAAATTTAATATATCCTCCTTTCCATGGAGGAGATTATAAAAAGATACCTAATTCGGGTCCTTTGATTAAAAATACCTTGAAAAACTTTTTTCAATCTTTCTGCATCTACACTTGTGTATTATGGAAGCTTTAAGAAAAAATTTTATAAAAACATAAATATTAATAATCAATAAAAACTCCTCTTTAACTATATATTAGTTATAATTAGTTAATTTAATTTTAAACGCACTAAAAATAAAAACGTTTTGTTATTTTTCCTTCTAAAAATCTAAAAGTTTCATTTGATTTGCAAAAAGTTTCATTTCGGTTGTAAAAGGTTTCATTTCGGTTGCAAAAGGTTTCATTCCCGCTGCAAACGGTTTCATTTCCACTGCAAAAGGTTTCATTTCCACTGCAAAAGGTTTCAATTCCACTGCAAAAGGTTTCATTCCCGCTGCAAAAAGTTTCATTTGAATTGCAAAAGGTTTCATTTAATCTGAAAATGCTATATATTTAAAAGAAGCTCTATGGATAGAAGGCCTCTTATAGGTCTTCTATATACAGAAGACATTATTTAAGTCTTTTGTGGTCTATCTTCTGTCTACTTCAATAAGAGTTCTATAGATAGAAGACCTTCAATAGGTCCTCTATAGATGGAAGACATTCAATAGGTCCTCTATAGATGGAAAACTTTCAATAGGTCTTCTATAGATAGAATAACTTTAATAGGTCTTCTATAGATAGAACATCTTCTATAGGTCTTCTATAGCTAGAAGGCCTTCAATAGGTCTTCTACAGATAGACGACCTTCATAAGGTCTTCTTTTGATATAAAACCATCGATATTAATATGTTTTGTACAGATAAAAGACCTTCAATAGGTCCTCTGTAGATAGGAGACCTTTAGAAATTCTTGTAAGATAGGAGAAGAGCTTTTTGGGTTTCCTGGAAGAAATTGCAGAATATTTTTTTTATGGATATTCTATATTTGGAAGATATTCCTCAGCTCCCCTAAATATAAAAGGCCTGTAAGAGGAGACTTCATGCAGGTATTTTTTCAGAAACTCTAAACTCTTCTCTGAAGCCTCCCCTCTCTACAGATATGTCTGCTAGCCATAGTTTTTCTTTTCTCCGGTTTCCTATATATGAAAGGCTAGTACAAGGAGGCTTCTTGAAGGTCTGCAGCTATGTATCCTATCCATAGTTTTTCTTTAACAGGTCTCCTATAATTAAGCGACTTTATATAGTTATTTTACAGTCGGAATTCCTTTAAAAAAGCCTCCACGTACAAGCCTTTCATATTTAGGAGACCGGAGGAAGATCATTCATACATAGAAAGGAATATTAGATATTCCTAGGTCCTCTCTAGATAGAAGAGGTTTCCGGGCAGTGAAGATAGAATAGAATTCCGGTCTCCTAAATATGAAAGGTTTGAACGTGAAGGTTTGTTTTAAGGAATTCTAAACGTCTCCTCTGAAGGCCTCCCCTTTCTGCAGATATATCTCCTATCCATAAAACCTTTTTAGTGTTTCGACTTAAAAATTCTTGAAAGATAGGAGAACTTTTTTAGGTATTCTATAAATAAAAGACCTTTAATAGGTCTCCCATAATTAAGAGACTTAATAGAGGTCTTATACTGTTAAAAGGTTTCTATTAGGTATTTATAGGTCCTCTGTAAATATAAGAGCTTTTTAGGTTTCCTGAAGGAGAAGATAGAATATTGTTTATGAATGTTTTATGTATGGAGGATCTACCTCTGGCCTCCTATATATGAATGGATTGTACAAGGAGGCTTAATGAAGGTCTTTTTAAGAATTGATAAACTCTCCTCTGAAGGCCTCAACGAGTCCTAGATGAACTTCTGCAGATATGTCTCCTATCCATAAAACCTTTTTAGTTTTTCGAGGTCAATTCAAATGAAAGAATACCTTATCTGTTCCTGAAGAAGATCTGTAATTGTTTTTATAAAAAGAAAAAGATTTCATGGTTCCACAATTGAGAGAAAAAAAACCTTTGGGTCTTGGACCCTATCAATAAAACATTTTTAGTTTTTCGAGGTCAATTCAAATGGCAGAAATATAGTCGTTTTTATAAAAAAACAAGATTTCATGGTTCCACAATAGAGAGAAAAAAGTGGGTCTAAAGTAGATCCACGATTCGATTGAGTATAGTTTCCCGATTTTTTTTTATTTCAAATAAGAAAGAGAGCCCACAATTTCAACATCTTGCCTTTTTTTTAATGATGACAATAATTAGCCTCCACCTTCATTTTTTTAATTCTTTAAATTTTTCTCTCGTTTTTTTTCATTTGAAATGCCCTTTAGTTTTCTTTCTTTTTTTCATTAATTAATAAAATATTGTAAATATATATTTTAGACATTTATTTGAGTTGGGTTTTGTTTTTTTTTTCGGGATTTTTGAAAAATATATATAGAATATATTTAATAAAAATATAAATATTCAATTTTGTTGATATTCATATTTGTGTGTGTTTTACAATAGTAATATGCAATTTACAACAATAGTTTATTTTTTTCGTTTGGTAATATAAATTTTACATGATGTGGTTTTTTTATTACTTTTTTTCTGGATTTTTTTTTAATAAATTTTAATCTTCTTCTTTCTTTTAAATAATTTCTTTATTTTGTATATGGTAAATATATTATATTTATTTATTTTTTTTAAATATTTGATTTAATCTTTTCTGGCATATGTATGTATTGTTAAGTGTATAGATATATATATTTATGTTTTGTTCTTTTTTTAATGATTTGTAAATAGAGAGCATATGAATGTAATGTTATTTGAGTGTAAATATCATTTAGATCGGTTCCGTTTTCATTTTTTAAATGAAAACACTTGTACTATACTTTTGTCGTCAAACTAATGTTCTATGGATGTTGTCGTTTCTTTTGTCTGTGTGGTAGTTTTAGGCAAAGGTGTAATTGTTGGAAAATATTTGTGGAAAAAGGAAAAAATAGATATTATTCTTCATAAAACCCTAGAATTTAGTTGAGAAATTTTATTTTATTGCAGAAAAATATATTATTTTGATTTTTTTTAATATTTCTTCTCTCTCTCTCAATAAACCTGAAATCTTATTAAGAATATGTATGGGAGCTATATCCAAATCTTAGCCGATCTCCGAGCTCTATAAGATATGTGGTACCAAATATCATTGTTGTGGAGTGCATATTTCGACTTAAAGACAAAATTAGATGAGACATATATATATATATATATATATATATATATATATATATATATATATATATATATATATATATATATATATATATATATATATATATATATATATATATATATATAAGAGCTATAGTTATATCTGAACCGATATTCTCCAAATTTGATGTACATACTTGCTTTTAGACTTAATTCGGTCAGATGTGCCAAAATTCAGGTCATTTGGACTGATATTGGCCATTTATTTCCGAATCTTAGCCAATCTGGATAAAATTTGGCAGAGGTATTTCCGAGCTCTATAAGATATCTGATACCAAATATCATTGTTGTCGAATGCATATTATAGAAGTGAGGGACTTAAAACCCTATATCGTATTAAAAATATATGTGGAAGCTACAGTTATATCTGAACCGATTTTCGCCAAATTTTGTGTACTTGCTTCTGGACTGAATTCTGTTGGATGTACCAAAATTCAGGTCATTTGGACTGATATTGACCATTTGGTGCACAATTAACCCGATATCGGTTGAAGATATATGTGGGAGCTATATCCAAATCTTAACCGATCTGGCTAAAATTTGGCAGAGGTATTTCTGGGCTGTATCTGATTTCTGATACCAAACATCGTTCTTTTGGGGTGCATATTACGTCTGCGGAAGACAAAAATATCAAATCGGATAAACTATATATATGGGAGCTATAGCTATATTTGAACCGATTTTTACCAAATTTGACATACCTGTTTCTAGGCTCGATTTGGTCGTAAGTGCCAATCCCATTGGGCTAATATTACACGTTTGGTGCACAAAAAACTGCAAATCGGATGAAGTTATATGTGGGAGCTAAATCCAAATCTGAACCAATCTTGATAAAATTTGGCAAATGTATTTCTGATATTTCCCCAAATATCGTTGTTACAGAGTACATATTGCATGGCTGCGGAGGACAAAAATAACAAATCGGATGAACAATATATATAGAAGATATAGCTATATTTGAACCGATTTCGATGAAATTTATTATACTTATTTCCAGACTTAATATGGACGTATATGCAAAATTCCACGCTATTTGGGCTGATCCATTCCATGTTTAGTGCATAATAAATCGGCAAATCGGACGAAGATATATGTGGGAGCTATATCTAAATTTTGACCGATAATCTCCAATTTCATTAGTGTTCGTCCTTGGGTCAAACAAATGACTTGTGCAAAATTTCATCGGGTTCGGGTAATAAATGCGAACTTTTCCACGAGGATTTCAAATATCCACTGTAAATTATAGAGGGAATATTCCCGAAACATTTTTAACTTTTTTGGACCTTAGCCTTTTTATAACAACTTCGACTGCATTAAAAAAAAAAAAAACAATTTTTATTTGAAATTTAAAACAAATATTTTTTAACAATTACACCTTTTTCTAAAAAATGTCCCTTTTTTCGTTTCAATCAAATTCCCCTAAAACGCTCTTATTTAATAATTAGTTTTTATGGATGGATGGATTTTGGTGGTTAATGTGTGGTTACTGTTCGTCGCGTCAAGTTAGGATCGAAATGCACAATAGTGAGATTTAAGCAATTTAAAATTGAAATATTGCTATTAGCATTAATATGGATATTGAAAATTATTTTAAATAAAATCATTATTCATTAAATATAAGGTCGTTAACATCCGATTAAGTTAAATTGGCCCATTTTTCCTCTTGAGTTTTACATTGATCCTAAATCGACGTAAGGCCAGCCACAAACATTGATCTTCCAGTGATGATACAAAAATAAAAATATATAAAAATTTATTCTTCCTTTCTAGATTTTTAATAACCCCCAGAAAACTCTGGACATGTCGTTTAAAGTGATTACAATTAGGTATGAGATGGGGACCATTTCGACTCGTTTTGGCTTATTTAATCGGCCCTATTACTGTTGCCGTCGTCGTCGTTGTCGCAAAATTAAGTCGAAGCAACAGTTAGGTTGCCGTTTTTTGTCGATAGCTCTGAATGATTGCTATTATCATTGTCGATAAAACAGTGGACGTGAAGTCGTTCTTAGGGAATATCTGTCGCCGCAAAAAAATGTGACGTAACATTGTATTTGTATTTAGTCGACGTTGATATGATTAAGCATTTTGTATTTGATATTTGGCCATGAAAATAACAACAGTAATTTCCGACCTAAAATCTTAGCGCTAAAACCGTAAATGCTGTGGCCAATTGAAACTACTCTAGTTTAGTAGAAACTCTTCGATTTTTTTAAGTAGGTTGGTATTTTTACCCTGATTCCGGGAATCTTCTACGTTGATTCCCCAGATTTTTGACTCGAATGCCCGTGTTCACGACCCGGATTAGACCCGGATCCAATTACCCGATGCTACTTACAACCACTGTTAAATTTATAAAACTTTAGTTCGCGTACCTGGTTGAATGAACATGCCTAGAAGCGAATATGTCTGGACCCAGAAAAATTATTAGCACAAAGTAGCACTTTGGAAAGCTAAGAGTGTCAGCTATAATTTGGAAAATACCTATCCAACAAGTGGTCACATGATGGGGCCGACTACTTACAATAACTGTAAAATTTGGAAAACTTTAGTTCGCGTAGCCGGTTGAACATACCCAGAAGAGAATATCTCTGGACCCAAAACAGGTATTAGCACAAATTGTAGCATTTTGGAAAGGTAAGATTGTCAGCTATAATTTGACATCAATTCTGTTGACCCACGTAATGGGCACTTTTTCGATTTTTTGAGCGTTTAAAAAAAAAAACAGGGTTAAAAAAATCGATAATTTGACTATAACTTCCGAACCGCTTTAAATAACCCCCTCAGGTGGCCACTTGTTGGATAGGTATTTTCATAGGCGATACCTATATTGTATATATTGGGTAAGTGGATCCAGGTCTAGCCCGGGTCTTGAACCCGCGTCAAAAATTGTAGAATGTTGGAAAGGTAAGAGCGTCAGCTATAATTTAGCACCAATTTTGTTGATCCCCCACATAAAAGGCCCTTTTTCGACTTTTTGGGATTTTTAAAAACATTCAAGTCTAAAAAATCGATAATTTGACCATAATTTCCGAACCGTTTTAAATAACCCCCTCAGGTGACCACTTGTTGGATAGGTATTTTCATAAGCGATACTTATATGGTATAAATTGGGTAAGTGGATCCAAGTCTAGCCCGGGTCTTGAACACGCGTCAAAAATTGTACAATTTCGGAAAGGTAAGAGTGTCAGTTATAGTTTAGCATTAAGTTTGTTGACCTCCCGTAATGGGATCTTTTTCGAATTTTTTGGATTTTTTAAAAAAATCCAGGTCTAAAAAATTGATAATTTGATCATAATTTCCGAACCGCTTTAAATAACCCCATCAAGTGACCACTTGTTGAACAGGTATTTTCTGAAGCGATATCTATATTGCATATATTGGGTAAGTGGATCCGGGTCTTAAACCAGGACCTTCTGGTCAAAAAACTGGGTTCCCGGGTCCGTCCCCCCAAAAAAATATTTCCTGGAATCAGGGTATAAAAATACCTACTACTGGAGAAACGTTCAAAAAAATGGAAAAGTTTGTACCAAACTAGAGTTAAGACGGCCAATTTAATTTCAGGCCTAAGAGCCAATGACCGGCGCCACCTTTTGCAACTTTGGCAAAATTTCTTTTAGTAGTCCTTGAAATATTCTGAAATATTTTAAAATCTAAAAGAACACATTAAGGTACATATTTTAATTAAAATAAATTAAAAAAAATTTATTTTAATTTAAAATATGTACCTGGAGTCAGGCAATGTAAATATGTTTGTTTGCTGTTTTAGCACTCGCCGCTGCAAACAGTTTTTATATTTTTTTCCAACAACAAGAAAGTGTTGCTAACTTCTTTTTTTTAACTGTCGATGTCGCTTCTATGCCTTACCCATGGTAGAAGAATATGGGTAGACGTATCGACACAACTGCTGGGACAATGAACTGTCAAACAAATTTAGGAATTGAAAATTTTGAATGAAAAATTATTAAAATTTTGTAAATATTGTTGAAAAACGCGATTTACAATAACCTCCGAATGACGTCGTATAAGAAAACATATAAAAATCTACTTATATTTGAAAAAAACATTTAAAATTTTCTGACATATCAATGTTTCTTAGCGTTGATATCTCTACCTGTATTCTTCTACCATGGCTTTACCGTAGTACCATTTATGAATCGAAGCAACGGCGATGACGACTTGTACATAACGTCGACGACGACTGTTGCGATGACAACCGTAATTGGACCGATTATGAAGTTATTTGAATACAGTTTTTGGGGGGAGGCCAAGGGAAGTAAAAGAAGACTGGTCTGGCATCATTTCTCAACAAAATTGGCATGTTTTTCTAAAGCGATTCAAGGAAATACGACAAAGTCCCTAATAATGTTTCGAATTTTGGTTTTACCAAAACCAAGTTGAAAAAAAATATTTTTTTTAACTGCAGCTACTTCTGTAGTGGATTTCTCTAACTATTTTTTTTTTTTTTTTGGGTTACGTCGGTGGAATTAAAATGATTATAATTTGGTTAATTGAAGAAATTTGTCGGTAAGTTTGCGACGAAATCAAAGTAGTCGCTAAGACCTACTGGTAAAAAAAACAAAAAAACAATGTTGTCAACTTTAACTTCTTTTAAATAACAAAATGTTGGGTTTCAAAGTTACCGATTGTTGTCGGTAGCTCAAAAAATGATTTAGAGAATTCCACTACTGATGATTTGAATAAATTTACTTTCGAATCGTTTTAAAGAAACATGCCATATTATTATTATTTTTTATTTTATTTATTTTCATTTGTAAATAGTTTTTTTTTTATAATTAAGCATAGGGGACTTGGCATACAGTTCAAATACGTTGGCATATTGAAATTTAAAACTCTGTTTTTTTTTTGAGATATTGGAAAAAAAAACTAACGACTTTATTTTAAAATTATTTATATGTATATTATTAGCTTGTTCTCTATGAAACGAAAATATACAAAAAAAGAAGGCATTTTTTTGCGCAGAGAGGGAAGTATTTGCTTTCATTTTGGCTTGGATTGTTTTGTATGTATATGTATATATATAAATGTCTATGTATGATGATTATGTATGTACGAATGTGTTGTCTTTCTATGTAAATACACTTTTTGCCTAGGCATGGAAAAGTGAGAATTTTGTTTTGCTGAACTTAAATTAACACTTATTTTATATAGAAATATGTATGTTTGTTTTGTTGTTAGCCTGATTCGAGTTTGTTTCTTTTTGCTTGTTTCATTTGTATATAGGTATTATATAGATATATAAAAAAATTATCAAAATATATTTTTGTTAGGAAGAAGTTTTGTGAAGTTACCAAAACAAGCTTTGGGGCTGTGTGAGAGACAGAGAAAGAGAGAGGACGAGAGTTATATTTGTTTTTTATAATTTAAATTAATTAGAAGACAAAAAAATTGTACATTGGTAAGTCTTTTTTAAAGTTCTTGTTGTAATTTTTTAGTTGTTGTTATTGTTATATGTGGTCTATATAGTAGCATCAGACAGTTTCGAGTTTTTTTATCTTCTCTTCTCATTTTTTTGTTTAGTGTAAATTTGGCGGAATTTTCTTTTTTCATGTTGTTTGTAAAACTTATTACTAAATTCTCTTGTTTAAATAATAATAATAATAGTAATTAAAGATTAATACATACACATTTGTTTTTTTACATAATTCCAAAATATATGATATATATAAAGTTATTTAATACAAAAAAATTGGTATAGCTTAAAAAACGTTTGATAAGTAGTTTTGTTTGTTTTTATAGTTACTTTTTGTTGTTGGTTTGTTTCAAATAAATGTTTTGTGTTTCTCTTGCATTTCGCTTTTCCATTCTTCTGTGTTCTGTGTGTCTGAGGAGTAAATGGAGCTAAAGGTCCGCCTGCAGACTATACATGTGTTGGTTGGTTGCAATGATCCAGTTTCACATCGAAACAAAAAAATATCATTCGAATCACATTCATTTATTTCACATTACAGATGCACAATTGTAAACCAATTTGTTGTTGTTTTTTTTTTTTCTTTTTTTTTTGTTTTAATATCCACACACACAACCTTAAATAGTAGTTTGTTTTTTTATTTTCTTAGATTTTTGTATATTTTTTAAACGAAAACATCAAAAAATTTGGCATATAATTTTATTCTTTTTGTTTCAATAAACTAAAAAAGAAAGAAAAAATTAAAAAAATATATTTATTTTTTTATTAATTTGGAACTCACCTTTTATTTAATAAATAATACAATAATTACATTTATTGGTTCATAGGTGGCATTGGGCACATGGGACAACCGGGGGCACCTTGAAAGAAATTCAAAAGAAAAATTCTAGTAAATGGAGAAAAAAGTGGTATTAATAAACTTAGGAAAAATTGAAAAAAAAAAATAAATAAATAAACTAAATAATACAAAAAAATAAATAATATAAAAAAAATAAAAAAACTACATAAAATAAAAAAGGTGACATTCTCGAAAATACAAATACTAATAAAAATTAATAAAAATAATAATAAATCAAATGAAATAAAAAAATTATAAATATTAAAAAAAATAAATGATTATAACCATCGCAGATTAAGACGTTGAAATTTTTTTTAAAACAAATTGAAAATAATTTGATGAAAACGTGCTGTAAAAAAATTTATGTACGAAATTCGTTTCTGAAAATTTGGAATCGACTTTGACATAACTGTTAAAAATTTCCAAGAAACAAATTTTACAAACATAATTAAGTTAATATTGAAATTTTTATAATAGATATCAAGGGAAGATATCGGAAGAGAAGTTTAAGAAATTATTAGGTCCATTTTCAGTAATTTTCAAAAAAAAAAAAATCCGATCGTGTCGAATTAAACAAAGTCGGTGATGACAGTAATAGAGGTTAGTTAAAAAACCTTGATTTTCATTTTTTTTATCAAAACCAAACCATACGTTTTAGAAAGAAACCAACTTACGAATATTTAAGTTTTTAAAACTCATAATCTTGTTTTTTTATCCATAGTATGGAGGGTATATTAAGTTCGTAATTCCGTTTGTAATTCATCGGAACAATAATTTTGGACACAACAAAGTGTAGGGTGAGATAAAAAACTGCAACAAAGTAAAACACCATAATTTTTACATTTTTTTTATTTTTTTTTTTTAATCTTAGCAAAGAATGTCGTTCAGAATAAGTTCAGATTTACATTTAAATGCTGGAGTGCTCTAACGATAGCTACTTGTGGTTTTCCAGCCAAATAAAAAGAAATCACACTGACACGCTTAAATTCCATCACGAATAACTTCTTTTCTGGAAAATTCTAACCAAATTGCTTTTGTACACTTGTAAACAATATAATGAGCTGTCACTGGAATAATTTTAACAGCTGTCGGAAGATTGGCTTAGAAATCACAGCAGTTTTTTAAGTGTTGGTTGCAGTTTTTTCATCTCACCCTGTATATTCTTGAACGGAGTAAAATTCTAACACGATTTAGCCCTGTCCGTCTGTTGTAATCACGCTAGAGTCAAAACGAATAAAGAAATATGACAGGAAATTGTCTATGTAGGTCCAGGTCTTCCTATAGATCCCATACATCAGTACCTCCCTATATTCGGTATTTAGACGATTTAAGGGATATTATTCACTGGAGTTGTTTCAAATTTCATGTTTAGAGTTTCTAATGTGTTCTATAGCCTATGACAAAAAATTGTCTATACAAGGCGTTCAGGTCTTCATATAGCACCCATATACCGGTATCTCCCGATATTTGGTATTTTGACGATTTTAAGAGCAATATTCGCCGAAATTTTTTGAAATTTCGTATTTGAAGTTCCTAATAGGTACTATGCAGGTCCAGGACTTCGTATGGCCCCCATATAACGGTATCTTCCTATATTCCGTATTTTAATGATTCAAGCTAAATTATTCACCGATTTTTTTTTTCAAGTTTCGCATTTGAATACTGTAATGGCTTATAACAAAAGTTGCCAATGCAGGTCCATGTCGTCGTATAGACCCTAATATAACGGCTACATTCTTTAACAGCATTTTTAACGGATTTTATTTTTTTGAAAATTTCGTTCCAAATGGTTTAGGGTATTCAAAGTTCGGCTCAGGCGAATTTACTGCTTTCTTATTTGTTGTAACTAATAATGTTTCAAGAGAATGTGAATGATTTTCCCAGACTCCTCCAAATTGTTGACTTTTTTAGACTCCAAGGCCCGAAGGAGTTAATTTTTTTCTAGACTCTTACAACCCCCAAAGGCTGTGACTATAAGGCCTGAAGGCGAGGACTTTTTAAGAGTTTTTTCTAGGCTCCAATTCCTGAAGACGTAGACTTTTTAAATATTTCTTTTGGAATCCTCAAACGCCAGTTGGCGTTATCTCTCCTTAAAGATTTATGGATCTTGGCGTGGACTTTTTAAAGATTTCTTCTAGACTTCTTCAACGCCCCAAGGCGTTAACTTCTTCTAGACCACATGAAGGCAAGGATTTTTTAAAGATTTCATCTGTACCACATGAAGTCTTAGACTAGATTCCTCCAAAGACCGAAGGCTTAGCTTTGACTTTTTAAAGTTTTTTCTAGACTCTTACTATGAGATATTGACGAGCGTGGCCTTTTTAAAAAATTGTAGAATCCAAGGCCTAAAGGCGTGGACTTTTTAAAGATTTTGTTTTAGACTTCAAGACCCGAATGCGTGGACTTTTTAAATATTTCTTCTAGACTCCTCCAACGCCCGAAGCCGTTAACTTTTTAGAGATTTTTCTCTAGAATCTAAGGACCGAAGTCGGGGACTTTTGAAACATTTTTCCTAGACTCCAAGGTCCGAAGGCGTGAAGTTTTTAATATTTCTTCAAGAAGGCGTGGGTTTTTAAATATTTCTTTAACACTCTTCAAAGGTCTGAAGACGTGGATTTTTAAATATTTCTTCAAGAGTCCTCCAAGGTCCGAAGTCGTGAATTTTTAAATACTTCAAGACTCCTCCAAGGTCGAAGGCGTGGATTTTTAAATCTTTCATCAAGACTCCTAAAAGGTCCGAAGGCGTGGATTTTTAAATACTTCTTCAAGGCTTCTCCAACGCCCAAAGGCGGTTACATTTTAAAGATTTTTTCTAGACTCTAAGGTCCGTAAGTAAGGTGCCAAGGTCCGAAGAAAAGGATTTTTTAAAGATTTTCCATAGATCTCAAGACCCAAAGGCGTGAACTTTTTAAAGATTTTTTTGTAGACCCCATGAAGCCGAGGACTTTTTAAAGATTTCTTGAAGACTCCTCCATAGACCGAAGGCTTAGACTTTTTTAAAGATTTTTTCCAGACTCCTACAATGAAATATTAGTGAGAGTGGAGTTTTTAAAGATCAAGGCCCAAAGGCTTGGATTTTATAAAGATTTATTCTAGACCCCAGATCGCCAAAGCCCGAAGGAACGGACTTTTTAAAGAATTTTTCTAGACTGCCCCAATGAGTTTTAGAAATAAACAGGACTTTTAAAAGATATTTCCAGATTGCTTCTATGAGTTTTGGGTAATTAACGGAATATTTCAGACATATTTGGGTTCTTAATTTTTGGAAAAACGGGAATTTTCTTGTCTTCATTTTTTTCAATCTAACTGGTTCCTGCATTTCTTGAGTGGATTGCAAATGTTTTGTGTCTTAGGATGACATAAAATTTTAGAAACAGATCATAAATTGTAACCCGAATTCTACAGTTAAAAACCAGTTAAAAAAACAGTTAAAAAATCTTCAGACTTTGCACCAAAAAAAAAACCTTGGGAAGATGGATCTTCAAAAAAACTCTTTCTGTCTTAAAGGATGGATTAGGGTCTTTTGGGGTTCTTTTTTCAGGTGAGGTTTAGCAATAATTTTCTTATTTTTTTTCCTTTTTTTTTGTTGATGGACATTCTTAGAAATTTTTGATGGATATCTAAGTTAAGATTTTTATTTTTTATGGTCTGTTCCAGAACTCCAAGAATATAATTGTTTTATTTTATTTTATTTTCGAAATAACAAACCTCTCTATTTCTTACCCTCTCTCACTTAAAATTATTAGAAAAAAGAGCGAAGACTGTACACCGACTTTTAAAATAAATTCTCAAAATTTTCCTTTCGTTTTATTTTACCTTTCGCTTTAACACACAGATACTTCGTCGTTCGTTGCGGGCTCCCGAAGTTACCCAAAAAAACTTACCATGCATATTGGAATGTCTATGATTGTGATGAAGCATTGCGGCAGCTGTGGCATATGGCGGAGGCATATTTGATTGCAGGGCCACCGGTGACAAAGGTCGACTGTTCATGTGTTGTGGCGGTGTTGGTGGCGGCGGATGTGGTGAAATGTTACCGCTGCCGCCACCAACGCCAACGCCTAAACCACTGCCAGATGGAGGCGGGGGTGGATACATGGGCATGTTTTGTCCTCTCATTAAATATGGAGGTGGCGTTGGTGTTAATGGTGGCTGATGTTGTTGTTGCTGCTGTTGTTGCAATGGTGCATTCATGAGTTGGGGTGGTGGCGGTGTCGCTGGGTGCTGTAGGTGTTGTTGTTGTTGCTGCTGTTGCTGTTGTTGTTGTAGTGTATGTAATTGTGGCGATAATGCACGTGTATTGCACGGAGTATTTAGAGTTCGTGTCGCTGCCGTATTCGAAATCTGCTGCAACAGTCGACAATCGGCCGCTGTGTAAACAGATGATGAAGAACTTGTATCGTGTTGAGCATACGAGCCATGCCCACTATCATTCGAGGATACCGATCCTGGATGGTGGAGGGAAAAGAATTGAATTGAAGGACACATTTCTTCTTTTTTGTTTTTTGAAGTGGCAAAACAACAAAAGTGCTTTTGTTTGAATTCACGGTTGTAGTTGTTGTTATTATTGTTAGCTGGTATTTGATTTTTGTTGTTGTTAATGTTGTCGTCCATTAGTGTGTTTTTTATTTGTTTAGTAAATAATACGAGTGCATTTGTGTGTGTGTGAGAGAGAGTGCGTGTGTTCAGTGAAAAGTAGAGTGCATTAGAGAGTGTTTATTATTGAAAGTAGGAGTAGAGATATTTCCGAGGAAGCTGAGTGAAAGGCAAAGAGTTTCAGACAAGCAGATGTTATCGAACAAATATTGATTTGAAAAAATTGTTATCGAAAATCTTTTAGAAAAATGAGGTATCGGTTAACAGTTCTATAGAAAAAATATCGATACGAGAAAATCAGCTATCGATGTGTTTTTCTATGGAAACATTAGTTATCGAAACAATTTTCTGTATCAAAAAAAATTTTATCGAATTAGTTTTCTATTTAAAAATTAATTTCCGATTCACTGTTCTATAGAAAATGTTGTTATGTGCCAAAAATTGTTATCGAACAACTTTCCTTTGTTATCGATTCGATAACTTTTTTATCGAATAAAGTTTCTTTAAGAAAAAGTTTTTTTATCAAAAAAATGTTTGTGGAAATATTAGTTATCGAACAACGTCTCTGTTAAAAAATTGTTATCGAACCACTTTTCAACTTGTTATCGAAGAGCTTTCCTGTGGAACAAGTTGTTATCCAACAACTCTTAACTAGGAAAGTTGTTATCGATAAACGTTTCGCAGGAAAAATTTCTTATCGAGCTACTTTTGAACAGAAAAAGCTGTTCGATAACAGTTTCCACAAGAAAAAAATATTATTTTTATTGAACAGAGAAAAGTTGTGATCGAACCATTTTTCTATGGTAAACTCGGTTATCGAAAAACTTTCTATAGGAAATGTTGTTATCGAAATAATTTTTCACGGGAAAAGTTGTATCGAAAATTTTCTTAAAAAAAAAATTGTCGATACCAACCACTTTTATGGAAAAAGATGTCATCGAACCAAAAGTTGTTATCGAACAAATGATTGATAGGAAAGGTTCTTATCGAACCATTTTTTTTCGAAAAATAGTTATCGATCAACTTTTCTCTAGGAAATGTTGTAATCGAACGACTTTTCTACGGGTCAAGTTGTTATGCCTGAACTTTTCTCTGGGAAAAGTTGGTATCGAATCACTTTTCTATGTGAAAATGTGTTATTGAACTTTTTTCTTTTTGAAAATTCTTGTTATCGAATAACTTGTCTCGAAAAGTTGTTAATGAACAACATTTCTATGGAGAAAGTTGTTGTCGAATAAAAACACATTTTCAACAAAAATTTTCTTTGGAAAAATAAATTGTTTTAGAAATTTCTGAAAAGTTGTTATCGACCACATTTTTTGCGGAATAATTTGTTATCGATCTACTTTTCTATGGGAAAATTTGATTTCGAACATCTTTCCTCTAAGAACATTTTTTTATCGACCAACCTTTCTCCGGAAATAACTTTCCTACTGGAAAAGTTGTTATCGGTCCACTTTTCAAATTATCAAACGACTTTTCTACGAGAGAAGCTGTTATCGAACAACTTTTTTATGGGATAATTTCGTTCCACTTTTCTATGAGAACATTTTTTATCGAACAACTTTCGTGTCAGATAAATTGTTATCGACCAACCTTTCTACGAAAAGGTAGTTATCGAACGACTTTTCTTTGTAAAAAGTTGCTTTCGAACTATTTTCCTATTGGAAAATATGTTATCGGTCCACTTTTCAAAGAGAAAATTGGTTATAAAAGCACTTTTCTGCTGGAAAAGTTATTATCGAACTACTTTTCTACGGGAAAAGCTGTCATTGAAGAAATTTTCTGAAGGTAAAAAAGTTATCGAACAATGTTTTTATGGGATAAGTTGTTGGAAAATTATTATCGAACAACTTCCACTAAGAAAAGTTTTTATCGACGGAAAAGGTAGATATTGAACGAATTTTCTATTTGAAAATTTATTTTCGAACTACTTTTCTGCTGGAAAAATTGTTATCGGTCAACTTTTTAAAATGAAAAAGAGGTTATAGAAGCATTTCTCTGCTGGAAAAGTTATTATCGAAGCACTTTCCTACGAGAAAAGCTGTTATCGAACAACGTTTCTGAAGGTAAAATTGTAATAGAACAATTTTTTATGGGATACATTGTTATCGGTCCACTTTTCTATAAGAAAAGCTGTTATCGAACAACTTTTTTTATGGGATAAGTTGTTGTCGAACAATTTTTCTCTGTTTTCGCACAACTTTCCTACTTGAAAATTTGTTAGCGGTCTACTTTTCCACTGGAAAAGTTATTATCGAACTACTTTTCTACGAGAAATGATGTTATCGAACAAATAATTGTAATCGATAAACTTTTCTTTAAGAAAAGTTGTTTTCGAACTACTTTCCTACTGGAAAAGTTGTTATCGGTCTATTGTTAAAAGGGAAAAGCGGTTATCGAAGCATTTTCAGCTGATAAAATGTTTATCGAAATACTTTTCTGTAAGAAAATCTGTTATCGATAGACTTTTCTAAATGTAAAATTGTTATCAAACAAATTTTCTCTAGGAAAAATGTTATCGGTTGTTATCGATCAACTTTCTTACTTACTTAATTATTAACGAACCATTTTTCTATGGAAAAAAATTGTTATCGAACAACTTCTGTCCAGTAAAAGTTGTTGTCGTTCCACATTTCTATGGGAGAATTTGTTATCGACCCAATTTTCATTAGCACATCTATTATCGAACACATTTTCAAAAGAAAAATCTTGTTATCGAATTATTATTTTTATTGGAGAATAGTTCTTAAACAACCGTGAAAATTATTTATCAAACTATGTTGTTATCGAAAATATTGGAATTTTTTTTAAATATTTGCTTAAACTCTTTGCCTTAATAGTTCCCCCGAAAAAAACCCCACCGAAAGAAAATTGAAAGTGTTTTGTATTGAAAAAAAAAAAAAAAAAAAAATATTTGTTTAATTGTTAGCACCATCACACCATAAAGATTTGAAAGAAGTAATGATCCACTTGCTTAGCAATAGCACTTATTATTAGGAGAAGTCAGCATTTAAAAAGTGGTTTGCGAATCAATGTTTCAGGTTTTTTTTTATTTTCAGTTCTACCAACCAAAGCCATTCCAATATGCAGGGTTTGTCTACTTCCAAAAAATTGTATTATTCGATTAAATAGCAAATAGACTTATATTAGCATTATTAGTTAAGCATTGAAAGGGGGAAAGAGAGAGAGAAGGGTGGGGCATAAAAAATAATGTTAATGGGTTGCTTTGGATTCTTAAAAATAAATAGGTTTTAAGGGGCTGGTATTAGGCATCAGCAAGGTGAAGTCTTTAAAGTAAAGCAAAAAAATGAACACAATGCTACAAAATTTTTAAAATTGGTATTTTTTTTAATTTATATTTTTTTTCAAATTCTAACTCCCAAAAAAAAAAAAACTGAACATTTATCCTTTTGACCTTGATTTTGTAGCATTATGTCTCATATATTTTTATTATTATTTTTTTTTTTTTTTTTGCAATTAGTAGATTATTACAAAAGCGTTGGCATAACTACTACATTCATGACAACCTTACCTAATTATTTTGATGTATCTGATATAGGAACTCTTCAAATTTTTATACAGTATACAGAGAAAATCTTAAGTAATTTTTGGCTATTTTTTTTTTCTTCTAATCTGCCGGAACTTCAGTTGAAATCTGTGTTATTTTATCCATTCAAAAAAGGCTGCAATTCGAAAAGTTGTTTAATTTTGCGAAATTTCAATGGGAAGAAGTAAATGGAGACAAGTCATTCATTTGTTGTCGGAGAAGGTAAAATTTGTTCCAAGAAATTTTGAAATTTCAAAAGCTAAGAAAAACTACCCTCCCAACTCCTCAAATTATCCCCTTCATTTTGATTAAAATTCCCCTGAATATTCTCTTCTGTTCCCTTTTAGACTTTATTATGTTTGAAAACTCTTTTAGAAACCCCCAGAAATTACTAAGAAAACCAGCTAAACATTTGAAAATTTTGTTCTTTGCTACAACCCCAACTCCCATGTGATTTCCTCAGACAGGGTTTTCCGAACTAGAAAAAAAAACTAGAACAAATGTGAGCGTTTAGTTAAGAGATAATCTTGTATGATAATTACCCCCCTCCTCTCCCCTCCTAGATTTTCATGTAGGCAACAACACACAAGTGTGCGACAAGACGACCTTGAACTTCTCTAAAACAAGCAGCCGTTTATTATTTCTATTTAATTTGCCAAGCCAGAATGTAACTAATTGAGGTTGTTGTTGTTATTATTGTTGCTCTATAGATTTCTTTGAAATTCGCTAAACCTTTAATCCGTTCAAATTGTATTTGAAATCGATAGTTACTTTAAATACTTAACCCTTTGTGATTAGTGATGGTGGTAATGGAGGAAATTTTATTTAATTTTTATACCCTCAGCCATATGACTAGAGAGGGTATATCATTTGATACGCCCAAAACGTGCCTCATCGAAATAACGGATTTAGCCCTAGGTTTCTTTAGACCAAATCTGTTTCAGAACATTTAGAGTCGATCTAGCGATGTCCGTCCGTCCGCCTTTCTGGCTGGTCCAAACTTGGCACTTCGTAATATTATTTTCAAATTTAGATCAAGTTCGGAGATGGAAAATATCGGTCCATTCCTTCTGGGAGGTGTTCCCACATTTTCAAAGAAAATAATTTCCTGCACAGAAAGAGAAAGGATAACCCGATTTTGCTCCAACTTTGCAAATCCTATTATTTCTATCAACTATATGTCTTGGGCAAAAATGGACAATATCGGTCCCCTCCATCAAGTACCTCCCTCACAGAGGCTCAAAATTTTGAATATTTACAACTCCTATAAAATGTGAATTAAGAATCCGATTGTCTTAAAATTACACACATCACAATGTCTATATTAACCCAAGGTCTGGTGTGTAGATGGGATATATCGGTCCACTTCTTCTGGTATCTCCCTCATAAAGGGTCAAAATTTTGAATATTCATGAAGGTCATAAAACGCGAAAATTATATCCGATTTCATTCAGACTTGGAACATCCCAATATTTCCATCAATACAAGATCTGTTATAAATATGGTAGAGATCGGACCATTCCTTCCGGTACCTCCCTCACAAAGGGTCAATGTTTTGAATAGCAAAAAACTATTATAAAAACCAAAATAAGCACCCGGTTCTCTTCTAATTACACACATTACAATATTTTTGTTAACCCAAGGTCTGGTGTGTAGATGGAATATATCGGTGCACTCCTTCTGGTACTTCCCCCACAAAGGGTCAACATTTTGAATATCCATGAAGCTCTTAAAATGTGAAATTAACATCCGATTTCATTCAGACTTGGTGCATCTCAATATTTTCATCAACACAAGATCTCTTATAAAGATGGTAGAGATCGGAACATTCCTTCCGGTACCTCCCTCACAAAGGGTCAAATATTTTGAATAACAAAAAACGATTATAAAATCCGAAATAAGCATCCGGTTCTCTTCAAATTACACACATCACAATATTTTTATTAACACAAGGTCTGGTGTGAAGATGGCAAATAATATCGGTCCACTCCTTCCGGTACCTCGCCCACAAATGTGTCCAAATTTTGAAAATCCATGAAGCTCTTAAAACGTGAAATTAACATCCGACTACATTCAGACATTCCATCAACACAAGATCTCTTATAAAGATGGTAGACATCGGACCATTTCTTCTGGTACCTGCCCACATAGGTTTCAAGATTTGGAAAAAACAAAACGCTCAAAGAAAACGAAATAAGCATCCAACTCGCTTCAAATTTCTAACATCCAAATATTTTTGCTAACGCAGGTCCGTTGTGAAGATGATATATATCTGCCAACCCCTTCTGATACCTCACCCACAAAGGGTCACATTTTCCAATTCTTATATCTGTCATAACTTGGAAAACAAGTCAGTGATGCTTTAGCGAGGATGATCCCTAACCAAGAAAAATATTCAGTAAAAAAAGACCTGTTGCAATTCAAAAAAAAAAAAAAAAAAAAAAAAACGAAATCGAAAACCAAACCAAAAAAATCCAAAAAACCCAATAGTGTTTCGAACTAACATAATATTATTAACAAGTAAAAAACATTAAGTTCGGCCGGGCCAAACATTTAATACCCTCCACCTTAGGGTAAAAGAAACATTAGAAGAAATGTGGCAAAAACCATTAAAATGCCGAATATCGGGAGGTACCGTTATATGGGGGCTACACCAAAACGTGGACCTATAATTACAATGTTCCGCCACACGAACTAGGACCCATTATGACCCACAAATACCAATTTTTAGACAAATCAGTGAAAAAAATGTGGCAAAAACCATCAAAATACCGAATATCAGGAGGTACCGTTATATGGGGCTATACCAAATCATGGACCCATACATGCAATGTTTCGCCACCGGAGCTGGAAACCATTATGACCCACAAATACCAATTTTTAGACAAATCCGTGAATAAATGTGGCAAAAAAACTAAAATACCGAATATCGGGAGGTACCTTTATATGGGGGCTATACCACAACGTGGACCTATACATGCAATGTTTTGCCACACGCTCAGGGACCCGTTATGACTTACAAATACCAATTTCCAGACAAATCCGTGAAAAAATGTGGCATAACTCATCAAAATACCGAATATCGGGAGGTACCGTTATATGGGGACTATACCAGAACGTGGACCGATATATCTCATTTTCAATACCAACCATCCTAGACACAATGCAAATAGCGCTGCTAAATTTTGGCGCTCTACGTCAGATAATGTGGGCTGTATCGTGATTTCAACAGACAGACAGACAGACGGACATCGTTAAATCGACTTAGAATTTTATGCTGATTATGAATATATATACTTTATGGGGTCTACGACGAATATTTCTGGATGTTATAAACGGAATGACAAAGTTAATATACCCTCCTTTCCAAGGTGGAGGGTATAATAAGTAAAAAAGCAGTAAGCTCGGCCGGACCGAACTTTGAATACCCTCCACCATTTGGAGAGAATTTGGAAATTTTCAAAAAAAAAAAAATCCTTTAAAAGTTCTGTCAAAATCTTAAAACTACCGATTATATCCGTTATTTTCGGGGTCTATACGAAGACGTCAACCTACATAGGCAAATTTGTCATAAGCCATTACAATATTCAAATACGAAACTTGTAACATAAATCCGATGAATAATGTAGCTAAAATCATCAAAGTACCGAATATAGGGAGGGGTACCGTTATGAGGGACCTATACGAAGACATAGACCTGCAAAATACTTCATGGACTTCAAATACTAATATTTGAAATAATTCCGGTGGATAACGTATTTTAAAATATCAAAGCACCGAAAATAGTGAGGTACCGTTATATGGGAGCTATACGAAGACCGGGATCTGCATTGGCAATTTTGTAAAAAATCCGGTCAATAATGTAGCTAAAATCATCAAAATACCGAATATAGGAAGGTACCGTTATGGGGGACCTATACGAAGACATAGACCTGCAAAATACTTCAAATACTAATATTTGAAATAATTCCGGTGGATAACATATTTTGAAATATCAAAGCACCGAAAATAAGAAGGTTCCGCAATATGGGGGCTATAAGAAGACCCGGATCTGCATTGGCAATTTTCTGTCACAGGCTGTAGTACCCATTAGAAACTCTAAATACGAAATTTGAAACAACTCCGGTGCAAAATGTCGCTAAAATCATCAAAATATTGGGAGGTACCGTTATATGGGGGCTATACCTAACCTTGGATCTATATAGCCAATTTTCAATACCAAAAGTCCTGTAGATCAAACACACATTTGTGTAAAATTTATCAACCTACTTCAATTTTTTCGGAAGAGGCTAGAGATCGAGTTTTATGCTGATCAAGAATATATTCTTTGTGGGGTCTAAAATGTATATTTCGAGGTGTTACAAACGGAATGACAAACTACTTAGAAAAAAGCCTGTAGCAACTCAAAAAAAAAAAAAAAAAAACAAGTAAGCAAAGGCTACAGTCGAGCGGGGCCGACCGTTGAATACCCTACAACACTATAATAAACGATACAGTTTATATAGGCGAGATACTCGAAAGAATTTCACAAGATATTGCGACAAATAATAAAAGAAAACCATCAGGTTTCGTTCTTTAATTTTCGAATAATAGCAACTTAAACTAATTTAAATGGTCATCCTAGATCTGGAACCAATATTTCCCAAAGACCAATAATCTCTCAGAAGTGGCAAAAGATTAACATTATTATTGGTTTTTGACTGAAACGCATCTATATGAGATACAGACATTTGACTATATTCTTCAACGAAATCAGCGTTAACGAAATAGTCAGAAGTGCGTCTTTCCTGTATTTGTGAATTCTCCAAAAAGTCACTGGAATGGACATTTTCGTATTTTGTCTACAAAAGTTGGCAAACTATTTCCCACTTTTGCAATGTCCGGTAACCCCCATTCAAATGGGCGTGAGGATCGGTTGATAATTACGACCTGCTTACAATGTTGCAGTTTTTTGGTTCATTTCAACCCCTAAATATATGGCGATCATCTCCAAAAAGAGTAGGCTTCTATTCTGACCCTCATCTTATCCCCATGCAAAATTTCGTAAGGATCGGGCCATAAATGCGATCTGTATATGATATCCTGATATCCTAACTACTTAGTTTTGTTAGCTGTAGAAATATTACCAAATGTTTAATTCAAAATGAAAATATGCCAAAAATATGACAAAATTGAAAAAATATGAGAAAATTTTTCTTTCCTGCCAAGAGGCCATTCTGAATTAATGAGAACTGTCGAAATCAGTTCAGCCGTTCTCGACATATAAGAGATCTTTCAAGCATATCTTCTTTGATAGACATATATATCACACATATTTCGCTATATATCCGATTTGTTGGATGTTAACATCAATGTAAAGGTCAGAAGTAACCTTGTCATGGCTTTGTGATTTCGCCGGTATTTAAAATATTCGCGGTTTAATGAAAAATTTTGAATTTTTTCAACACAAAAGTTATCGTATATTTTACCCGCTAAATATTATCCGATGACCACCCAAATTGGTATGCTTCTTCCCCGCCCTAAACTCTAGCTACATGCGAAATTCCGCGTCGATTGGTCTATAATTGTGACCTGTATAGCTAATGCAAAATCCGACATTTTTTCAGTATTTGGTCCATTTCAACCCCTAAATATTATGCGATCATCTCCAAAAGAAATAGGGTTCTATTCTGACCTAAGCCCCACCTCCATTCTAAATTTCGTGAAGATCGGGCCATAATTGCGACCTGTAGAGTGATTACAAATTAACATGGACAGACGGACGGACGGACATACATAGCTAGATCGACTCAGCTCGGCGAGCTAGGAAGATCCATATATACTTTCCTATATGGGAAACCAATATTTCGAGGTGTTACATAAATTCTGGCCCAATCAAACTTATAATACCCCCAACACATAGTGTTGTAGGGTATAAAAACCCAATAATTTTGTCATAATATTTTTAAAAATCCTCAAACTATTCCAAATTTTTAGAATATATATAATAAGTCGTCGATTAGGCAATTTGTTGTGTTCATAATTTTTTTTTAAATCCCTCAGAAAAATATTTGTCAAAAATCATTATTTGACTATTTTACAATCCTCTATTTGGGTTACTTATCGGGGTTAACTTTCAAAACGCCGATAAGCGTAACTTCTATTTTTTCTCTACTACTTTCAAAATTACTGCAATTTTCCTGTAATTTTTGAAGACATTTGAATTTTGTCAAACAATTGTATTTTAAATTCTATTTAGTATTGGGTCTACACAAAGCTGAGGAACCGGCACAGTGCCTCGACCTATATGTCGAATTCTCATCAATTTCAATATTAAGTTACATTTATAAATATATTAAGATTTTTAAAATTATTTTTCTCTTAGACTTATCTAATTTCCTCCACAGGACCCCCATCACTAATGTACGGGTTAATACGATTACCACAGTCTAGAAAACCATTAACTTAAAAATAGAAAACTATAATAATTTCTAAATATGGCATAAAAGCTAAGTTCTAAGTTAGTTAGTAGTAAATAATAGAATGAATAGCTGTGGAAAACTACTACAACAAACCCCCAAATGACGTTATATTAAAATTAAAAAAAAATAAATAAATAAACTCTAGACCAGACTACTTTGAGAAATGAATGAAACGAAAGTAAAAGAAAAATAGAAAATATAAATAAAATATTGAAAATGCAAAATGGAAACTTACCAGAGGTAACAGATTTCCTTAAAGGTAAATCACGAAATGTGGTAACACTACTACTTTCTAAGTTTAAATCCACCGAAGGCAAGGGAGGCGGTGGTGCTGGAGTATCCGAATGGGAACGTTCATGTATCGAACGTACGGGGGGTGGAATCATGGTGGCTGAAAAAAAGAAACAAAAATAGAGAATTGTTTTTTGGGTACATTTTTTAAAAAATATATATAAAAAAACCAAGATCATCAGTCGGTTGGCCGACAGATGTATACCAGCAGCATTTGTATATCTCTTCGGGACATACCATAAAGATTGGACCTACATATACGATCTTTATACTTAATCTAATTTCGTGCAAAAATATTGGGAATTACTAGAAGAAGTGGGCCGAACAGAACACACACAAGATTTAACAACTCTCCCACCCAGGCGTGTCAGGAAGGACATGCATGATCTAGAGAGGGAGGTCCAACGCTATAAGAGAGAATTTCTAGATCAAGAAGCCTATCAGGCAGGTCTGAGTGACGTTCATACCGATGCAGTCGCAAATGCCAACAGCAATTACAAGATGAATGCCGTCCTCGGAGTCCACCCCCATCCATTGGAGCTGGCTAGACAAACAAGGGTAGTTTTGGCTCAATTACGTTCAGGATGGTGCAGTCGTCTCAATTCGTATTGGGCACGAATTGACGAAGGTGTGTGATACAGACTCGCACAATACACTGCGCCTCTTTTATTGCGCCTCCAAACCTACCCAACTCACTCCAGAAGATCTCTGGTTACAGCCCGTTAAGGTAGCTGAATTTTTAAAACTGGAGCTTGAACCAGACTAGCAGAATACAAAAATCCACATGTAGTACTGCAACAACAAAATCTAATGTTGGTGGAAGTATAGTTTTGTTCGAAGTTAAAAGAAGTTAAATTTTATTAGAGTTACAAATAAATTGGGTAGGGCAGGATACCAGAAAGAGTCCAGCTAACAATTTTTTCCGATGGCTCTGATGTCTGATTTTTGGTTGAGATTTTCTACCGTTCTACAATTAAATTGGGTAGGGGGATACCAGAAAGAGTCCAGCTAACATTTTTTTCCGAGGGCTCTGATGTCTGATTTTTGGTTGGGATTTTCTACCGTTTCTCCAAAAAAGTTATTTAGATGCGGCATTGGCATATACTGTGGGAACTATGGGAAGTACCATAGAAACGAACATCAAACGATTTCGGACAAATTTTTAGAAAAAATTAGACATTTTTCCAATAATTTTCCTAATTTCGAAAAAAAAGTATTTTTTTCCCGGTTTTCGGATAAAACAATCGAAAATATTCGTATTTCGAAAAAAAAAAAAAAATAGTAAATCTTTTCGGGTACCAGAAAGAGCCCAGGTAACATTTCCGAGGGCTCGTGTGGTCCAATTTTTTTTTTGTCGAGATTTTCTACCGTTCCTCCAGAAAAGTTATTTAGATTTATGACTCCGCGAACTATGGAGACGAACATCAAAAAATTTTGGACAAATTTTCCGATAATATTAGACTTTTTCAAAAAAATTTCTGAATTTCGAAAAAATATTGTTTTTTTCCGATTTTCGGATAAAACTATTGAAAATATTTATTTTTATCGATAGAAACGAATACCAAACGATTTCAGACAAATCTTCCGAAAATATGAGATTTTTTTAATTTCCGGAATTTCGGAAATTAGTGCATTTTTCCGATTTTCAAAAAAAAAAAAAAAAAAAACTATCAAAACATTCATATTTTTCCGAATTTTGGATCAAATACCCGAAAAGTTTCCGAATTTCGCATTAAACATCCGACCCGTTTCCGAATTTCATATCAAACATAATATATTTCGGCGATTTTCGGAAAAAACTGTGGAACAAGTTCCGATTTTTTTCGAGTTTCGGATCGAACATCCGAAAATTTTGGGAACATACAAAAATATTCACAATTTTCCTTTTACAAATTCGTCCCATAATCTCATGTACCTTTCTTTTTTTCTTTTTTTTGCAACCTCACACAATTTTTTTCCGAGTTCATTCCGAATTCGACATCAGAATCGGAGACTTGTGCTGAGTTATTTGTCGAATTCGGAAAAAATGGAATGATTGGAACCTTTGTGGGGGAGGTAATAGAAGGGATGGTCCGATCCATACAATCTTCACATGACATCTTGTGTTGGTAGAATTATTGAGATTTACTAAGTTCGGAAAGAATTGGATGCTTAATTCGCATTTTATGAAGGTTATGGTCATTCAAAATTTTATGGAGGAGGTACCAGAGGAATGGTTTGTTCTATCCTATCTTCATACAAGATATAGATTTGGTAGAAATATTGGGATATGGAAAATTTAAAAAAATTGGACCCTTATTTCACATTGTATAAGATTTATGGCTATTCGAAATGTTTACCCTTAGAGGGAGGTACAAGAAAAAGTAGATCGATATTATTAATCTTCGAACCTGAGCTAGCACCGATGCCGATAATAATATTTCAATGTACAAAATTTGTACCAAATCAGACACTTCCTTTTCGACTTCAAATGTCCTGAAAAGCATTTCTACCAAAGAGACACTGAGCCAAATGTCGTTATTTCTCTTCTGAATTTGGGTATTATATTCACATTCATGTTTGAGTTATTTTTCACAATGCCTATCGGAATTTTGATATTTTGTATTGGAGGAACCCGAAGAATTGAACCGAATCCGAACTCAGGAAACCTCTTCTCAAAAGAAACATTGTCTAAATTTGGAATATTTTCAAGGCCTGAGAAACTTCTAAACGATATTTGTGACTTCTCGAAATGTTGTGCCTTTGTTTGAGAGCTACCTGAGAGAATATCGATTGAAATGGCCCATATTAAAATGTTGGATACAATTAAGATGTTGGGGCAACCCACATTAACAATATGGCATCTCATGTTGCAACATCCTATAGGACGCCGTGCTACCGCCATTTTAGCTTGCTCAGTCTTGTTTTGTCTGTCACTCGAGTCTGACTCACTACATTTAACTTCTTCTTTCCTTTTAAATTAGTAGCTGTGAACGCTCATCATCCAATAAATCTTTACACCTTTAGTATTAACAAACATTGGCTTTTATTTCAAACTATAAAAGTACAACATAAGAATTCTCCTGCTTTATTTTTAGTTTTATTACTTTTTGAAAACTTTTACCAGTTGTGGGGGAGGTGGTACCAAAAATCTATGTGTCATTTTTATTTTTTTCCAAATTTATACCTCATCCAAAGGAGGGTTTGAAATTAAAATTCGAAATTTATTTAATTTTTAATCGGGATTCTTTGTGTTAAACATCTAAATCTCCAAAATCAAAACTTTTTGTAAGAAAACGTACGGGACTCTACTTTCAGTCGGGACCCTCTTCTCAGCATCAGATATTTCTAAAACTCCAAAATCAATTTTTTTTCTAAGAAAATTTAGGGGATTCTATATCAAATACCCTTCTCTGTATCAGATATATCTAAATCTCCAAAAAATCAAAGCTTTTCTAAGAAAACGTATGGGATTCTAAAATAAATACTCCGATTGAAAAAAAATCTCTTCTTTCCTTGTGTATTTACCTACCTGGCATTGAATTACTACTGCCGGGCGTCAGGCGTCGATGTGAGCAAGGACTGGGTGTCGGTGTCGAGGACGAAGCCAAGGCGGCCGCAACTGGCACTCCGGCTGCGTTGAAACCATGCAGATGGGTATTACTCAGCAATGGTATGTTGCCGGGCAGGGTAGCTGGTGGTCGGGGAAATGGTTGATGTGGTCGTATTTTGGTCGATTCGGAGAGTGAAAGTATTTTTCTCACTGCCTGTGGTGAGGCGGTACCAAATTTTGGGCAATTCGGATTTATGTTACGACGATTATCGCTGGTCGATGATGTAGAGGAGGTTGTCGAAAGGGTCGGCGACGAGGGATGACGCTTCCTCAAGGACAACGATGAATTTGGTGCCGACGATGAGTTCGAAGTGTGAGAATAAATACTCAATTGATCTCCGCCGGTACGTGAAGAGTTTCCCCCATGCTGCGATGAAGTGGAGGCGGTCGATGTATGGGCTGGTTCACATTCCAGTGAGAATTTATGGAGAATATCTTCATCATTGATGATTTTCAAATTATTCAAATAGGCCTTCACACGCCGCACCATTTGAGCCTCTTCGAACATTTTCTTGGGATTTGGGGCTGCGGTGGATTTCTTCCTCCGTTTTATGGTGGCATTCCCAGCATTGGCTGCAATCAATGTGGGTCCCTGATTGCTGCCACCCTGGGATGTAGACATTTGATTCAACGAAAACATGGCATTCGATGGTGATTGTCCCTTCAATTCCAAAATGGCCAACAGATCATAGGGCGATGAGCACATGTGCGAAAGCAACCGCACTTCCTTGGCAATCATACGTAACTTTTCAAAATTGATGAGATCTTCTATGATGGTATCATTACCCAAATGGATAAATGTCAGATCCTTGCGTACAATCGGATAAAATGGAATGATGGGATGTTGATTGAGCAATTCCGATGAAACCAATTGCCGGTATTTGGACATATTCCTTGAGGGATCCATGAGATCTTGTAAATCCGAAAACAATCGTTGATACTTCGAAGGCAATTTCTCCCAAGTTTGCCTCAGGCGATAGACGGCAGCATGGCCCAGGCCGGAGATAATGGCAAACATTGAATTGAAATTTCGACACTCCTTACAGTGGCGGGCAATTTTGATGAATTGTTTGACAATTTTCATGCGCCGCACAATGTTGTGTTCACTGCAAATTTCCGTGACCACCCAAAACATTTCCCGATTAACCAATTCGGAAAATTTACTCAACATCGGCACGCCGTATTTGGTTTTCAAATTGAAAAGATCATCAACATATTCGGTGGATTCAATTTGCCGGAAGGTGGAGAAATCCTGTAGGGTCAGTTGTATGGCCAATTCATAGGCATTGAGTTGAAGGAAGTGCACATTAGACTCCCGTACCAATTCCAGCGCCAATTCGTCGGGCACCAGGGTTTCGGATATGCCATTTGTTTTCAAATAATAACGTGAGGCGAATCCAATGCGTTCCGCCAAATTTTGCAATTGATCGGGCAGGCGCCTTTGTTTCACCATGCCACCCTCTCCCACACTGACCTCACACAGCGAAAAGTTTGAACTGGGATCGTGTATGCCGAATTCCTGCAGAGCCAACATAACCACTTCATGGGCTGTGGTCTCTTTGTTGATTAGCAAATATTTACAGGTTTGATCTGCCTTGAACACCTTGAGGACATGTTCTGGATAGTCTGGCACCAGACTTCCCGTGGTGGATACAGCCGATGGCCTATGGACCGAGGCAGAGAGATAACTGCCTGGATTTAGTGTCGATGTTGTCGAATTATCTTCATATTGCAGGGAGGTTAAATCGGGATTCGATTGAGACTGATAAAGTCTGCCACCACCGCCTCCATTGGGTCCAGATGATGAGGAAGCACTGCTGAGAGATCCCGATTTGTGTTTCTCCGAACAGGCCACATTTAGCAATGCATCGCTGGAATCATTTAAGTTTGAGGCCTGCAGCCCGGTAACATTTTTGTGCAATAAATTCATTTTGGCCAAGGCCTTTTGCAACCTCCTCTTAGGGGCCAAGGTCATAAAACCTCCACCCTTGGAATCGCCACCACCGCCACCACCACCATTACCCTGCATGGCATTGGGATCTTTCTTCCCGGAGGCATTGACTGACTGCAATAAATTGTTCATGAAATTTGAGGCCATGTTGCCGGAACTCTGTACCGGGGTACCAGGGCTGGGTAATCCTCTATCCGTTTGATCTTCACCTGCCGTCGAATGCAGCAACATATCCACCGAACTGAGGCGAACTATGTGCGCCCTATTTGCCGCTGCGGTCATGTCATCGCTTGTCGAATCGGCCCTTCCATGTAGCTTGGCCACATCATTGGCACATATCCTTCGAGGAGAACGCAATGATTTCGAACCCAATGCTGCCATATTCCCGTTGGCCGAGTTCATGCCACCACTGGCCGTCAGCTCCACAGCCTGCATCATTTCTTTGAAACCTAGCAGATTACTTTTTACAGTTATACTCAAATGGGTGGAGCCCATTAGAATTTCCAGGGCCCGTTTACTGGTCACATGTTCAAAACTTTGACCATTCACTTCATGTATCTGATCGCCACGTTTGAGACCCGCCTCCTGGGCCTTGGAATCCTTTTCCACATGCGAGATATAAATGCCACAGCCGCCTGTGGCCACACAAGCTCCACGCATTTCATAGCCTCCAATGATTTTGAAATTCAGCGATTCATCACGCGAGGATCGCGTTAAGGTGCAAGAACGATTACGGGCCTTGGCCGCACAGGCAATGTGTAGCAAACGCAGTTGGCTCAACAACTTTTTCCTCTCTAAACCGGCTTCGAAAATCTCCAAAAATTCCATCATTTCATGGTCGGCTTCAAAGTCCGTGAAATGATTGTTGACCCAAAGCAAAACGACACGGGTAACACGATCCCTTATCTCCTGGGCTGTGGCATGACTGGCAAATTTCGGTGCTGACTCCATGCCATTTACATCGGCCTCAAACCAATTCAGCAACTTTTGGGTAACTTCTTGAGAATTTTTAATAAAAATCCGATGGGTCAAGAGGAAATCTTCCACATAGAAAGGATCCGTCATGGAATTCTCCTCCACCAACTGTTGCAGCAAACGTTCAGGGGTGCCTCTGATCACCACATGGCCTCGCTTGGCATTTGCCCCCGAACCCTGGCCACCACCACCTGCTGCCGTACCATCATTGCTACCAATTTGCCGCAACTCTGTGACCATAACGACACGACCATCTTCATCCTCATGTCGCCGTGTATTCTCCTCTCCCTGATGCTGTATCCGATAGTAATCCGTTTGAGTGATACACACAAACTGACAATCATCACATTTCGTGCGCATCACGCCCTTGTGATAGAGTTTATCCATTGTGGGCAAAATGCCAAAGGAATCGCCCACCTGGAGCTCCTCACGTTCGCCATTGGCATGTTCAATTTCCACCACACCATTGATGAGTACTGACCATGAATCCAACTCTTCACCATCAGACATAACGACAGTGCCGGCTTTATCGACCACAGCAAAGACCATCACCGAACACAGGGCTCGGCGCACGGCCAGTGTAATGTTTGTAAAGGCCTTGAGGCCCTGTGTGAATTCGAGTAGAATTTCAACATCTTCTTCCGTCCGTTCAGAGGGATCTTTTTCCAAACAATCGCGAACAGCATCACGGACATTGAGGCTCTGGAAAATAGAAGAGAATGATTAGTAACATGGAGGTGACAAATTTGCAGATTCGACTATATCTAGACTACACCTTTTGGGTGATATGCAGCGTATGACGGTTTCATTGGCCGTTTGAAGGCCATAATTCTTGTCAAAGGTGACCAATTCGAGCAAATCTAAACTTATTCTAAAATTTCACGCTATTTCCGATATTTTTTGCTTTCATTCAATAAAATTTAAAAAATATGGCGTTTGACTTCGTTGCAGTTTTTTATCTCACCCTTTAATTCCTGGAGAAAACAACCCCCCGACGAAATCCAAGGAAGCGGATTTTTAATAAAGGAAAATATTTTGAAGAAGTAAAAAAACTGTAATTTCTGCCGGGCCAAACTTTGAATACCCTCCACCATTTGGAACGAGTTTAGCAATTCTCAAAGACAATAAAATCCGTTGAAAATTCTGTTAAAATCTTACAAAAACCGAATGCAGCTGTTATTTTACAACGACATGAACCTGCATAGGTAACTTTTGTCATAAGCCATTACAATATTCAGATGCGAAACTTAAAATAATCGGTGAATAATGTAGCTAAAATCATCTAAATACCGAATATAGGAAGGTACCATGGGGGTTATAAAACGTGGACCTGCACAGACAATTTTGTGGAATAGGCTGTAGTATCCATTACGAACTTCAAATACCAAATTTGAAAGAATTCCGGTGAAAAATGTCGCTAAAATCAACAAAGTACCGAATATCGGGAGGTACCGTTATATGGGGGCTATACGAAGACGTGAACCTGCACAGACAATCTTCTATCTTAGGCTGTAGTATCCATTATCAAATACCAAATTCGAAACAATTCCGGTGAATAATGTCGCTAAAATCAACAAAGTGCCGTATATCGGAAGGTACCGTTATATGGGGGCTATACGAAGACGTGGACCTGCACAGACAATTTTTTGTCATAAACTGTAGTATCCATTACCAACATCAAATACCAAATTCGAAACAATTCCGGTGATTAATGTCACTAAAATCAACAAAATGCCGAATATCGGGAGGTATCGTTATATGGGGGTATACGAAGACGTGAACCTACATGGTCTATTTTCTGTCATAGGCTGATCCATTACGAACTTCAAATACCAAATTTGAAAGAATTTCGGTGTATAAGGTCTCTAAAACATCAAAACACCGAATATCGAAAGGTACCCTTATATGGGGGCTATACGAAGACGTGGACCTGTATAGACAATTTTCTGTCTTAGGCTGTAGCACCCATTACGAACATCAAATAACAAATTTGAAACAATTCCGATGAATATTGTCGCAAAAATCATCAAAATACCGAATATCGGGAGGTCCGGTTATATGGGGGCTATACGAAGACGTGGACCTGCACAGACAATTTTCTATCTTAAGCTGTAGTATTCATTTCGAACTTCAAATACCAAATTTGAAAGAATTCCGATGTATAATGTCTATAAAATCATCAAAATACTGAATATCGGGAGGTACCCTTATATGGGGGTTATACGAAGACGTGGACCTGTATAGACAATTTTCTGTCTTAGGCTGTAGTATCCATTTCGAACTTCAAATACCAAATTTGAAAGAATTCCGGTGAATAATGTCTCTATAATCATAAAAATACCGAATATCGGGAGGTACTGTTATATGGCGGCTATACGAAGACGTGGACCTGCATATACAATTTTTTGTCATAGGCTGTAGTATCCATTTCGAACTTCAAATACCAAATTTGAAACAATTCGTGTGAAAAATGTCCTTAAAATCTTTAAAATATCGAATATCGGGGGGTATCGTTATATGGGGGCTATACGAAGACGTGGACCTGCGTACACAATTTTCTGTCTTAGGCTGTAGTATCCATTTCGAACGTCAAATACCAAATTTGAAACAATTCCGGTGAAAAAAGCCGCTAAAATCATCAAAATACCGAATATCGGGAGGTACCCTTATATGGGGGCTATACGAAGACGTGGACCTGTATAGACAATTTTCTGTCTTAGGCTGTAGTATCCATTGCGAACTTCAAATACCAAATTTGAAACAATTCCGATGAACAATGTCACTAAAATCAACAAAGTACCGAATATCGGGAGGTATCTTTATATTGGGGCTATACGTGGACCTGTATAGACAATTTTCTATCTTAGGCTGTAGTATCCATTTCGAACTTCAAATACCAAATTTGAAACAATTCCGGTAAATAATGTCGCTAAAATCAACAAAGTACCGAATATCGGGAGGTACCGTTATATGGGGGCTATACGAAGACGTGGACCTGTATAGACAATTTTCTGTCTTAGGCTGTAGTATCCATTTCGAACTTCAAATACCAAATTTGAAACAATTCCGATGAATATTATCGTAAAAATCATCAAAATACCGAATATCGGGAGGTCCGGTTATATGGGGGCTATACGAAGACGTGGACCTGCATATACAATTTTTTGTCATAGGCTGTAGTATCCATTTCGAACTTCAAATACCAAATTTGAAACAATTCGTGTGAAAATGTCCTTAAAATCTTTAAAATACCGAATATCGGGAGGTCCGGTTATATGGGGGCTATACGAAGACGTGGACCTGTATAGACAATTTTCTGTCTTAGGCTGTAGTATCCATTTCGAACTTCAAATACCAAATTTGAAACAATTCCGGTAAATAATGTCGCTAAAATCAACAAAGTACCGAATATCGGGAGATACCGTTATATGGGGGCTATACGAAGACGTGGACCACCTGCACAGACAGTTTTCTATCTTAGGCTGTAGTATCCATTTCGAACTTCAAACACCAAATTTAAAACGATTCCGGTTAATAATGTCGCTAAAATCAACAAAGTACCGAATATCGGGAGGTATCGTTATATGGGGGTTATGCGAAGACGTGGACCTGCACAGACAATTTTCTGTCTTAGGCTGTAGTATTCATTTCGAACTACAAATACGAAATTTGAAACAATTCCGATGAATATTGTCCCAAAAATCATCAAAATACCGAATATCGGGGGGTATCGTTATATGGGGGCTATACGAAGACGTGGACCTGCATACACAATTTTTTGTCATAGGCTGTAGTAACCATTACCAACATCAAATACCAAATTCGAAACAATTTCGGTAAAAAATTTCACTAAAATCAACAAAGTACCGAATATTGGGAGGTACCCTTATATGGGGGCTATACGAAGACGTGGACCTGTATAGACAATTTTCTGTTTTAGGCTGTAGTATTCATTTCGAACTTCAAATACCAAATTTGAAACAATTCTGATGAATATTGTCGTTAAAATCATCAAAATACCGAATATCGGGACGCCCGGTTATATGGGGGCTATACCAAAACGTGGCCCTACATGGCCCATTTTCAATACTAAAAGTCGTGCAGACATAATATACATTTGAGTAAAATTTTATCAATCTACTTCGATTCGTTCGGAAGGTGTAGGGATTTCCACAGACGAACGGACATCGATAAATCGACATAGAATTTTATGCTGATCAAGAATATATATATACTTTGTGGGGTCTAAAGGGAATATTTTGAGCTGTTACAAACGGAATGACAACCTTAATATACCCTCCATACTATGGTGGAGGCTATAATAAAATATCGGATCTTATGTGTACATATTTTGGCACTGTTAAGCAGCTGCCTATCACAACACATTCGTAGCGCAATTATTTGCCCTACAACAAATTGCGGTAATTTAACAAGCACGTTTCGGTAATGTTGTTATTTTTTATTATTTATATAACAAACAAGCTGGTGTATTAACCATTAACCAGTGGAGTTCGCTTATCGCCCCATTACAGATGCTGTGTAGATGGCACAACAGCCAAGCGAAACATTTTTGTAAAATATGCGATAAATTTTTGAAATTGCAACTCCAAAGACCTGAGGAGATAGCCGATGAGAGAAGTGCGGATATGTGAGGCATGAAGTTTATTTTCTTTGTCTTCTCTCGTACACTTCCTCTTATTTGTCTCCATGCTCCGATGTGAAGAAAATGACACACCAAAAAAAAACACATCAGCAACAATTTCCGAAAAAAGCAAATAGCAAAAAGCTTTGCAACGATGACGATGACTGTGGCCGATCAGCGGTACACATCATAAACGTCAGCAGCCGGGCAAACAGCGGATGGGTTGGTAGTCCTCATATCGTTGTGTTATAAATAAAATAACATAAAAATAATAATAACCATCTCATAATAATGCCGCCATTATTACGGGTTGTTGCTGTTGCCACTGCTGTCTCAGCATTAAAGAAGAAGGAGAAAAAAAAAACAACAACACACAAAAAGACCAACCAATCAACCAAGTCAGCCAGCCAACACAAGATTAACCTAAAGTGGGACAATGAACGTAACACAAAAACATTGTAACTGTGTATTAAACGTAGGTAGATAGCTAGGAATGGAGGTATATCGGATATATATGTGTGTGAAAAAAAAATTATGAAAACAAAACATTAAACCACGCACACAGGCTGTCATGTGAACGTCACACTTGGCCGTTTGAATGAATGAGTTCTCGGTCGCGCGGTCCAACCAAATAAAGCTTTTTTTTCCTACGGTGGCAATTGCTACAAAATCGAGCGTTTTTGTTATTAGATTGAATGAAATGAAGTTGTTGTTGTCTTCTATCTATGAACGAAGTACGATGTAAAGATATAGAAATCTATTAATTTAATGTTCGATATGGATGCAAGGTTACATGCACTCGAATCAAAAAAAAAAATCAATTTTTGTGTATTATGTCAGTAGGTGTGGAGAATAGTTCTAGGGGGAGTTGAAGGAAACTTCTAGAAGGGGGGGTGGAGATTATTTCTTAGAGGCGTAACAAAAACAAGAATCAGAGATCATGAATTTTTTAAGAAAAGCAATTTGAAATCTGTTATTTTTTTAAAGTCTTCTTAAGTTCATATCAGAGTTCCGAGAATTAAAAAAAAAAACAAAAAATTTTTTTTACGTTCTATAATAAGAAAAAATTAAGGGTATAACAAAATTGTTGAGATTTTAAAAAGTTCTCTTGAACATTATGTCAATAGGTGTGGATAAGAGTTCTTGATAGAGATGGAGAAAACTTCTAGAACGAACATTTAGAAGATGTTCCATCTGTTAGGCCAGGGGATACTACAACAACAATTACAGTGTCTTCCAGGCTAAAATATTCGCAAGATTTAAGAAAAAAATTTAGAAAAAATAATCATTTTAAATCTTATTTTTAAAAATATTTATGATTATATCAGAAGTCCGATATTTAAAAAAAAATATTTTTGAGGTTCTTTAATAAAAAATAATGAAAGGCTTAACATTTTTTTTTAATTTTAAAAAAATTCTAAGGAATATATTTTTAAGGACATACCAAAATAAAAGCATAACAGATCAATGTTTAAAAAAACAAGTCTTTAAATATGTATTTTTCATCTTTAAATTCATATCAGAGGTCCGACATTAAAAAAAATATTTTTTTTTGAGGTTCTATGTTAAGAAAAAAATCAAAGGCATAACAAAATTTTGGAGATTTTAAAAAAACTCTAAGAAAAATGTAAGGACATATTAGAGGTCCGGCACTTATTTCCGGAAATTTTCTGTCATAGAAGATAGATCCATTTCGAACTTCAAATACCAAATTTGAAACAATTCCGATGAATATTGTCGCTAAAATCATCAAAATACCGAATATCTGGTGGTACCGTTATATGGGTTCTATACCAAAACGTGGATCTACACGGACGGACATTGATAAATCGACATAGAATTTTATGCTGATCAAGAATATATATACTTTGTGGGGTCTTAAGTGTATATTTCGAGATGCTACAAACGGAATGACAACTTAATATACCCTCCATGCTATGGTGGAGGGTATAAAAATGGAAATTTTGTGTATTATGTCAGTAGTTGTGGAGAATAGTTCTAGATGGAGATTGAGGAGAAAATTGCTAGAAGAAGGTGGATAATACTTCTAAAATGCGTTCTAATTATGGGAGAAGTATTGGCCCGTAGAGGGATACAACAACAAATAATTTTTGAGGTATATTAAAAGAAAATCAAGGCTTTAACAAAATTTAGTGGATTTTAAAAAAAAATCCCAAAAAAATATTTTAAAGCACATACCAGAGATCCGGTCATTATTTCACAAGTTAAAAAGTATCTGTTTTGCCGAAAGATGAATATCCCAAGCTTGTGTCATTTAATTAATGTAAGTTTTGACTTACATTATGTTTATTCAAACTGTTGACGCTTTATGGAGGAGATACCGAAGGAGTGGATCGGATCCGATTTAACCACTTCTCATGTGGACTAACTCTGACATATGTATTATAACGTGCCCGATTTGGACGATATCGACCGACCTTCACTTGATATGAGATATGTGATATTTTTTGAAAATAATGAAATATTTGTGAGGTATCAGATACATATATTTGACCAAATCATTCCGCTTCATCTTATACTAATGAAAATACATGGATGTGCAAAATTTGAAGAAAACCAGACATCTTTTGTGAAAAATCTGATGTTTCGCACATTATGAGAGATATAAGCATTGCAACCCGTGGGAGAGTTGCCAGAAGGGGTAGGCCGATATCTATCATTTTCATACCGGAACTTGCGTTAGTAAAACTTTTGGTTGACATGTAATTTGCAGCGAATCTGATGCTTATTTCGCATTTTATGAGGGATATACTTATTCAAAATTTTGACATGTTGTGGGGGAGATACGATAAGTAGTCATCCGACATATGCCATCTACACACCCAGTTTTGTGTTGATATAAATATTGAGATATGTGAAATTTGAAGAGAATCTAAAGCTTATTTTACATTTTTTGAAAGATATATTCGGTCAAATTTTTGAGCCGTTATGGGGTAGATACAAGAAGGAAAAGTCCGATATATTTTACCTTCACACCAGGTGTTGTGTTAGTAAAAATATTGGAATGTGTGTAATTTCAAAGCAATCGGGTTCTTATTTCACATTTTGTAAAAGTTATAATTATTCCAAACTTTGGCGCTTTGTGGGGGAGGTACCAGAAGGAGTGGATCGATATATTCCATCTTCACATCAGACCTTGGGTTAATAAAAATATTGTGGTGTGTGTAATTTGAAGAGAACAGGATGTTTATTTCCGATTTTTTGTTCGTTTTGGTTATTCAACATTTTTTAGTCTTTGTGGGGGAGGTACCAGAAGCAATGGTCCGATCTCTACCATCTTTATAAAAAAAATATTGCGTTGATGGAAATATTAAGATGTGCCAAATCTGAATGGAATCGGATATTAATTTCGTGTTTTATGAGCTTCATGAATATTCATATTTTTGACCCTTTGCGGAGAAGGTACCAGAAGGAGTGGATCGAAATATTCCACCTTCACACCAGAACATGAATTATTAAAAAATATTGTGATGTGTGTAATTTGAAGACAATCAGACTCTTACATCACATTCTGTATGAGTTACAATTATTCCAAATTTCGACCCTATAGGGGGGAGGTACTTGATGGAGTGGACCGATATTGTCCATATTCGCACCTGACCTATAACAGATGCAGATATTGAGATTTGCAAAGTTGGAGCCAAATCGGATTATCCTTTCTCTTTCTGCGCAGTAAATTATTTTATTTGAAAATGTTGAACTTTTTTGGGGGGACGAGTCGGCCGATGTTGCCCATCTCCGAACTCGATCTAAGTTTGACAATTTAAGTCCGCCATGTTAATTCCACATACGTTCATCTCTTGCCATCCAGAGAAAATGCTATCTACGATACCTTGACAAATATAGAATGGGATTATGTTTCAACATTTGGCTATTAGTCCAACCGAAGCAAATCCTCTCTACGATCCCTTGGCAAATGCAATGATTGGCGTTGGACGTTGTAAAGACGATATTAAAGGAAAATGGAGAAAATACTGAGAAGTATCCGGCTGTTATTTCTGGCAGACGAGAGTATCCAATCTCTCACCCATTCGTCAAGCGTCTTAAATGCATGCAAAAAGGGTTCTGAAGTTTTTCTAAATATGAATTTTCTTGAAAATGGAAATAATTGAATAATTCTTTAATTTTCATTTCATACAAGTCCCTTGATATGAAATTTCCATTCCAGAGACTTCCTCCAAACATGAAATTTCTGAAATATCGGAAACAATTTAATAATTAATTTCTCTCTCCTCCAAATAACAGACTCAGAGTTGCAGTATTTCGTCAAGGGACTTGGAAGTATGAAATTTCCATTCCAGGGTGTTGCTCCAAACATGAAATTTCTTGAAAATGGAGATAATTGAATAATTCATTTCAGTTTGCTCCAGAGCACAGACTCAGAGTTGCATTTTTTCTCATCAAATCAACTTGAATGTATGAAATTTCCATTCCAGAGAGTTCCTCAAAAGATGAAATTTCTGAAATATCGGAAATAATTAATAAATGGTATTCCAAAACAAACAAAAAAATCACCAGCAACGTTACCTTCTAAATGTGGCAAAAGTTGGCATCTTACAAATTTGGTCTGGTGTCTGGAAGAACTGCTTTTTCTTTCGAAATTTATTGCGTGTCTCCCAAACAAAAAAAGCTAGATTTAAAGACTTAAATATCAAATTGGCAAACTGATGTTTCTATCTCGAAATGTGACTATGTTTTTATATGGCATGCGAATAAATTATACTGATGTGTACCGTACGATCTGTGGGGGTAGTACAAAATGAAATATTACCGTATTTAGAATGAGAATTTTACTAAATTAAACTGTTCTACAAAAGTGTTGGAAATAATTGCGAATTTCAAAAAAAAAAAAAAGAAACGGTAAAGAGGGAACAAAAGTCGAATGGGACCGACTTTATAATACCCTACACCACTATGCGTATTTAGTAGAGCTCCCGTGACAAAAAATTTATATTTGGAATTTATGTGAAGTAGATCATATCAACTATGAACCTTATTTGAAAGCGTATCGTGGCTTTAGAGTAGTCACAATTTGAGAATTATATCCAACTCTGAATCGATTTTCAACTGATATCACATTATTATAAACCTAAAATCGGATGAAGATGTGTATCGAAGGCATATAAAAATTTGGACCGATCTCGATAAAATTTGGCAGAGGAATTTTCGAGCAGTATCTGATGCACGGTATCAAATATCATGGTTATGGAGTGCATATTACGCATGTGAGGAACTTAAACCCCAAATCGGACGAAACATATATATGGAGCTTTAGCTATATCTGAACCGATTTTCACAATATTTAAATTACTTGTTTCTAGGATGAATTCAGTCGGAATTGTCCGTTGATTTTGGTTGATATTAGCCATTTGGTGCACAATAAACCTTATATCTGATAAAGATATATATGGGAACTATATCTAAGTCTGATCCGATCTCGATAAAATTTGACAGAGGTTTTTTTGAGCTCCATAAGTTATCTGGTACCAAATATCAATATTGTGGAGGGTGTGAGGGACTTAAAATTCTGTACGGTTTGGGCTAATAGTATACATTTGAGGCATAATAAAAGGCAAATCCGACGAAGATAGATATGGGAGATATATCCAAATCTGAACCGATCTCGATCTAAAATTTGGCATAGACATTTCTGAGCTGTTTTTTATATAGTTCTCCAAATATCGTTGTTACGGAGTGCATATTACGGCTTCGGAAGGCAAAAATAACCAATCGGATGAACAATATATATGTGGGAGCTATAGCTATATCTGAACCGATTTCCACCAAATTTGAGACACTTGTTTTTAGGCTCAATATGGTTGTACGTACCAAATTCTGTACCATTTGGGATAATAGTATACATTTGGTGCATAATAAAAGGCAAATCGGACGAAGATATATATGGAAGCTATATTCAAATCTGAACCGATCACGATAAAATTTTGGCAAAGGCATTTCTGAGCTAAATTCGATATATTTTCCCAAATATCGTTGTTACGGAGTACATATTACGGCTGTGGAGAGCAAAATTAACAAATCGGATGAACAATATATATGTGAGAGCTATAGCTATATCTGAACCGATTTCCACCAAATTTGAGACACATATTTTTAGGCTCAATATGATTGTACGTGCCAAATTCTGTACCATTTGGGCTAATAGTATACATTTGGGGCATAATAAAAGGCAAATCGGACGAAGATATATATGGAAGCTATATCCAAATCTGAAACGATCTCTATAAAATTTCGCAAAGGCATTTCTGAGCTATATTTTATATAGTTCCCCAAATATCGTTGTTACGGAGTGCATATTACGGCTGTGGAGGGCAAAAATAACAAATCGGATAAACAATATATATGTGGGAGCTATAGCTATATCTGAACCGATTTCCACCAAATTTGAGACACTTGTTTTTAGGCTCAATATGGTTGTACGTGCCAAATTTTGTACCATTTGGGCAAATAGTATAAATTTGGGTAATAATAAAATTCAAATCGGACGAAGATATCTATGGGAGATATATCCAAATCTGAACCGATCTCGATAAAATTTTGGCATAGACATTTGTGAGCTGTATTTTATATAGTTCTCTAAATATCGTTGTTACGGAGTGCATATTACGGCTGTGGAGGGCAAAAATAACAAATCGGTGAACAATATATATGGGAGCTATGGCTATATCGGAACCAATTTCCACCGAATTTGACACACTTGTTTTTAAGCTCAATATGGTTGTACGTTGTAAATTCTATCCGATTTGGCTTAATATTACACATTTGGTGCACGATAAAAAGAAAATCGGACGAAGATATACAGGGTGAGATGAAAAACTTCAACCAACTTCAGACTGCTATCATTTCTAAGCCACTCGTCCGACAGCTGTTAAAATTATTCCAGTGACAGCTTGTTATATTTTTTACAAGCGCACAGAAACATTTTGGTGAGAATTTTCCAGATACAAAGTTATTCGTAATGGAATTCAAGCGTGATAGTGTGATTTCTGGTGTGTCTGGAGTATTTTGGAAAGCAAGGCTGGCACTAAAAAATACCAAAGTGTCGATCACCTCACGCAAGTGCTACGCCGGGAATGGGCCAAAATACCGCAGAGCAACATTCGGGCAGCGTGTGACGGTTTCATGGGTCGTTTGAAGGCCATAATTCATGCCAAATTCTAAAATTTGATAAATTATGGTATTTCCGACATTTTTTGCTTTCATTCAATAAAATTAAAAAAAAATGTATAAATTATGGTATTTGGCTTTGTTGCGGTTTTTTTATCTGACCCTGTATATGGGAGCTTTATCTAAATTTTGACCGATTATCTCCAATTTGAAAAGGGGTCGTCCTTGGGCCAAACAATTGTTTTGTGCAAAATATCAACTCAATCGGGCAATAAATATAACCTGTACTTTATTTACAAACAAGTAAAAAAACATTAAGTTCGGCCGGGCCAAACTTTTAATACCCTCCACCTTAGGGTAAAAGAAACATTAGAAGAAATGTGGCAAAAACCATTAAAATGCCGAATATCGGGAGGTACCGTTATATGGGGGCTACACCAAAACGTGGACCTATAATTACAATATTTCGCCACACGAACTAGGACCCATTATGACCCACAAATACCAATTTTTAGACAAATCAGTGAAAAAAATGTGGCAAAAACCATCAAAATTCCGAATATCGGGAGGTACCGTTATATGGGGGCTATACCAAATCATGGACCCATACATGCAATGTTTCGCCACCGGAGCTGGAACCCATTATGACCAACAAATACCAATTTTCAGACAAATCCGTGCAAAAGTGTGGCAAAAACCATCAAAATACCGAATACCGGGAGGTACCGTTATATGGGGGCTATACCAAATCATGGACCCATACATGCAATGTTTCGCCACCGGAGCTGGAACCCATTATGACCAACAAATACCAATTTTTAGACAAATCCGTGAATAAATGTGGCAAAAAAAAAATAAAATACCGAATATAGGAAGGTACCTTTATATGGGGGCTATACCACAACGTGGACCTATACATGCAATGTTTTGCCACACGCTCAGGGACCCGTTATGACCTACAAAAACCCATTTTCCAGACAAATCCGTGAAAAAATGTGGCATAAATCATCAAAATACCGAATATTGGGAGGTACCGTTATATGGGGACTATACCAGAACGTGGACCGATATATCTCATTTTCAATACCAACCATCCTAGACACAATGCAAATAGCTCTGCTAAATTTTGGCGCTCTACGTCAGATAATGTGGGCTGTATCGTGATTTCAACAGACAGACAGACAGACAGACGGACATCGTTAAATCGACTTAGAATTTTATGCTGATTATGAATATATATACTTTATGGGGTCTAAGACGAATATTTAAGGATGTTACAAACGGAATGACAAAGTTAATATACCCTCCTTTCCAAGGTGGAGGGTATAAAAATCGGTTCCTTTGGAGAACTTTTCGAGGTGAAAGGGCGTGTTAATTCAGGATCGCAAGAAAAAATTCAAATTTTCATTCAATTTCAAATTTCTTTCCTAAAATGAATTTATTTTTTTATTTCTTCCCCTCATTTCCCCAAAAATTAATATCTTCCGAAAGTTTTTTTTTATTTTTATTTTTGTAACCACATCTTGGGAGTTCAACGCCTTTGATTTATGGTCATATGCCAGGCCAGCATAACCTGAATAACCTTTTTGTCCTCTTGACTGCCTATTTTATTAGTACCGCTAGGAAAATACAAAAGAAAAATAATAAAATTAAAAATCATGGCATTTGACTTTGTTGCGTTTTTTTTTTATCTGGGAGCCATATCTAAATTTTGACTGATTATCTCAAATTTGACCTGTACTTTATTTACAAAAATCGGTTCCTTTGGAGAACATTTCGAGGTGAAAGGGCGTATTAATTCAGGATCGCAATCGTATTTATTTTTTTTATTTCTTCCCCTCATTTCCCCAAAAAAATAATATCTTCCGAAAGTTTTTTATTTATTTTTATTTTTGTAACCACATCTTGGGAGTTCAACGCCTTTGATTTATGGTCATGCAGCCACCAGCATAACCTGAATAACCCTTTTGTCCTCTTGACTGCCTATTTTATTAGTACCGCTAGGAAAATACAAACGAAAAAACCCACAGCGCGATTGTTTTGCTGCTTTGTTTGTTAAATTGTCATTTTTTTCTCAGAGCGCGTCGAATGGGTTTGTTTATTTTTTTCCTATTTGCTTTTTATTAGCGCGGTTATTTTTTTTTGTGCGCTTTATTGTTTTGCGGTCCGGTATTCAATTGACGAGACGTTAGGTCGCGGTCACCATTGTGTTTGTTGTGTGTGCGGTTGTTTGGCTCTCTGTCTGTGTGTCTAAAACGTTTAAACTTTCTATTTTACCTTTTTGTTTGTCAAGCTTATTTAAATTAGTTTAACATCGACAGCGTTTAGTTTTCGTGTTGTTTTGGCCGAAGAGACGCTGGTAGGCAGCAGGGGAGCAGAGGGGTGGTCAACGTCATTATTTTTTGTGGATCTGTATTTCTCCCCAGTTTTGAATGCATGCAGACTATCAAAGTCTCTTTTTATTTTATTTTATTACTATGCCCTAGTGACAGCAGCAGCAGCAGTGCGGCCAGCTACTTGTTTTGTAGACAAAATAGCGTCAAATATTCTTGGGTGTGTAAAAATCGGTGATAGAAGCGAAAAGTCAGGGGGGACAAGAGAAGGTGTGAGAGAGAGAGAGAGAGAGAGAGCGAGGGAGTGGTGGCCAGACACCGGTTGTGCCACCACATTCAACAATAGAAAATAAAAACAACAATAGATTGTCGGACGTTCTAAATTATTTTTTCATTGAAAATGCAATTTATTTGTTGTCTTTGTTGTTGTTATTTTGTTGTATTTTCTTGTAATTGTTACTAAAGTGACAATTTAGACAATGATATATTCTTAAATGCTCAAATTAAATAATTAAGTCTTTAAGAACAAATTCTATTGTTTCAATTAGTTGGAGGGGGAAATATTACAATGAGGCTGGATAAGAAATGGGAGGGGATGCGAGGTCAATTAAAAAAAATTATAATCACACAAAAACTTCCACGATTTTAAGTCGTATGGTACCTTAGGAAAATTATTTAAAAAACACGTTAAGAAGTTTTGCGGACAGATGCATACCATCAGCCAATGATCGATTATTGCGAGATGAAAAAACTGCAACCAACTTCAGACTGTTGTCATTTCTAAGCCACTCGTCGGACAGCTGTTAAAATTATTCCAGTGACAGCTCATTATATTGTTTACAAGCGTACAAAAGCATTTTAGTGAGAATTTGCCCGGAAAAAAGTTATTCGTGATGGAATTCAAGCGTGATAGTGTAATTTCTTTATATTTGGCTGGAAAACCACAAGTGGCTATCGTTAGAACACTCCTGCATATAAATGTGAATAAATATTTTGTGTCTCGTACCGTCGCTCGTTACCCGTTACCGTGGTAGCGTAGCCCGACATCAAGGAAGTGGAGGGAAGAGAACAGCAGAAATGGTTCGACAATTAAAGAAGCGAATTGATCGAAACCAGCGGCCGAATAATGGCTCGTGAGCTGAACATATCGCAATTTTCCATTCGGCAAATATTGAAAAATGAGCTCGGGGTCCGGCCATTGAAATTCCAAAAACTACCAGAACCTACACCGCAACGGAAAGAAAATAAACTCAAAAGAGCAAAAAAGTTGCTTCGCTTCGCTTGGCCGAAAGTGGTGAACTGCCGAACTTGGTTTGGTTTAGTAAAGAAGCGACTTGATCGAAACCCACTTCGCAGTGGCCGACGAGCTGAAATGGCTCGTGAGCTGAACATATCGCAATATTCCATTCGCAAATATTGAAAAAATGAGCTCGGGGTTAAGCCATTGAAATTCCAAAAACGGCCAGAACCTACACCGCAACAGAAAGAAAATAGACTTAAAAGAGCTAAAGAGTTGCTTCGCTTGGCCGAAAGTGGTGAACTGCCGAATTTGGTTTTCTCCGTTCTCCGATGAGAAAACACTCGTTGTTCAGCAGTTTGTAAAAAAAAATGTTCGTGTTTTTATTTGCCAAAGAGGTCAGCTAAAAATGTGCACCTTCAGTTGGCCACCAGAACTCATGCACCGGCCATGGTGATGGTGTGGGTCGCCATAACAGCCGATGGTCGCTCTCCGCTCGAATTAATCGACCCTGGCACCAGAATAAATGCCGAATATTATCTCGAAAATATTCTGGAGGGTGTATTAAAGCCTTGGGCGGCAAGCAAACATTTTGGTCGCAGACCTTGGACATTCCAACAGGACTCAGCATCATTGCACTCAGCACGCGCCACCCAAGAATGGTTATAAAATGAATTTCATCGCTTCATTTCCAACGCAAAATGGCCACCAAAATATTTTTGGATATATTCGGATACCAATCCGTTGGGCTATTGCATCTGGAGTATTTTGAAAAGCAAGTTTGGCACTAAAATACTATCAAAGTGTCGATCATCTCAAGCAAGCGCTTCGCCGGGAATGGACCAAAATACCGCAGAGCAACATTGGGGCAGCGTATGACGGTTTCATTGGCCGTTTGAAGGCCATATTGCGTGCCAAAAATGACCAATTCGAACAAATCTAAACTTATTCTAAAATTTGATGATATTTCCGACATTTTTGCTTTCATTCAATAAAATTTAAAAAAAAATCGGAAAATTATGGCGTTGACTTTGTTGCTGTTTTTTTTTATCTCACCCTGTATACATTCTCCAACCAGGGTATAAAAAACTCACCACCTAACATCTGGCATGACCTCAAAAATATGTCCTCGTATCCAGCATAAGGCCAGAAAAAAGCAAATACTTTTTTTTTGATGTCGCCCGAATAGGAGTGAGCAGGTTTTCCTCGTTCTTGAGTGGGAGCAAAATTCGTTCAAAATCAAGTAGATCCTATTCTTGCTAAGCACTCTTTTAGTTTTTGACATACCGTTTTTGTATTTCTATATATACCTATTATTTCTTCCCTCCTCCTTCCCCATGGATGGCAGAAAGCTTTCTCAGAGTCTTATGAACCAAAATGCCGAAGTTCATTTAAACTGGTTCACAATTGCAGCTAATATTGGCAGATAAACAGAAACCATCAAAAACTCTCACTTACTCTCCCTTTGCTCTTTCACTCTCTCTCCCTCTCCTACTTATAAATTTTTATATTTGTTGTATTCTGAAACGAATACGAATTTTTACTAGAGGATTCCTTACTCCTTACTGAAAACTGAAATACCTATTATATTTCCTAAAAAACACTCAGATTATAATAACAATTGCCACATCAAAACAAGGACCCATGTCCAGAATTCTTTGCAGGAAGCTACCCTGGAATCCTAGGAGTCCAAATGCTAAATTTCATAAAAATCGGTTAACAATTGCAGCCGCTATCATCAAAATAATAGAAATTGACAAAAACATTGAATTTTCACTCTCTCTCGGTCTCTTTTACCCTCTCTCTCACATACTCCCACTCTCGCTCTCTCTCATTCTCTCTTACACATATTTAGGAATACCCCTTATTTTATGACTTAAATTATTTATTAAATTAAAAGTTATTGTTCTACTTACGTCCATAGATTCGGCCAAATCTTCTTCATCGGAATCGACGGTGGACTCCACCAAACCGGAGAAATCAATCTCCTCACCATCCAGTGATGAACCGTAAACGGATGCCATGGTATCACTGCCACTGTATGCTGAACTTGTATCACTTGAATGTGAACCACGATTGCATTTTTGATGCAATTCTGGCCTAGAGGGTGGTTGATACTGTGTAACACCATTCGACAACACAACACAGCACGGCGGGCAACCAAAAAACAAAATCGAGCAGCAAATTTGTAGTGGCATTGTCGTCATCATCAACAGCAGCAGCAGCAGCAGCGTCGGCGTCAACGTCGTCAACATAGTTAATTGAAAGAAGAAAATTCACAAAAAAAGAGGAAATTAAATTAATATTTACAAAAAAAATATATATAATGTAGGTATGTATGTATGTAAAAATGATATGTCTGTAGGTATAATACGTGTTATAGTTGCAATAAAGCGAAAAATACATGTGTAATTCCGACTAGCATTCTTTTGTCGTTGTTATTGTTGCTACTGCTTTTTTACCATTTCCCCAACCATGAATTGGATGGCATGATAGCCATGAAAGAAAATAAAAAAAAATGCCTCAGAGAAATGTGTGAAATTCAATCCAAACATTATACCACTCAGACACCACAGCACTAGGCAAGAGCCAGCCTGCCAGCCAACGACAGTAGGGTCGGGCAAAGCATGTGCCCGCCCAGACAGTAAGCTCTTCATAAAGGTAACATTCTTTTTTTTAATTTTGGAATTATTTGCATAATTCTGTTTTTAAGGGAGTTTTGAAGGACGTATACTTTTGTGCCTATTACTCTCAATCGAAATGTCGTAAAGGTCAAAAATGTAAAATACACCTTTTTGATGGGTGTAAACCTTAAACATCGTGTCCATAAATTATCATAAATTGTTAGAATTGATGTGTAAAATATTTGGTACGATTTTGGTATAAATGTCAAAAACGTCAATTTGATGGATGTAAACTTGTAAAAAACTATTTTAGACATGTAAAAAATATTTAAAATGTCAAAGCTTGTCAAAAAAATGAAAATGTACATAAAAGTACACTTTTGTCACAAATGTCAAAAACGTCAAATACTATTGTTTTGTGGTTGTAAACCTCAGGAAACATGTCACATATAAAATTAAGTTACAAAACGGTTGTAAGTCATAAAGTTGTCAATGTCAAAAACGTATTATACCACTTTTTCGTGGGTGTAAACCTCACACTTCGTGCCCAATACTAGATTTGGTACCAAACAATCACAATTTAAGAAAATTTGTAAGAAAATTAGTTAGTACGATTTTGGTACAAATGTCAAAAATGTAATTTTAATGGTTGTAAACTTGTAAAAAAAGGATTTTGGACATGGCAAAAAGGATTTAAACATCCGACATATGTCAAAAATGAAATTTACCATTAAAATACATTTTTGTTGCAAATGTCAAAAACGTCAAAAACTGTTGTTTTGTGGTTGTAAACCTCGGGAAACATGTCATACATAAAATTAAGTTACAATTTTTTGTATGTCATAAAGTAGTATATGTCAAAAACGTATTATACCAATTATTCGTGGGTGTAAACTTCACACATCATGTCCAATACTGGATTTGGTACCAAACAATCACAATTTAAAAAAAAATTGTGTGAAAATTAGTTAGTACGATTTTGGTACACATGTCAAAAACGTAATTTTAGTGATTGTAAATCTGTAAAAAACTATTTTAGACATGTAAAAGTGATTTATAAAGTCCAAATTGGCCAAAAGGCTAAAATTACCATAAAAGTACACTTTGGTTACAAATGTCAAAAACGTCAAATACCGTTGTTTGTGGTTGTAAACCTCAGGAAACCATTCCTACACAAAATGAAGTTAAAAAATTCTCACATGTAATAATGTAGCAAACGTCAAAAACGTATTATACCACTTTTAGGTGGGTGTTAACCTCGTACGTCATGTCCAATATTGGATTTGGTACCAAAGTATAAAAATTTAAGAAAATTGGTAAGAAAATTAGTTAGTACGATTTTGGTACAAATGTCAAAAACGTAATTTTATTGATTGTAAACCTGTAAAAAACTATTTTAGACAAGTAAAAACTATTTAAAAAGCCAAAATATGTCCAAAAACGAAAGTTAATATAAAAGTACACTTTTGTTACAAATGACAAAAAAAGTCAAACTATGTTGTTTAGTGGTTGTAAACCTCTGGGAAAATGTTCGACACAAAATTAAGTTAAAATTGTCAAATGTAATAATGTAGCAAACGTCAAAAACGTATTATATCACTTGTTCGTAGGTGTAAACCTCATTCATCATCTACAATACGGGATTTGATACGAAACTATCAAAATTTAACAAAATTTGTTAGAAAATTAGTTGTTACGATATCGGTACAAATGTCAAAAATGTAATTTTAGTGGTTGTAAACCTGTAAAAAACTATTTGAGACATGTAAAAATGATTTGAAAAGTCAAAATTGGCCAAAAAACTAACATTAACATAAAAGTACATTTTTGGGTACATATGTCAAAAATGTCAAATTGTGTTTTTTGTGGTTGTAAACCTAAAGAAACATCTCTATTGCAAAATTCAGCTAGAAATTTGTGTTTTGTCATCAAGTAGTAAATGTCTAAAACGTATTATACACCTTATTTCGGGGGTGTAAACATTAATTATCATGATCTACAATTTGGATTCGGTTTCAAATGGGATTTATGGGATAAATTTGTACTTTTTGGGTGTAAATTGGTAATGAATATATTTGGGTGCAAATGTATAAAATGTCAAAAACTACGTTTTGATGGTTGTAAACCTTTAAAATGGGGATTTAACTCAAATTTAGCTCCATAACGGAATTTAAGATGCTAAATTGGATATATACGATTTATGCCAAACCATGCGCATGAAAAAATTTCAAAAACGTAACTTCTTGAATTTTGTGGTTGTAAACCCAAAAAAATCATCTGAATGTGGGGTAATTTTAGCTACTGTTAATTGATCAAATATTTGAATGATATATGTCAAAATTGGTTATGTATAATTGTAAAAAAATGTATAAAACACAATTTTTGATTGTCGTAAACCTCAAAAATTTTCTCTAACTATGGATTATCATCCGAAAAATTAAAATTAACTACTAGATTGAAAGTTTTGTCAATGCCATTGTTGAGATATAAATGTATAAAATGTCAAAAACTACTTTTTGATGGTTGTAAACCTTTAAAATAGGGATTTAACTCAAATTTAGCTTCCATAACGGAATTTAAGATGCTAAATTGGATATATAACATTTATACCGTAATAGTATAAATGTATATGTATAAATGTCAAAAAATGTCAGGTTCAGAGGTCTGTGGTTGCAAATCCTCAAAATCACACGTGAATGAGGAGTGATTTTAACTACCGTCATTTGGTGAATTATTTGAATGGGTAGGTATCGAAATTGGGTATGTATAATTGTAAAAAAAGTAAAAACCCAATTTTTGATTGTCGTAAACCCCAAAATTTTTCTACAACTATGAATTATCACTCAAAAATGTAAAATTAGCCACTAGATTGAAAGTTTTGTTAATGTCATTGTTGAGGTATAAATGTATAAAATGTCAAAAACTACTTTTTGATGGTTGTAAACCTTTAAAATGGGGTTTTAACTCAAATTTAGCTTACATAATGAAATTTAGGATGCTAAATTGGATATATACGACTTATGCCGTAATGGTATGACACATGTATAAATGTAAAAAACGCCAAGTTCAGAGTTTTGTGGTTGTAAACCCTAAAAATCACACATGAATGTAAAGGTATTTTAGTCAATGTCAATTGGTCAATTATTTGATAGGATAGTTGTCAAAATTGGTTATGTATAATTGTAAAAATGTATAAAACCCAATTTTTGATTGTCGTAAACCCCAAAAATATTTTCAACAATGGATTATCATTCAAAAATATAAAATTAACCACTAGATTGAAATTTCTGTTAATATCGTTGTTGAGGTATAAATGTATAAAATGTCAAAAATTATTTTTTGATGGTTGTAAACCTTTAAAATGGGGATTTAACTCTTATTTAGCTTAAATAACGGAAATTAGGATGCTAAATTGGATATATACGACTTATACTGTAATGGTATGGCACATGTAAAAATGTCAAAAACGTAACTTCTAGAATGTTGTGGTTGTAAACCCTAAAAATCACACATGAATGTAAAGGTATTTCAGCTAATGTCAATTGGTCAATTATTTGATGGGAAGGGTGTCGAAATTGGTTATGTATAATTGTAAAAAATGTATAAAACCCAATTTTTGATTGTCGTAAACCTCAAAAATCTTTTTCAACTAAGGATTAGGACTAAAAAATGTAAAATTAACCACTAGATTGAAATTCCTGTTAATGTTATTGTTGAGGTATAAATGTATAAAATGTCAAAAACTGTTTTACGATGGTTGTAAACCTTCAAAATCCCTTTTAGACTTATATTTAACTTTCGTATTGGTTTTAAAGATGTCAAATTGGTTATGGACGAATTATACAGCAATGGAATGATACATGTATAAATGTCAAAAATGTAACTTCTAGAATGTTGTGGTTCTAAACCCTCTAAAAATCACAAATGAATGTAAATGTATTTTTGCTAATGTCAATTGGTCAATTATTTGATGGGATGGGTGTCGAAATTGGTTACGTATAATTATAAAAAAATGTATAAAAATCAATTTTTGATTGTCGTAAACCCCAAAAATCTTTTTCAACTAAGGATTAGGACTCAAAAATATAAAATTAACCAATGGATTGAAATTTCTGTTAATATCGTTGTTGAGGTATAAATGTATAAAATGTCAAAAACTACTTTTTGATGGTTGTAAACCTTTAAAATGGGGATTTAACTCAAATTCAGCTTCCATAACGGAATTTAAGATGCTAAATTGGATATTTACGATTTATACCGTTATGGTATGACACATGTAAAAATGTAAAAAACGCCATGTTCAGAATTTTTTGGGTTGTAAACCTTTAAAATCACATCTGAATGTGGAGTCATTTTAGCTGCTGTCAATTGGTCAAATATTTGAAGGGATGTATGTCAAAATTGGTTATGTATAATTGTAAAAAATGTATAAAATACATTTTTTGATTTCGTAAACCCCAAAAATCTTTTTCAACAATGAATTATCATTCAAAAATGTAAAATAAGCCAATAGATTGAAATTCTTGTTAATGTCATTGTTGAGGTATAAATGTATAAAATGTAAAAAACTATTTTTTTGATGGTTGTAAACCTTAAAAATCGTTTTTAAACTCATATTTAATTTTCGCATTGGAATAAAAGATGTTAAATTTATCATATACAAAGTATACAGTAATGGATGGACACATGTATAAATGTCAAAAACATCATGTTCAGAATTTTGTGGTTGCAAATCCTTAAAATCACCCATGAATGAGGAGTAAATTTAGCTACCGTCAATTGGTCAACTATTTGATGGGATGGGTGTCGAAATTGGTTATGTATAATTGTAAAAAATGTATAAAACCCAATTTTTGATTGTCGTAAACCCCAAAAATTTTCTACAACTATGAATTATTACTCAAAAATGTAAAATTAGCAACTAGATTGCAATTTTTGTTGATGCCATTGTTGGGGTATATATGTATAAAATATCAAAAACTATTTTTTGGTGGTTGCAAACCTTCAAATTCGTTTTTTTAACTCTAATTCAGCTTTTGTAACGGAGCAAAAGTTGCCAAATTTGTCATATACGAATTATACAGAAATAGAATGACATATGTAAAAATGTCAAAAACGTAACTTCTAGAATGTTGTGGTTGTAATCCCTAAAAATCACAAATGAATGTAAAGGTATTTTAGCTGCTGTCAATTGATGAATTATTTGAAAGGGTAAATTGTCAAAATTGGTTATGTATAATTGTAAAAAAATGTATAAAACCCAATTTTTGGTTTTTGTAAACCCCAAAAATTGTCTACATAAATTATCACTCAAAGATGGAAAATTAGCCACTAGATTGCATTTTTTGTTGATGCCATTTTTGGGGTATAAATGTATAAAATGTCAAAAACTACTTTTTGATAGTTGTAAACCTTAAAAATGGAGTTTTAACTCATATTTAGCTTCCATAACGGAATTTAGGATGCTAAATTGTATATATACGATTTATACCGTAATAGTATGGCACATGTATAAATGTCAAAAACGTCATATTTCGACAATTTTGTGGTTGTAAACCCTAAAATTCACACCCGAATTAGGAGTAATTTTAGATTCTGCCAATTGGAGAATTATTTAAAAGGGTAGGTGTCGAAAATGTTTATGTATAATTGTAAAAAATGTATAAAACACAATTGTTAACTGTCGTTAACCCCAAAAAATCTTTTTCAACTAAGTATTAGCACTCAAAAATATAAATTTAACCACTAGATTGAATTTTTTTGTTAATGTCATTGTTGAGGTATAAATGTATAAAATGTCAAAAACTACTTTCTGAAGGTTGTAAACCTTCAAAATGGAGTTTAACTAAAATTTAGTTTTCACAATGAAAATAAAGATGAAAAATTGGATATATACGAATTATACCGTAATGGTATGGCACATGTATAAATGTCAAAAACGTCATGTTCAGAGTTTTGTGGTTGTAAACCCTAAAAATCACTCCTGAATGTGTAACAATTTTAGTTGGAGTCAATTGGTCACATATTTGAAGGGATATATGTCAAAATTGGTTATGTATAATTGTAAAAAATGTATAAAACTCAATTTTTGATTATCGTAAGCTCCAAAAATTTTCTACAACTATGAATTATCACTCAAAAATGTAAAATTAGCCACTAAATTGCAATTTTTCTTGATGCCATTGTTGGGGTGTAAATGTAAAAAAGGTCAAAAACTACTTTACGATGGTTGTAAACCATCAAAAATGTTTCTAACTTCTAATTTGGCTTTCCTAACGAATTTAAATATGTAAAATTTTGTCATATACGAATTATTCACTAATGGTAATGGACATGTATAAATGTCAAAAACCTCATATTCAAAACATTTTTTTGTTGTGGACCCCAAAAATCATACCTGAATAGGGACTATCTTTAGATACTGCTAATTGGTCAAATATTTTTTTTTGGAACCAGTTTCAATGGAAGTTATCTAGAGTCAACTGTGATAACGTAGGGGATATGAGTTTCAACAAAAAAATGTATCTCTTGGATTGGGGAGGTTGGGAGGCAAATGAATAAATGCTTGACTTGAAAAAACGACAAATGTTGGATGGTGGATATGCCATGTTATAGTTGCTGTTGTTGTTGTTGCTTGCATTTGTACTTACATGTTGACGTATATGATGATATGGATCCATTAGTTGTTATATGTTTGTAAATATAGAGGCGGCAGCAATAGTTTATGCCGTATCGCTTAGCTATATTATGCTGTTTGGATTTGAAGATGAAGATGATGGTGATGTAGGTTTTTTTCTGCTGTTGTCTTTTATTGTTTCTTTTCCTTTTCTTTGATTCGAAGAAAACAATTACATTTGGTTTAGTATTTGTAAATATATTTATTATGGGAAGATATACTCTTTGCTGTAGTTGTTGTGTGCAGTGGTTATTTTATCGTCGTTAAAATGTCCTCCTTTCTCGTTTGATACTGCTACTGTGATATGTTTGGGTATTTGTGTGTGTGTAAATTTTTATTGTAACAAATTAAATAAATTCTACTTTTGCTTTCATTTCGTTAATTGCCTTGGCATGTGAAACCATTGTTTCCAAATGAAACTATAAATCCTTTGTAGGTTATTGTTGTTGTTATTGTGACATTTATGCGGTCGGAAGTTTTTTTTTATTTTTGGTCGATTAAATATTTAGGATATCTGGAAAAGAGAAAAAAAAAAGAAAAATTAATACAAAATTAAACACTTCGTAATTTAAAAAACTTCAAATAATTTTAAAACATTTCTGTGTCCCGAAAAAAATATCTGGTTCTCAAAAAATATTTTTTAAAAATCCAGCACCTCCAAAACGAATAGTTTTCAAAAATCCACGGTATCATTATTATGCATGTTGATAGGAAATTATTTAAAAAAAATTCAATTTTATAGGAACTCCTCCGAAAATATTAATATAATCAAATTTATCGAAACCCCTTCAAAAATATTTAAAGAATCAAATTGATAGGAACGTCTCGGAAAATATTTAAAAGAAAGTGTTAGATTATGGTATTTAAATAAATATTTTTAAAATATCCACGTCATATGATGTTCATAAAAAATAAAATATTTTTAAAAATAAACATTAAAAAAAATATTTTTAAAAATTCCACATCATATGATGTTCTTTAAGAAAATATTTTTAAAAAATTCATGTTATGCTATGGTATTTAAAAAAGGATTGTTTTAAAAATTTCACGTGACATTATGGCATTTGAAAAATTGTTTAAAAATTCCAAAATTTTAAAATATATTTTTAAAAAAAATCCTTCACTATGGAATCTAAAAAAATATTTTTTAAAATATTTCACGTTACATTATGGCATTTAAAAAAATATTTTTAAAAATTATATGATGTTCATTAAAAAAAAATAATATTAAAAATTCCACGTTATATGATGATCGTTAAAAAACATTTCAAAATCCAAGTTGGAAGATGGTCCTTAAAAATATTTTTCGCAAATACACGTTAATTGTTAATCTTAAAAATATATTTTTAGAAAATTCAAAATCCCCGGGACCATCTAGGTCCTTGAAACATTATTTTTTAAGAATCTACGTTGTTTGATGGTCCTTGACCAATATTTTTAAATAATCCACTTAAAATATAAATTAAAAAAATATTTGTTGGTCCTTAAAAAATATTTTTAAAACATGCAAGTTGTTTGCTTGTCCTTAAAAAACATTTTAGAGGAGTCCACGTTTAGGGGTCTTTAAAAATAGTTTAAAAATTCGCCCTTATATGCCTTAAACAATATTATTTAAAAAAAATCCACGTTAGTTGATGTTTCTTAAAAAATATTATTTAAAAAATCCACGTTAGTTGATGTTTCTTAAAAAATATTATTTAAAAAAATCCACGTTAGTTGATGTTTCTTAAAAAATATTATTTAAAAAAATCCACATTAGTTAATGTTTCTTAAAAAAATATTATTTAAAAAAACCCACATTAGTTGATGTTTCTTAAAAAAAATATTATTTAAAAAATCCGCAATGGCTGATGGTTTTTAAAAATATTGGCTGAAAATAAAAAATATTTTCAAAAAATCCACGTTAGTTGATGTTTCTTTAAGAAATATTATTAAAAAAATTCCGCAATGGCTGATGGGTTTTAAAAATATTGACTGATGGTCTTTAAAAAATATTTTCAAAAAATCCATGTTGGCTGATGGCCGAAAATTCACGATGTGTATGAGTACTCAAAAAAAAAATATTTAAAAAATCCACATTACTCCAAAAAAAAAAATAATAAATCCACGTTTTATTCGTGCTTACAAAAATGAATTAAAAACTACGATTATTCTTAAAAAACTTATTTTTAAAAAATTACGTTTATAGTGATTCTTAAAAAAATCACGTTTATTATTGGTTCATAAAAAATATTTGTTAAAAAATTGTTAATTGATTCTTATTTTTTTCACATTTTCCAAAAAAATTGTTTTATTGTTTTTATAAAAAATATATATTTTTTTATTTAATGTTTTTTATTGTTTCTTTAAAAATTATTTTTTAAAAAATTTACGTTTTCCTGATTCTTAAAAAAATATTTTTTAAAAAATTTACGTTTTTGTTGGTTCTTAAAAAAATTATTTTTAAGAAATCACAGTTCATTTTGATCGCTTAAAAAAATGTTTTAAAAAATTCACGGTTATTTTGGGAACTCATTGGTTGTTAAAAAAATATATTTTTTAAAATTGCACGTTCATGAGCCCTTAAAAAATATTTAAGGGAATTCCTCTGTGATCCTCAAAATATATGTTTTAAAAATAATATTTTTATTATATAATATTTTTATTATATAATATTTTTATTAATATTATAACTAAAAAAATTTAAAAAAAATTAAATATTTTTTAATGGTGATTTGTGGTACTCCAGATTTTTTTAAACTAAGTTTAAAAAACGTTTCATGGATTTGTATATAAAAAATATAAATATTTTAATAATTATAATAAATTTTTAAATTTAAAAAAAGTAGTCCTCCAAAAAATATTTCAAAGAAATCTTGTTTCAAAATATTTGTTTTTAAAAAGAATATTTTTAAAAAAAAAGTTGATTTGTGGGCCTCCAGATTTTCTTTTAAAAGCTTCAAAAACTAACTAATTTTAAAACCTTTGTTGATGCCTAACTGATACCACGTTGTTTGATGGATATTAAAATATTTAATAAAAAATCATTAAAAAAATATTTTTAAATTTGAAAAGTAGTCCTCTAAAAAATATTAAAAATAAATCTCCTGCGGTCCTCAAATATATGTGATTTTAAAAATATTTTTTTTAAATATAAAATAAATAATATTTAAAAAAGTGATTTTTTAATGCCTCAAAAACAAAGTTTAAAAAAAAAACTTTCGCTCATACCTAGTTGAAATGTAAGTAAATAAATAAAATAATAACGTATACCATGATTTCCCATCAGGAAAAAGTAAATCATTTCCCAAGAAAAAGAAAATAATTAATAATTCTTTTCCAAAAAATAGAATTACATTTTTATTCTACACCTTTTTACACGGTTTCCGTTTAATAGTATCAAATAATTACGTTGAACACATGTAAATACATACACACACGCAGAGACATAACCCACACCCAAAACAACAACAACGACACCACCAATGGTGATGATGCAGTTGGTCAGGAAGAGGTGTAGGAAGAAATGTTTATAAACTTACGTCTATTTATAGCATATCTATTTTATACTCCGTTTTCTTTTCCTTTACATTTTTGTTTTTATTGTAATCCCAATTTTCAATTTCTGGCGCGTGCCTGTCATATACTACTGTGCATTGCAACTACAATACAACTGACACCGATAATAATTGTTTCAAACTTCCCCTAGTTATGGTAAGAGTGAGTTTGCTGGGCTACACAACACCCACCCACCTTTTCGTTCATTCATGCATTCATTTATTTACTCATTTGTCTTTCTCCTCTCTATTCCACTCCTACTACTATCGGTCTCACACTCTCTCTCTCTCTCTCTTGGTTAAACAGACATGCCTATGGGTAAGTCAAATATATATTTTTTCAATTACTTTTTTTATGTAGTCAGCATACAAAGTAAGATGGTAATAAAAATAAATAAACAAATAACAACAAATGTACTAAAACTATTTACGTAGCAACTTCTTGCGCTGTCTAAACGGGCATGGTGCTGGCTGTACACAACAAACAACATATGTTGGCCGACCGACGTAAGTGTGAAAGTATTATATGTTTCTCTTTTTTTATTTTGTTACCTATTTATCTACCTACCTACCTACTCGCTATTACTATTGGCAGCTGTCATAGATGACATTAAAAATATGGTGGACGGTTTTCGGCTGTGACATCTGTTGTCCCAGTTGTGGGGTCACTAATACATAGTTTACCTTCTCTTAATTTTGTAAAAATATACGTATAAATTATATTTTCTATATATTTTTATTTTTTAATTAAAATTACCTATTTTTTGATTGATAAAGAAGAGACCCTCTACTATATTGTTTGCTCTACAATTGTGGGGGTAACTAATGCAGGGTTTACCTTCTCTTATTTTGTAGAAACATACGTAAAAAATATATTTTTTATATATTTTTTTATTTTATATCAAATTATTTTGTAAAATCATACGTAAAAATTATATTTTTTATATATTTTTTTATTTTAAATCAAAATTACGATTTCTTTATAAAGAAGAGTCCCCAGCGACATTTGTTTGCTCTTCAATAAAATTTAAATTCTCTCCAATAGATAATTTCCCATTTCTTCTCTTTACCATTTCCTTAACTGATTACAGAGAATTTCAATGAACCCCCTCTCTTTGTCCGTCTCCTTCTATCTATTGATATGAATGCAATGCATTCTCGACCTATTTAATTTGTAAATGCAACAACAAATCTGGGTGGTTGACAAAGAGTATCAATCATATAACGTTGATTTGTTTCAGTCTCTCTAATAAATACTGTTACTCTCACTTGTTGACCCCTTTGATCAAACAACGGTGTTCTCATCATTTTTCGGCCTTCTGTATTTGATTAACGGTGATGAGAGAGCCACAGAAATGGGAAACTGTAATCCCCCCCCACCTTATGTTGTTATGAATGCATGAATTGAAGAGTAACAACAAATTTTTGTGGGTGGCAAAGGGTGCCACTGAAATTGTGAATATTCTCTGTCTCCAAATTAATTTACTCTTTGATACATGTCGTTTCTCCCTCTAGTTGACCCTTTCGATCATGTAATGTTGTATTTACTTTTGTTTCCCTTTTGTATGTCAATAACCGTGATATGAGAGCCACTGTACTCTTTCCCACCAAAATAATATAGTGTGAGCAACTGGTGTTGAATCGCCGCGCCTTTCCCCTCATCCATTTATTTTATTTGTTATTTGTTTTGATTTATTTATTGTTTTATTTCTTAATATGTATCTCTTTGTATAACTGCCATAAGAGAGCTACTGCTCTTAAGAGTTTATTTTGGTGTTGTGTTTGAAGGGAGCTCCTAACTCTGAATGACGTTAATAAGTAAATGGAGAAACGTTTAATATTTTACAGTAGGTGGCATAGGGCATGATGTTAATGACCTTGTCTGCCGTATTTCTCATTTGCAGAGTCTACAAACCAGTGATATTTTTTTTATCACGGAATGATACTCTTCCAAATCTCATTTATCTCTTTTTTATAGAGTAATTTTGTATAGGTTGTTTAAAATTCGAAAGACGACTTTTCGTAATTGATTTTCGATGTTGAGAACATAGATTTCGGATCAAATTTTTGTTTTGGCATGAAAAATAGTCAACGATTTACATTTTTATACCCTCCACCATACAAAGTATGGAGGGTATATTAAGTTCGTCATTCCGTTTATAACTTATTGAAATAATAATTTTAGACATAACATAACGATATGGGCCCCCGCATAACGGTACCCCCGATATTCGGTATTTTGATGATAGTAGCCAACTTTTTCAATGAAATTTTCTGAAAGTCCTCAAAAGGAGTTCCTTCTGGGTACATTGCCCCTTGGAAAAGAATTGTCTATATACGTCCACGATATAGTATATCCCCCATATAACGGTATCTCCATATATTCGATATTTTAACGATTTTAGGGACATTATTCACCAGAGTTGTTTCAAATTTCGTATTTAGAATTCGTAATTGGTACTACAGCCTATGACAAAAAATTGCGCATGCAGGCCCACGTCTTCATATAACGGAACCTCTCAATATTCGGTATTTTAATGATTTTATTATTCACCGGAACTGTTTAAAATTTCGTATTTAGAGTTCGTAATGGGAACTACCGTCTATGCCAGAAAATTATATATGCAGGTCCAGGTGTTCGTATAGGCCCCATATACCAGTACCTCCCTAAAAATACCGAATTTTGACGATTTTAGGTACAACATTCACCGAAATTGTTTGAAATTTCATATTTGAAGTTCCTAATAGGTACTACAGTCTGTGACAGAAAATTGTCAATGCAGATCCTGGTCTTTGGTATTTTGATGAATTTAGCTAGATTTGAATATTGTAATGGCTTATGACAAAAGTTGCCTATGCAGATCCAAGTCTTCGTATAGACCCCAATAAGTATTTTTAAGTTTTTAAATTGTTAACGGATTCTATTTTTTTTTTTTGAAAATTTCCAAATTCCTTCCAAATGGTGGATGGTATTCAAAGTTCTGCCTTAAAGGAGAATATCAAACATTTTTAAGGCAACTTTTTTTTGGGAAAACATATACCACAGCCCCATATTGCGAGCAACGTTAGTAGTATTTTTTTTTTAAGTTGAAGAAAGAGGGTATCATTTACGAATACTTTTTTATTAGAAATTTTTTTTATCTAAGAGCCAAAAAGGTGCAGTTTTTTAAGAAACATTTTTTTCAAAAAGACTATATCTTGAATAATTTTTAAAAATTTTTTTTTTCAAAAAGCTAGTAATTTGAGATATTTAAAAAAATTAAAAGGACAACAACAACCACTTTTTATAAATGTTATTTTTTCAAATGGCCAACAACTCATAGGTTCCAAAAAATCCACGTTTTTGGATGGTCCTTAAAAATAACTTTTAAAAAATGGTCCTTAAAAATAACTTAAAAATTCACGTTTTTTGATGGTCCTTAAAAAATATTTTTTAAAAAATTCACGTTCTTTGATGGTCCCTAAAAATAAATTTTAAAAAATCCACGTTTTTATGATGGTCCTTAAAAATAATTTTTAAGAAATCCACGTTTTTTGATGGTCTTTAAAAATAACTTTTAAAAAATCCACGTTTTTTGATGACCATTAAAAAATATTTTTTTTTTAAATCCACGTTTTTTGATGGTCTTTAAAAATATTTTTAAAAAAATCACGTTTTCGATAGTCCTTAAAAATATTTGTAAAAAATTCACGTTAATTGTTGATTTTTGAAAATCCACGTTTTTTTGATGGTCCTTAAAAATGATTTAAAAAAATTCACGTTTTTGGATGGTCCTTAAAAATAATTTTTAAAAAAGCCATGTTTTTTTGATGGCCCCTAAAAATATTTTTTTTAAAAAATCCACGTTTTTCGATGATCCTTAAAAATATTTTTGAAATAATTCACGTTTTTTGATGGTCCTTAATATTTTAAAAAAAATTACGTTTACTTGCAGACCTTGAAAAAATATTTTTAAAAAAATCCACGTTTTTGGATGGCTCTTAAAAAATATTTTTAAAAAAATCCACGTTTTTGGATGGCCCTTAAAAATAATTTTTAAAAAATCCATGTTTTTTGATGGCCCTTAAAAATAATTTTTAAAAAATCTACGTTTTTCGATGATCCTTAAAAATATTTTTAAAAAAATCACGTTTTTCGATAGTCCTTAAAAATATTTGTAAAAAATCCACGTTAATTGTTGGTTTTTGAAAATCCACGTCCTTAAAAATATTTAAAAAAAATCATGTTTTTTTGGTAGCCTTACAATATTTAAAAAAATCACGTTTTTTGATGGTCCTTAAAAAATATTTTAAAAAAAAATTCACGTTTTTGGTAGGCCCTTAAAAAGTATATTTTTTTAAATCCACGTTTTTTTTTATATTTTTAAAAAAATAACTGTTTTTGGATGCCTGTTATAAAATATTTTTTTTAATTCAACGTTTTTTGATTTTTAAAAAAAAATCACATTTTCATTGGTCCTTAAAAATATTTGTAAAAAAACCTTCGTTAATTGTTAACTTAATTAATTAATTGACGCTACTTTATGGCCCTTCAAAAAAAATATTAAAAAAAATAATTAATTGTTGGTCTTTAAGCAATCTCTCGTAGTAGAAATAAAATCGAGCAGACTCTATAAAAACGAGCATAATTTTCGAATGATTTGAACAATATTATTTTTTTTAATTAGTTTTTCAAAGAGGCAAAAATGCAGTTTTAAAAAAAAATTTACTACTTGAATATTTTTAAACAAAATTTTTCAAAAGTTCAGAAGTTTTTTTTAAGAATATAACTACAACAAGTTATTTTTATAAATATTATATTTTTTAAAAGACCAGAAAACTCATATTTTTGTTAAAATTTATATTTTTTCTAAACAACCTGGATTTTAAAGAGCCATTCTTAGCCAATAATTCCCTTCTGTTCATGTTCTTTGGGTGTTCTAATCCCCGGCTAACAATACCAAGCTAATGGTAATCCATTAATTTTTTTTTTTGGCATACTCTATACATGTTGAACATATTTTGGAAAATAATGGCCAGGTAGAATATAACACAGGGAGGGTTTTAATTTCCATTCATTAAAACTACAACCAAAACCACCACTTTCTATGACCAGCTACTACTCGTCGTTGCACCCTCCTCCCCTGGTCACCGACATATGGTCTGTATTATTTCAAATTTTAGTGCAATTTTTCACATATGTTTGTTCGTTAGCCAAATTGTCTGTCAGTTAGTTTGTCTTGTATTAAGGTGATGGCGATGGCGGTGGTGGTGGTGGTTTATTGTCAAGAATTAAGAACTTTGTGGCCGGACATAGCCAAAGGCTGGTTGGCTGGCTGGCTAGAGCGCGTGTTTGTTATTTGTCGACAAAAAAAAAAAGGAAAAGTTTTGAATGGCATTTGGTAGCTATTGTGGTTTTCTGGCCAGCATGAATTTGGGTCTTTTTTCAATTTTCTTTGTACAACTACACCATGTATTATTATTAATGGTAAATCTTGTCAATGCATGATCATCATCATCATCATCACCGTCATTGGTATGGCATCTGGTATGTGTAACTTTTGCTGCTATGGCATAGTCAACTTCAATTTCCGGTCTATTGTTGTTGCCTATATCTCTTGGTCTGCTATCTATGGATGTTGATTTTTTTTAGCCAGCAGGCTGATATGTTTTTGTAACACAATTTGTCAGTATTTTTCTTGCGTTTGAAAGTAAATACTGTTAAGAGAGAGATTTATAAAATGTTGGCAAATGTAAGACAAATTGTCTGGTATTGGCAATAATAACAACAATAACAAATGAAATTTTCAAAATTACATGTATTACAAAAACCTGCACAGGAGACTCAATAAATTATTTTATTTCAATGAAAAAAAATCGGAGTGGATTTGAAATTAATTATTTGGGTAAAGAGAAAGTGATGTGGAGAACATAATATGATCCTCTTACAGATAAAAAAGGGGGTAGTTGACAAAGAGTATCAATCCATTTTTTGATTTGTCTCAGTCTATTTACTCTCACTTGTTGACCCCTTTGATCAAACAATGGTATTCTCATCATTTTTCGGCCTTTAGTATTTGATTAACGGTGATGAGATAGTCACATAAATGGGAAACTATAATCCCCACCTTATGTTGTTATGAATGCATGTATTGGAGAGCAGCAACAAATGTTTGTGGGTGGCAAAGGGTGCCAATGAAATTGTGAATATTCTCTATCTCCAAATTAATTTATTCTCTGATAAATACTGTAACTCTCACTCGTTGACCCCTTTGATCAAACAACAGTGTTCTCATCATTTTTCGGCCTTTAGTATTTGATTAACGGTGATGAGAGGCCACTGTACTCCTCACCTCATGTGTTGTTATGAATGCATGTATTGGAGAGCAACAAGAAATGCATGGCAAAGCGTACCAATAAAAATAGTTGAATATTCTCTGTATCTAAATTGTTTTACTCTCCGTTAAATGCCGTTTCTCATTCTAGTTGACCCCTTCGATCATGTAATGTTGTTTTTACTTTTGTTTCCCTTTAGTATGTTTCCCTTTAGTGTTTTAAGGGCCACTGTACTCTTTCCCACCAACATGTTATGGTGAGAGCAACTGATATTGAATCACTGCCCCTTATCCTTCTCCCCTTATTTTCTAAAAACAATGCATGTTTCTATAACTTATATCTGTTATCTTTTGTTTGTTTTAGTTTGATTTATTTATTGTTTTATTATTTAATATGTATCTCTTTGTATAACTGTCACAAGGGAGCTACTGCTCTTAAGAGTTTATTTGGGTGCTGTGTAAAGGGGGCTCCTTGCTGTCAATGAAGTTAATAAGTAAATGAAGTGATGTGGAGAACTTTGTATGATCCTCTTACAGATGAAAAATGAACTTCGCATAAACTATTTTTGTTTTACAAAAATTCAAAAAAAAAAATGATTTTTGTGGATTTTTTTTAAATATTTTTTTTCAAATGCCCATTAATTTTTTAAAATAATTTTTTTTTATTCTTATAGACGTGGATTTGATTTTTTTGAAATTCTTATAAACATCGATATTTTTTTTAACTCTTATACATTTTTTTTAAAATACCCAAAGTAATGGATTTTTTTAAATATTTTTTTTTTGAAATAATTTTTATTTTTAAATTCTTAAGACGCGTTTATTTTATATATTTCTTTAAATTCTTAATTTTTTTATTTTTGTTTAAAATGCTTATAGACATGAATATAATTTTTGTTTAAAATTCTTATAGGCGTGATTTTATTTTTTTTAATCTTATAGACGTGGGTATTTTAAAATATTTTTTTTAAAGAAAAAAAAAGAGCCTAAAGAAATGGCTACCGTGATAATGGTAGCGTAGCACGACGTCAAGGAATTAGAAAAAACAGCAACATCAGCAGAAATGGTTCGAAAAGTAAAGTAGCAACTTCAAAAACCGCGTCGCAGTGGCCGAAAAATGGTTCGTGAGCTGAATATATCATAATATTCCATTCGGCAAATATTGAAAAATGAGCTCGGGGTAAAGTCATTGAAATTCCAAAAAGTGCAAGAACTTACACCGCAGCAGAAAGAAAATAGACTCAAAAGAGCTCCGCTCGTATTAATCGGCTGTGGCACGCAAACATTTTGGCCGCAGACCTTGGAAATTCCAACAGGAATCAGCACCATCGCACTCAGCACGCGCCACCCAAGAATAGTTACAAAATGAAGTTCATCGCTTCATTTCCAGCTCACATGGCCACCAAAATCTCCGGATACCAATCCGTTGGACTATTGTGTCTGGAGTATTTGGAAAAGCAAGGTGGGCACAAAAAAAATGCCAAAGTGCCAATCACCTCAACCAAGAGCTTCACCAGGAATGGGTCAAAATACCGCAGAGCAAAATTCGGGCAGCAGCGTGTGATGGTTTCATTGGCCGTTTGAAGGCCATAATTCGTGCCAAAGGTGACCAATTCGAACAAATCTAAACTTATTCTAAAATTTGATGCTATTTCCGACATCAATGAGAAGACCTTCTTCTGGCCTTCTATGAGAAGACCTTCTTCTTGCTATCTATGAGAAGACCTTCTTCTGGCTATCTATGAGAAGACGACCTTCTGGTCTTCTATGGGAAGACGATCTTCTGGTCTTCTATGAGAAGACGATCTTCTGGTCTTCTATGAGAAGACGATCTTCTGGTCTTCTATGAGAAGACGACCTTCTGGTCTTCTATGAGAAGATGACCTTCTGGTCTTCTATGAGAAGATGACCTTCTGTTCTTCTATGAGAAGACGACCTTCTGTTCTTCTATGAGAAGACGACCTTCTGGTCTTCTATGAGAAGATGACCTACTGGCCTTCTATGAGAAGACGACCTTCTGGTCTTCTAGGAGAAGACGACCTTCTTGTCTTCTATGAGAAGACGACCTTCTGGTCTTCTAGGAGAAGACGACCTTCTTGTCTTCTATGAGAAGACGACCTTCTGGTCTTCTATGAGAAGACGACCTTCTTGTCTTCTATGAGAAGACGACCTTCTGGTCTTCTATGAGAAGACGACCTTCTGGCCTTCTATGAGAAGACCTTTTCTTGGCCTTCTATGAGAAAACCTTTTCTTGGCCTTCTATGAGAAGACCTTTTCTTGGCCTTCTATGAGAACATCTTCTCTCCTTCTATATCCCTCTAAAAGACGACCTTCTGGTCTTCTATGCGAAGCCCTTCTGGCCTTTTATGCGAAGGCCTTCTGGCCTTTTATGAGAAGCCCTTCTGACTTTCTATGAGAAGCCTTTCTGGCATTCTATGAGAAGCCCTTCTGGACTTCTATGCGAAGACCTTCTTCTGGCCTTCTATGAGAAGACCTTCTGGCCTTCTATGAGAAGAACCTCTGGCCTTCTATGCGAAGGCCTTCTTTTGGCCTTCTATGAGAAGACCTTCTGACCTTCTATGAGAAGACGACCTTCTGGCCTTCTATGAGAAGACGACCTTCTGGCCTTTTATGAGAAGCCCTTCTGGCCTTCTATGAAAAGACATTCCGCTCTGCTATAAGAAGACCTTCTGAGAAATTCAAATTTCTTCCACATTCTGCATTCTAACCCACCGACATGAGGTCCAACAAGCAAAATATGTGTCAATTCCATAACAAATTTTTAGCCCCCCAAATAGCTCACATTGAAAAGTAAAATCAAATATTTTTTTCCTATGGTAAATATATTGCCATAAATGGTTTGAACCAAAAAAAAAATGATTGCAAATAACCAAATATGTTTTTCTATTTTGCTATTTGGCTGCGATCATTAGTAGGTTGTGTGTAAAACAAACACCTCCATCGCGTAACGTTAATTGGTTCGGTTTGAATTTTTTTCTTGTCTTCTTTTTTTCTATTTGCTCCTAAAATGTAGGTCAACAACAAGTATTTCTATGAATTTTCGTTTTTTTTTTTGCCATGGCGGACTGCTCCTCTTCTTCATGGCGTTTTCGATTGTTAGAGTTTGGTTTTTGGTTTTCGGTTTTTTTTGGTTCGAGAGATTATTAATTTTGCGTTTAGCAATGAAATGAAATGTGTTTTCTTAATTAATGTGTAATTTCGCCACTGAAAACGTTTTCCTTGTTTAATTAATTATTTTCCACTTTAAAATTGATTAATGTTCGTTTGCCAATTGATGCGCAACATTCAGGAGCGGCAAATGGCTTTGTTTTTTGGCCACTTGAAAATGAAATATATGCGCCAGGGAGTTTGATAAGTTTATATAGAGATGATGGTGTAAACAATTTATCAGCCCCACCATCGATGCCCCAAGGTAGCCGAAATTAGTGAGCAACGACGGCGGGCAGCGGTGTCTTCTATCTCTACGAGTTCTTGAGGCGCTATTAGGCAATTTTTAGAATAACGATAAAAATGAATGAAGTGTTTGGAAAGTTAATGAAAATATATTTTAGTTTTGTAATTTGTGAGAATTTGTTTTTTCAAAGGGGGATGGTGAAATAATTAAGGGGAAATAAACTGTTACTATTAGCTATAAGAAGAGCTCTATGCTATTCTATGAGAAGAGCTTCGTCAGCTCTTCTATGAGAAGAGCTTCTGCAGCTCTTCTATGAGAAGAGCTTCTCCAGCTCTTCTATGAGAAGAGCTTCTCCAGCTCTTCCAAGAGAAGAGCTTCTCCAGCTCTTCCAAGAGAAGAGCTTCTCCAGCTCTTCTATTAGAAGAGCTTCTCCAGCTCTTCTATGAGAAGAGCTTCTCCAGCTCTTCTATGAGAAGAGCTTCTCCAGCTCTTCTATGAGAAGAGCTTCTCCAGCTCTTCTATGAGAAGAGCTTCTCCAGCTCTTCTATGAGAAGAGCTTCTCCAGCTCTTCTATGAGAAGAGCTTCTCCAGCTCTTCTATGAGAAGAGCTTCTCCAGCTCTTCTATGAGAAGAGCTTCTCCAGCTCTTCTATGAGAAGAGCTTCTCCAGCTCTTCTATGAGAAGAGCTTCTCCAGCTCTTCTATGAGAAGAGCTTCTCCAGCTCTTCTATGAGAAGAGCTGCTTCTGCTCTTTTATGAGAAGAGCTCTTCGTCAGCTCTTCTATGAGAAGAGCTCTTCGTCAGCTCTTCTATGAGAAGAGCTCTTCGTCAGCTCTTCTATGAGAAGAGCTCTTCGTCAGCTCTTCTATGAGAAGAGCTCTTCGTCAGCTCTTCTATGAGAAGAGCTCTTCGTCAGCTCTTCTATGAGAAGAGCTTCTCCAGCTCTTCTATGAGAAGAGCTTCGCCAGCTCTTCTATGAGAAGAGCTTCGCCAGCTCTTCTATGAGAAGAGCTTCTCCAGCTCTTCTATGAGAAGAGCTTCTCCAGATCTTCTATGAGAAGAGCTGCTTCTGCTCTTGATGAGAAGAGCTGCTTCTGCTCTTCTATGAGAAGGGCTTCTGTTGCTCCTGGGTCATCAAATGTTAAGTCAATAATAAAGTTTCAAATTTCCCTTGTTTTTTTGGTTGGGAGTTCAATGCCTCCGTAATTTTTATTTACACAAACAAACAGCTGATATAAATTAAAAGGGGCGAACAACTGGCTTATCTATTTGGATTATTATTCTCGTGATTGAAATAAATAAATAAATAAATATTTTAAATATTTTTGAGTAAACAAGAAATATATTTACTTAACTGGAAAAATGTATGACTTCTGATATTTGAGAACCAAATAATGATAGAGAAGAAATTCGATCTTGACTGCAATAAATCAATGACTGGGTGTTATGAGAAAAAAAATGGAAATTCTTTCAATTTTATTTGAGACAAAAAGAATTTATTTTATTTATTTTTTATTTTTTTTTTTTTTTTTTTTTTGGAGCTGGAAGAGAATTTTTTGAAAAAATAAACCTTTGGTCGAGCCTTCTGAGATTTTTTTCATAATAAAAAATGTAGAATTTTTCTGACATAGCCAAAGAGTCAATCTTGACCCCAGTTTTTTGGGATTGCGATTCTCCAGCCAAATAACATCTAAATTTCTAGCCGATATCTGTGCAAATTAATACCTTTCCGTTATCGCCTTAATTTAAATATTTTTTAATTTAAGTTCTATAAAAATTAAGTTTTTATATTGACCTGGAAGAGTAGTTGAAAAAAAAAAACATTTGGTGGAGATTTCTGAGATTTTTTGCGCATAATTGTTTAGAGTTTTCGATCCCCAAATAACATTTAAATTTCTAGTCGACATTTGTGCAAATAAATACCTTTACTGCTACCGCTCTCAATTTAAGCAAAAAAAGTATTTTTTCCCATCGAATTCTTTAAACATTTTTTAATTGGTCATCGCATCAACGAGAAAAAAATTAAATTAATTTCAACAAAAAAGAAAAAAAAACTCAATTTGTTTTATAAAGATAACATAAATTGTTTGTTCAGACCTTGTCCAAAAAAAAAAAAAAAAAAAAAAAAAAAACTGAAACATTTCGAAGCTGTTACTTCATCAAAATCGACAATGAAGACATTGTTTTTTTTTAGTGTGGGTTACTAATACAAATTTTATTGACATAGTCTTGAAAAATGTGCACAAAAACAATGCCACAATTTTCAAAAAAAAGTCATGTTGATTTTTCCCACCGAGATAAGAGCAAGCGCCCTCCCGAAAAAAATACAAAACATTCCATTCTCTGGTGAATCATTCATGCAACCATTCATCCACCCATTATTCAAGTAATTTCATTATTTATTTTAATCGAAAAAATTTTTCGAAAGAGCTGGAGGTCGGATTTTTGTTTTTGTTTTGTAAAAATAAATATTTAAACAATTTGTTCGATATTTTTTTTTTTTGACCGAGTGCAATGAATGAATTCGTTTGTTATTTGAAAACATTCAAAATGCATAGGGGGGAGGAGTTATTCTAAGAAAATTGAAATTGGAACTTGGGTTCATGGTCACAATGACTCATGGGATCCTTGTTCATAATTTGTGAAGAGATAAATTATCCACATTAATACTAGAGGAGGAAAAATTGTCCACATTGATATTATAAGGATAAATATTAATCTTCCAAAAAAAGAAAGAAAAAAAAAAACAAGTAAAAAACAGTTAAGTTCATCTGGCCTACGCTTTTTATACCCTCCACCATACGGAAGGAACTTGAAAAATATCAAAAAAAAAATCCGCCGAAAAATACAGCTCAATCGAAAACTTTTATAAGGGAGCTATACGGAGGTGTGCTGCTGGATAAGTAATTTTTGTCATAGGCTGTAGTAACAATTTTCTGTCATAGGTCAATTACGAACTTCAAATAGCAAATTTGATGCAATTCCGGGAATAATGTCGCGAAGATCCCAGAAATACCGAATATCTCGAATATTTGGGTGCCAGGGGGTAAAATATTCAGATGGAACTCCTTGTGTGAATATTCAGACTATTCCATTGAAAAATGAGGCTAAAATAATCAAAATACCATGGTATGGGGGCTATACGATATTATGGACCTATATAAGAAATTTTTTTCAGGAGGTAAAGTTCTCACAGAGAACACCTTGTGTGGATTTTCAGATAAGGCCATTGAAAAATGTGGTTAAAATTATCAAAATACCGAAAGTCGGGAGGTACACTTATATGGGGGATATACGATATCGTGGACCTATATAGACAATTCTCTTTCACGGGGTAAAGTACTCAGAGGGAACTGATTGTGTGGATTTTCAGACTATTCCATTGAAAAATATGGCTAAAATCATCAGAACACCGAATATGGGGGCTATACGATATCGTGAACCGATATAGCCGATCTTCGAACAAAAGACAGATCGGTGCAGAGGTAGGCATTTGCACCCTGATTCCGAAAAAGTATTTTTATTTTCTTGGGGACGGACCGGATATTTGATTCGAAAATCCATACACTTTTTGGACTCCCAAAATTGGATCATTTTCGACTTTAAGTAAATTCAAAAAAAAAAAAAAAAAGTTAAAAAGTATCGGTCTGTTATGCCGACAGATCTAGCGTTGATGGAAATATTGAGATGTACCAAGTCTGAATGGAATCGAATGTTAATTTCGCATATTATGAGCTTCAGTGATATTCAAAATTTTGACGGTTTGTGGGGGAGGTACCAGAAAGAGTGGACCGATATGTTCCATCTTCACAGCAGATCTTGTGTTGGTAGATATAATGGGATTTGTGAAATATGAAGAGAACCAGATGCTTATTTCGGATTTTATAATAGTTTTGGTTATTCAAAACTTTAGCCCTTTGTGTGGGAGGTGCCGGAAGGAATGTTTCGATCTCTACCATCTTTATAATAGATCTTGTGTTGATGGAAATATTAATTTCGCGTTTTATGAGCTTCATAGATATTCAAAATTTTGACCCTTTGTGGAGGAGGTACCAGAAGGAGTGGAGTCCATCTTCACACCAGACCTTGGGTTAATAAAAATATTGTTATGTGTGTGATTTGAAGGCAGTCGGAATCTTACATCACATTTTATAAGAGTTAAAATTATTCAAAAATTTGGGGAGGGAGGAACTTGATGGAGCAGACCGATATTGTCCATTTTCCCACCTGACCTAACACTGATGGAAATATTAGGATTTTCATAGTTGGAGAAAAATCGGATTATACTTTTTCTTTATGTGCAGTAAAATATTTTTTGAAAATTTCGACCTTTTGTGGGGGTGGTACCAAAAGAAGAGGGCTAATATTGCCCATCTCCGAACTCGATCTAAGTTTGATAATAATATTCTGATGTACCAAGTTTGGACCAAATCGGATACTTCCTTCGAGAGTTATCGTGCGCACTAGCCAGCCAGACGGACAGACAAATATCGCTTGATCGACACCTAATGTCCTGAAACGCATTTTGTCCAAAGAGATCTAGGTTCTAAAATCGTTTTTTCGGTGAGGCACGTTTTGGCCGTATCAAATGATATATACCCTCTCTAGCCACATGACTGAGGTTATACAAAACCGGGCCCAAGAAATGAATAATTGTTGGCTAGGAATTTTCATTAGCATTAGCCACATGGCTGAGGGTATAAAAAATCTGGGACCAAAAAATCAAAATTTGTTGGGTAGGTATTTTCATTAGTTTTCAAATGATACCTATATTGTACATACATATGTTTATCCCGGGCCATCGACCCGGACTTTAGGGTCAAATATCCGATCATCCGGGCCCGTCCACCAAGAAAAAAAAATACTTTCCCGGAATCAGGGTAAAAATATCCAACACTTGAAAAGTTTTTAAATAAAATCGATAGTTTTTACTTAACTAAAATTAAACCAAAGTTTCCTCCTTTTTCACATTTTTTGAAATTGAAAAAAATCGAGAGTTCCTACTAAACTAGAGCTGTTCCCTACACTCATTATCTGCTGGATCTTTACTGTGATTATTTTCTGTGTGTTCCAAATTTCCAAGTTCCAAATATGGTACAAAGTTTCAATATTAAGTTGAAAGTTTCTAAAATTGACCTGTATTCTAATACACTTCCAATTTGCAAACATTTTGCACTGTGATGGTAATTAAATTTAATTTTGATTTTTCAATTCTCAGAATTCATGTCTTAACCACTTTGGACTTTAAAACAACACACCTTCGGGTGGCACAAACTTCTATGGCATTAAATTAATGGCGAATTTTCAGGTGTATTTGTTCTCAAACCAGTAAAACATTTATTCAAAATTAAATACTAAAATTAAGATAGGTACATATCTATGTGCAAAAAAACAGAACCGGTCTTGAAATACTCGTTCAAAAAAATTTTGAATATGTATTTGTGAGGAAAGATGACGACAACAACAACAGCAAACAAAAAACTGGTAGACAATAGAAAATATTATAATGATATTCATGATGTTTTAATTAATAATTTTTGTTTCGGTTTGTTTGGAATTGTTGTTTTTTTTTTTAATTTGATATTTAATTTTGCTGTTTTTCCTAATGATTAATAAATTTTCAAATAAAAAGCGGGAGTATTTTTTTCAATATTTTAAATATTTTGAAATATTTGAAATTATTCAATTTATAAATTATCTTCTATTGGCATCCCTAATTTAAAGAAAGCATCCTTTGGGAATTGCTTTCAATTTGGTAAACATTGTGCCTCTTTCTCTCAGAGATATGAAGTATAAATTTTAAAGAGAGAGAGCATTGGCTGCTCAGTGTAGGGTTTATAAACATTTTCCTAATGATTAATAAATTTTCAAATAAAAAGGCGGAGTATTTTTTTCAATATTTTAAATATTTTGAAATATTTGAAGTTGAAATTATTTAATTTATAAATTATCTTATATTGGCATCCCTAATTTAAAGGAAATTTTCTTTTGGGAGTTGCTTTCAATTTGGTAAACATTTTGTCTCTTTCTCTCAGAGAAATGAATGACACATCTCAAAGAGAGAGAGCATTGCCAACTCTGTATAGGGTTTACAAACATTGAGTTTTAGGGTAAGTTGAGAAGATAATGCATATTTAGATAGTAATTAATTTTAATTAAAAGGATATCTGGGTATTTTAATTAAAAATGCCAGCCAATATTATTTTCAGAATCTATCAATGACCCTTGCCATTCTACGGATAATCCCACAAAAATTGACAAATTTTCCATTGAATAAATCGCCATCACTTTTCTTTCATTAAAATACCCATTGTTGTTTTCGCTTGTCTCCGACAAAAAGGGACACCCATCACTTGAACTAAGTTAATGCCAGCACTCTAACTACTTATGTTTTCACCCCTTTCTCGTGGGACCACTTGAAAAACGGCTCATAGTGGGCTCAACTACTGGCAACACTTGAATTTCTATATGGGATTTTTTTTTTGTTTCTGAAGACTTCCAGTGACAGCAGGAAACCAAATTTCAAAACATTTGACAGATAAGTGTTTTTCCAGTCAGCATCTTTAGATACCATTTCTGGTGCACGCACAAGCATCACAGAAAGAAAATGGGTTTCCCAAGAAATGTGATGCGTATTTCCTTAATTCGAAAATTCCATATTTTTTTAGGTATTATTCCACCCAGAAGCAGTTTAGAAGAACAAAACAAATGAAGAATGAAATAAGAAAGGAAAAGAAAAATAAAAGAAACAAAACAATTGTACACTCACGTGCGAGTAAAATGGAAGACCCACAAAATAAACTAAGAAACGCCAGACAAACACTGCGGGTGATAGTTTTTCTAAGGCACGCACAGAGCTAGACACACGTAGAGTGATACAGACACACACACACACCTAGACATGCAGGCCCATTAGCTGTAGACTCATAATAAAATCATTTAATGTAGAAAAAGAAATAGTGCCAACTCAGGTAGAAATCAAAAATATGTAAATACAAAAGGTGTTCAATTGAAACCAAAAAAAAAGAGAGGACTAGAAATATTTTGTTGGGCAAAATTTAGATAATCAAAAAAATATATAAAACCAAAATTTAACAAAATTTAGAATCACATAAATTAAAAAAATCTCAATTTGGATAGTTAATATTTTATAGCAAATACAGACACATTTAATTTCAAGAACGGCAGTAAAAAACCAATGAAGAATGTCTAAAAGTCGGGCGGGGTCGATTTTATGACCTTTGCTTTTTCAATAGAGCTTTATATAACAAGTAATGGGAGCTATAGCTATGTCCGAACCGATTGTCACCAATTTTGACATACTTGTTTCTAAGCTTCATTTTGTCATAAGTGCCAAATTCCATCCCATTTGGGCTAATATTACACGCTTGATGCACAATAAAAGGCAAATCGGACGAAGATATGTATGGGAGCTATACCCAAATCTTAACCGATCTCGATAAAATTTTGGAAAGATATTTCTGAGCTGTATTTGATATATTTCTCCAAAAATCGTTTTTACAGAGTGCATATTACAGCTGTGGAGAACAGATTCGGATGAGCAATTTATATGGAAGCTATAACTATATCCGAACCGATTTTCACAAATTTTTACATACTTGTTTCTAGGTTTCATTTTGTCATAAGTACAAAATTCCATTCCATTTGAGCCAAAGTTACACGTTTGGTGCACAATAAAAGGCAAATCGGACGAAGATATGTATGGGAGCTATACCCAAATCTAAACCGATCTCGATCAAATTTTGGTAAGGTATTTCTGTGCTGTATTTAATATATTTCCCCAAATATCGTTGTTACAGAGTGCATATTACAGCTGTGGAGAAAAATATAAAAAATCGGATGAGCAATTTATATGGGAGCTATAGCTATATCCGAACCGATTTTCTCCAAATGTGGAATGCTGGTGTCTATGTTTAATTTGGTCGTAAGTGCCAAATTCTATCCCATTTGTATTAATATTAAACGTTTGGTGTACAATAAAAGGCAAATCGGACGAAGATATGTATGGGAGCTATACCCAAATCTTAACCGACCTCGATAAAATTTGGCAATGGTATTTCTGAGCTGTATTTGATATGGTTCCCCAAATATCGTTGTTGCAGAGTGCATATTACAGCTGTGGAGAACAAATATAAAAAATCGGAAGAGCAATTTATATGGCTATATCCGAACCGATGGTCACCAATTTTGACATACTTGTTTCTAGGCTTCATTTTGTCATAAGTGCCAAATTCCATCCCATTTGGGCTAATATTACAAGCTCGGTGCACAATAAAAAGCAAATCGGACGAAGATATATATGGGAGCTATATCCAAATCTGAACCGATCTCGATCAAATTTGAGAAAAACATTTCTGTGCTGTATTTCATATATTTCCCCAAATATCGTTGTTACAGAGTGCATATTACGGCTGTGGAGGACAAATATAACAAATCGGATGAGCAATTTATATGGTAGCTATAGCTATATCCGAACCGATTTTCACCAATTTTTACATACTTGTGTCTAGGCTTAATTTTGTCATAAGTGCCAAATTCCATCCCATTTGTGCTAATATTACACGCTTGGTGCACAATAAAAGGCAAATCGGACAAAGATATATATAGGAGCTGTATCCAAATCTTAACCGATCTCGATAAAATTTGGTAAAGGTATTTCTGAGTTGTATTTGATATATATTTTTTTAAATATCATTGTTACAAGGTGCATATTACGGCTGCGGAGGACAAACATAACAAATCGGAGGAGAAATTTATAAGGGAGCTATAGCTATATCTTAACCGATTTTCACCAAATTTGACATACTTGTGTCTAGGCTTAATTTGGACGCAAGTGCCAAATTCCGGAAGAAGATATACAGGGTGAGATGAAAAAACTGCAACCAACTTCAGACTGATGTCATTTCTAAGCCACTCGTCCGACAGCTGTTAAAATTATTCCAGTGACAGCTCATTATATTGTTTACAAGCGTACAAAAGCATTTTGGTGAGAATTTTCCCGGAAAAAGAGTTATTCGTAATGGAATTCAAGCGTGATAGTGTGATTTCTTAATATTTGGCTGGGAAGCCACAAGTGGCTATCATTAGAGCATTCCAGCATTTAAATGTGAATAAATCTTTTGTGTCTCGTACCATCGTTCGTTACTTTGATACTGGTAGCCGACGTCAAGGAAGTGGACGGAAGAAAAACAGCAACATCAGCAGAAATGGTTCGTCGAAAAGTAAAGAAGCTACTTGATCGAAACCCGCATCGCAGTGGCCGAAACATGGCTCGTGAGCTGAACATATCGTAATAATCCATTTGGCAAATATTGAAAAATGAGATCGGGGTAAAACCATTGAAATTCCAAAAAGTGCAAGAACTTACACTGCAACAGCAGGAAAATAGACTCAAAAGAGCTGTTTCGCTTGGCCGAATGTGGTGAACTGCCTAATTTGGTTTTCTCCGTTCTCCAATGAGAAAACGTTCGTTGTCCAGTAGTTTGTAAACAAACAAAATTATCGTGTTTACTTCCCAAAAAGGTCAGCTGCACCTTCGGTTGGCCACAACAATTCAAGCGCCGGCAATGGCGATGGCGTGGGCCGCCATAACAGCCGATGGTCGCTCTCCGGTCGTATTAATCGACCGTGGTATCAGAATAAATGCCGAATATTATCGCGAAAATATTCTGGAGGGTGTATTAAAGCCTTGGGCATGCAAACATTTTGGCCGCAGACCTTGGACATTACAAACAGGACTCAGCACCATCCCAATCAGCACGCGCCACCAAAGAATAATTACAAAATGAGGTTCCTCGCTTCATTTCCAGCGCACAATGGACACCAAAATCTCCGGATACCAATCCATTAGACTATAGTATCTGTAGTATTTTGGAAAGCAAGGATGGCACTAAAAAATACCAAAGTGTCAATCACCTCAAGCAAGCGTTTCGCCGGAAAAGTGCTAAAAGACCACAAAGCAACATTCGTGCAGCGTGTGACGCTTTCATTGGCCTTTGAAGGCCATAATTCGTGCCAAAGGTGACCAATTCCAACAAATCAAAACTTATTCTAAAATTTGATGCTATTTCCGACATTTGTTGCTTTCATTCAATAAAATTTAAAAAAAAATGTAAAAATTATGATGTTTGAATTTGTTGCAGTTTTTTTATGTAATCCTGTACACCCTCTCTAGCCATATGGCACGCTTTATAGATTTTCAATTCCATTAATTACGTACGGACTTTTTTTAAATTGTTTCCGTACATTACAGATGGGCCACACTTCAAAATCATTTCGAAATAAAAACAGCATTTCAACCATTTTCCGAAATCTGTAAAAAATATAAATTTAAGCTATTTCTAATTGCTTTAAATTATAATCCAAACCTTGTCAGCAAATTGTTACCCACTATCGAAGGGTTTCATTTCACACTAGCTTTTCTCAGTTTCCTTCTTTTTATAAAATTCAATTTTTAACAATTTTATTACATTTATTCATCAATTATCCACTTCTTTCAATAATTTTCCTTATTTTAGATTATTTCTCGAATAATTTTCCATATTTTATCAAAGTTTATGGCGCAATTTAATCATTTGCCACATGCAATGCAATTGAATGAAGGGTTCTCATCTGGCAGCTCTATGAGAGGAGATAAGGAATATTTGTGTGTGAGATGCGATGAGAGAGAACAACAAATCTGTCATTAGCTCTCTTCTTCTATTTCTTCACAGAATTAATGAACACTTGTTTGATTTTTTCCCACTGCAAGGAGATAGGAATGTATACGTTGTTCTTGTTTTTATTGTTGTTGCTTGGTATTATTACTCCACGATAGAACGATAGTCCTCATGCCGAGGAGTGTGTGTGTGTGTGTGCGTCTGGGATTACGTTATCGATAACACACAGTAGTGTACCAACAACAGCTGTAAACAACAAAACGAAGCATTGCACAGAAATAACATCACTAATGAAACCAACAACAAAAAATATGGAGAGATTAACAACAAAAAAAAAAGGTAGAAAAGGAAATATAATAAAATACGCATTTATGGAATTTTTAATCAAAGCACAAAACAAAGAGACAAATATGATATTACAAAATGATATACAACTTTTTTATGAAATTGAAAAAATACACAAACAATTGTGGGAATTTTATGATGAAAAAAAAAACAGTTTTTGTTGTTAAATTTAAAAAAAAATCTGTGGGCGTCTAAAGGTTGGTTATGCTTTTTTCTGTACGTTTTATTCCATGGCATATAGATGAGATGCATACATACTACGTTTAATGTTGGCATTATGTAGATTGTATGTATGGGTGTGTGTATTTCAAATGTTGCCCCCTTTCCATTGTTGAATAGCAAATGATTGCGTTTTTTTATTCAACTTAATTGCAGAAATATGTTATCGCAATATTCTTGTAAAGGCGAGGGTTGTCCCCTTTATTTAGCTGATGCAAATTTCCAGTTATTCTTAGTATTCCAATACACTATGTGGTTGTTTTTGTTTTCGTTGCACTACCAACTTAGATATTGACATTTACCGATATTCAATATTACTCACTTTTATTTATTCTTTGTTGTTATTGCGGTTTATTTTGTAGTTTTGTATTTTTTTCTTCTTTTTTTATTTCCTTTTCCTTTGGTAAATTTAAGCTAGGTACCACCATATTTCACATTTCATTTGTTGTCGTTGCTGCTGCCTTCAAAATCATTACAATTTTTGGCATATCCATTGAAAAACTTTCCATTCGAAATTTTCTCCATTATATATATTTTTTCTTGGTTTTGTAAATAATATTACTTTTCTCCTTGTTGCATTCACTTTTTTTACACTTTTCTGCTATTTTTCGTTTTGGTTATTTTCTTCTTTTTAAACTCTAATCGCGGCTGTATATTTTTTTTTTCTTTTTTCGTTTAACATCTACACAACAACACCGTGAACAAAACTATTCAACCACTCGAGAGTTATTTTGTTTCGTTGTACCCTCTGGCTCTGGCTGGCTGGCTTGATGGTCTCATTAATTCATCTACTCATATAACCAACACATTAATTTTGTGTGTGTGTTTTTTTCGTTTTGAACAACAACAAAGCATAAACTCTTGTACGCTCTCTCTCTCTCTCTCTCGTACTCATTGGGGGAGCCTCATGCGACACACACAAAAAACTAATAACACCACTTCACTTACTGCATACTTCACACAACATGATTGGAAGAAGAAGAAGCAGCAGCACAAAAATGAAGTAGAAAAGAAATTTTTTTATTCATGCAACAGAAAGAGGGAATGAGGAACGAAAAAAAAAAGAGTCGTCGTCGTCTCGTTTATGTGTTGGTGTTCGTTTTGATGGAAACCAATGAATGTTGCTGCTTGAGTTTCTTTTTAACAATATTTCTTTAATAAATGCATACTTTTTTCCATATATTCCATTTGCTTTTGTTGTATTGCACTTTACTACATTTATTTTTAATGGGTTTTTTTTAAATAAAATGCACTTAATTGTGGAAAATTTGATTTCTATTTTATTTCAACGAACGAAAATAAGCAAGGAAAATCGTACTCTACGTGCAAAGAACCGAGCCACACTGACATTTTGACGTTAGATTTAGAGTTGTATAGTTCACAAATGAACTAGTTTCATTGCAAGGAGCTTGTGGACTAGGTCACTTAATGGGGTTCAGTGAACTAATAGCACGTTCAGATATTCGAAATCCTGAAATAAAGGCAGAAAATTAATTTTACCAGATAAATAGATAGGTTTGGAATTACCATCCGCTCGAAAACCTCGTACGAATTTACGACACTTGCGTTTTCAAGAACTTAAAAAGAATTTTCTTCCAAAATACCGAGTTTTGATCCAAAATTGAATAAGAAAAATGACGTTAACTCAAGTCAGATCATATTAAAACATAGGTAATTAATTTCATGTCTAATTTGAAAGTACTGGACTTGGTTAGAGAACATTAATTTTAAACGTCTTAAAGTGTGGATGTGTGGATGGATGGATATGAACTTCGGAGTAAAACCTTAACAATATTACCAAAATGGTTAAGTATGACGAAGTGTAGAAAAAATACATAGAAATTGTCTCTCCGGAATAAGGGTGAGGGTACATTAGCAGCTTGGCATCATGGCTAGGCATATTAATGTCAAATTATAAAGCGAAACTACGGCAGGATTCGAGTGCGGCTTTGGTATCCCTTTATGATACTTCACAAAATATGTCATGCGAAGATTTCAAGCTGCATATGTACCCAAACCCTAAAGCTGCAAGTACATAAGAAGCTTGAAGTCATGGCTAGGCATATTTTGTAACATTTCATAAAGGGAGTACAGAGCCGCACTAAAATCCTGCCGTCATTATCCATTATTAATGACTTGACATTAATATGCCTAGCATTGACTTCAAGCCTTTTATGTACTTGCACCCTAAGAGTTTTTACGCTCTGCTGAGTGACGCAAGTAAGAGCAAATTTATTTTTGATATATAATATTCCACACTTCATACGAAATATTCGATTTTGCAAAATAGATTAGAGTTTCATTTAAACAAAAAGCGTTATTTTCATTTTAAATGCCATAGATTATATGTCAAATTAATGACATAACCAGTTATTCTGTGGAACGTATATTATTCCTTATAATTTTTTTCATATTTTTCTTTATAATATCTTTTTTAAATTACTATTTTCAGCACCAAAAATTAAAAAAAAATATTAAAGCCCGCAAAAATAAATTTTATGGCTTATCGGCGTTGCAACATCATAACAATATCTGATAATCACTGTGAAATGATAGCAACATAGTTACAATGCCTTACATACTCATTGCTGCAACATTTTTATGTTGGCAACTCCCTTCTGGCGAAATTTCGATTTAACGGCACATGAAAAGAAATGCTTTAAACGAAGTGGTTATTTATATAAATTAAAATTGATTGTGAGCAATTAAAAAACCTTTAAATATTTTTAATTTATCTTATATATATTTAAAATGTTATGAATGAAGAGAAAGCGCAGAAAAATAAATGTTCTTCTCTGCGGCAATTATATGGCATCGACGGCGTTGCAACATAATGGTAACAGCTGCTAATCACTGTAAAATGATAGTTGCATTGTTATGTACGGCACTACCTTCGATGTTTAGTTCTTCAACATTTTTTCTTTTCATTTTTATTTAAATAGTTGGTTATGTTTTACGGCGTAAAAAATGTTTACACCAATGTTCAATGCAAGAAGGACAGCACTTTGTTTACTCTCTACTATTTCAATTACCATTTAAAAAAATATTTCTTCCGAATAAATAAATCTATACGTTATGATTTTTTGTTGTATTTATAGTATATGATTGCCGCAACGCCATCATTTTAATATCTGCTAATCACTGTAAAATGTTGTCCCTTATATCTTCGCATGGCAATACCTAACGTTCGATTTCTACCAAATGTTCAAGATGGCAACTCCCATATACCATAATGAAAAATTTTGTAGTGTTATGGTATTTCATACCAGTATTTCGGGGTCAAAGTGGATAACTTATATTTAAGTTACGATCTTTTTTCATTAACAAACCAAAACTCAATTAAGGCAAATAGTCATAAAAACGTGTACTTTTTTTGGAAACTCAATCTGTGCTGTGAATCTTTTATTTCTTGTATTTAAATTAGCTCAATTATTAAATTAGCTCTCGCTACTACAATTTATGGCATCAATGACGTTGCTGGTAATAACTTTAAAATGATGCCGCTTTTATTTACAGATGACAATACCTTCTATACACATTTCTTTCAAAATTTAAAGTTGGCAACTCCCCATTACCAAGTTTCTTTGTGATTTTGATTAAATTAGTTAATTGTAATTTAATGCTTCGTGAAAACAAATGCTGCAAAAAATGTGTTTGTTTATACGAATAATTATTGACTCCAAGCCCTTGAAGCAACTTTGAAGATATTACAATTGTGTGATGTTATGGCTGTTTTATTCCTGTGCAATATGTTGCTCTTTAGCTTATTCACATTTCACGACAGGAAGCACGCTAATATTTTAAACTTCCGTGGTCGCCATATATTCCAAATGTTGTTGTGAACTTTTTAATCTAGAATTTTTATTAAAGAAAATATACTATTCTGGCTACAGCAATTTTTTAGCATCAACGACTTTGCAATATAAGCATGTAGTAATCACTTTGAAATGATAGAAACTATATATATACACATGGCAATTCCTTTCATGCTTATTGCTTCAACATTTTTTAGTTGGCAACTCTCTTGTGGCGAAGCTTCTGTGTCATTTTAATAAACTAGTTGATTATAACGGTACGCGAAAAAAAATTTTCGGACGATCAATTTATTTATTCGGATTAGTGTCATTGTTAAACTATAAAAGAAACTTCAAATCTATAAAAATTTTGTAGTGCTATAACCGCTTCAATCCACAAACCTGTAAAAAGCTGTTCGGTAGTTCTATTTCCATTTCAAGAGGATGCACGCCAATATTTGCAACTAGCATGATCCCCATATACTTTAAAATATTGTTCCGTGCAAGAACCATGTTCGATACTGGAAATGGCCGATGTTCCATATAAAATGGTTTCGTGAGGTAAGTATTTCAAATGATTGGTGGGTTAGAATGTTCATAATTTTGTGGTTTTTGTATTTTAGGTATGCCGGGATGGCAGACAAAATGTGAATCATATTAACTTTCCTATGTAAAACATACAAAAAGAAAAAGGCAGACAAGTAGTCTTTCTCGAGAGGAATATCATACCCTGTGTAAGTTTCTGGAACAAAGATTTTCAAATATGCCATGGTTAGCAACAACAGAAACATACGGACGTAGTCATAAACAAGTGTTAGTGGCCGTGAAATCTTTTTTTAAACCGACCCGTTCCACCTTCTGAGCCCGCCATACGGGAACTTTTATATTGAGAATTTTGCAAAGAAGATAAGTCTACATTTATTAAGCTCCCGGATGTTGGCCGCAATTATCCGCAACTTTTTATTTTACAAAACAACAAATAATTTAAATAATTTCTGAACATTTGCCAAGGCTATTAATTAAATGAAGGAACTTATCAAGTCCATCCAGTCTGCTCGTTTATACGCTTGGCACAAAAATGTTCATCCAAACGGTTCAAATTCTTTAAAAGAGTAAGAAACTAAAATCTGTAAAGAGCCATAGCACCTCAAAAGTGTAATTTGTTATGGCAAGAAAGACCGCTTATTATGACAGTAACAAGAGTGTAATTTTTTAAATCTTCAACAAGTTGTTTGCATCAGAAAAATAGTAATTCTTACAAAGTGACTTTTAAGGCAGGGAACATATTCAATGGAATTCTTACAGGTAAGTGATCAATTAATTTAATATTTTTTTAGTTATTTATGTAAATTGCATTATAATTATTTTTAGATTCCTAAAATTTTTGCATATCATTTGCCATACTCAAACCTTATAATGATTTTAAAACTGGGGAATCCTTTATTAACTACCATTACTTCGAAAAATTTTGAAGGTCCTTGATACATTATAGACTACTAGACATTATTGTAACCTCATCCGTATGCTTTCAAAGAGGATATCTTCTTTCATAATACCAAAATGCCTCAAACTGGATACGTTGTAATATTCTCACCAAACTTAGGACAAATTTGAAGATTTACAATTTCGCTCCAAACCTTCTAAGGTTGATAAACCTCATATTACGCATAGTCTTTAGCCGAAAAAGTCGAAACTTGTCACATCGAAACTTTAATTTTAGGCTGTGTCAGGTTCGAAAATGGACAAACAGTTTCCACAACTTCTTCTAATTTCATCGCACATCGTCAAAATGCTAAATAAATTAATGCCTGATATATTTTCAATTTTTGAATATCTTATTCAATATTAATATTTGTATAAAGATGGGATGCCTCGCTCTACGCCTTTTAACTCCACAAAATGTATTTTTATACCATCAGCCATATGGCTACAGCGGGTATATATCATTTGATACGGCTAAAACGTGCATCATCGAAATAACGGTTTTGGACCCTATGTCTATTTTGACCAAATCTGTTTCAGGAAATTTAAAGTCGATCTAGAGATGTCCGTCTGTCTGTCCGGCTGGCTGGTTGCAATCGATAATACGGCCAAAATGAGCCTTATTGAAATAACGATTTTAGACCCTAGGTCTCTTTGGACCAAATCCGTTTCAGGGCATTTGAAGTCGATGTAGAGATGTCCGTCTATCTGGCTGGCTGGCTGGTATGCACGATAACTCTCCAAGAGAGTATCCGATTTGGTCCAAACTTGATACATCGTAATATTATTATCAAACTTACACCGAGTTCGGAAATGGGCAATATCTGGTACCTCCCCCACAAAATGTCAACATTAAAAAAAAAATAAAAATAATAATTGTCTGCACATGATGATCCGATTTTGCTCCAACTTCGTAATTTTTACATCAGTTCTAGATCAGGTGCGAACATGGCCCACTCCATCAAGTACTTCCCCCACAAAGGGACAAAATTTTAAATAATTATAACTTTTATAAAATGTGAAGTAAGCGTCCGATTGTCTTCAAATTTCACACATCTCAATATTTTTATTAACCCAAGATCTGGTGTTAGGATGGAGTACATCGGTTTACATCTTCTGGTATCTCCCCCACAAAATGTCAAAATTTTCAAAGAAAATAATTGTCCGCACATAGAGAGAAAGGATGATCCGATTTTGCTCCAACTTTGCAAATCCTAATATTTGCATCACTGCCAGGTCTGGTGCGAAAATGGACAATATCGGTCCACTCCTTCAAGTACCTCCCCCACAAAAGGTCAAAATTTTGAATAATTACAACTCTTATAAAATGTGAAGTAAGAGTCCGATTGTCTTCAAATTTCACACATCTCAATATTTTTATTAACCCAAGATCTAGTGTTAAGATGGAGTACATCGGTCCACTTCTTCTGGTATCTCCCCCACAAATTGTCAAAATTTTCAAAAAATATATTTTTCTGCACAGAAAGAGAAATGACAATCCGATTTTGTTCCAACTTTGCAAGTCTTAATATTTGCGTCAGTTCTAGGTGAAGTTCAAAAATGGACAAAATCGGTCCACTCCATCAATTACCTCCCCCACAAAGGGTCAACATTTTGAATAATTATAACTCTTATAAAATGTGATGTAAGAGTCCGATTGTCTTCAAATTTCACACATCACAACATTTTTATTAACCCAATGTCTGGTATTAAAATTAAATGTATAGGTCCACTCCTTCTGGTATCTCCCCCACAAACGGTCGAAGTTTTCAAGAAATATATTTTTTGCACAGAAAGAGAAACGATAATCCAATTTTGCCCCAACTTTGCAAATCCTAATATTTGCATCACTGCCAGGTCAGGTGCGAAAATGGACAATATCAGTCCACTCCATAAAGTACCTCCTCCACAAATGGTCAAAATGTTGAATAATTAAAACTCTTATAAAATGTAATGTAACATACCAATTGCCTTTAAATTACACACATCACAATATTTTTATTAACCCAAGGTCTGGTGTGAAGATGCAATATATCGGTCCACTCCTTCTGGTACCTTCCCCACAAATTCTCAAAATTTTGAATATTTATGAAGCTCATAAAACACGAAATTAGCATCCGATTCCATTCAGACTTGGTACATCTCTATATTTCTATCAACACAAGATGTGTTATAAAGATGGTAGAGGTCGGACCATTTCTTTTGGGACCTCCCACACAAAGGGTGAAAGTTTAGAATAACCAAAACGATTATAAAATCCAAAATAAACATCCGGTCCTCTTCATATTTCAGACATCCCATTATTTCTACTAAAACAAGATCGGCTGTGAAGATGGAATGCATCGGGTCATTCCTTCTGGTACCTCCCCCACAAGGGGTCAAAATTGTGAATATCCATGAAGCTCATAAAACGCGAAATTGACAACGGATTCCATTCAGACTTGGCACATCTCGATATTTCCATCAACACAAGATGTTTTATAAAGATGGTAGAGATGGGACCATTCTTTCTGTTACCTCCCCCACAAAGGGTCAAAGTTTCGAATAACCAAAATAATCATAAAATCCGAAATAAGCTTCCGGTTCTCTTCATATTTCACACATCCCATTATTTCTACTAATACATGATCTGCTGTGACGATGGAATATATTGGTCCACTCCTTTTGGTACCTTCCACACAAAGGGTCAATATTTTGAATACCAATGAAGCTCATAAAACACGAAATGAAGATCCGATTCCATTCAGACTTGATACATCTCTATATTTCTATCAACACAAGATGTGTTATAAAGATGGTAGAGATCGGTCCATTTCTTCTGGTACCTCCCCCACAAAGGGTCGAAATTTTGAATTACCAAAACGATTATAAAATCCGAAATAAGCTTCCGGCTCTCTTCATATTTCAGACATCCCATTATTTCTACTAAAACAAGATCGGCTGTGAAGATGGAATATATCGGTCCATTCCTTCTGGTACCTCCCTCACAAAGGGTCAAAATTTTGAATACCAATGAAGCTCATAAAACGCGAAATTAAAATCCGATTCCATTCAGACTTGGCACATCTCAATATTTCGATCAACACAAGATGTGTTATGAAGATGGTAGAGATCGGACCATTTCTTCTGATACCTCCCCCACAAAGGGTCAAAGTTTTGAATAACCAAAACGATCATAAAGTCCGAAATAAACTTCCAGTCCTCTTCATATTTCACACATCTCAACATGTTCAATAATACAAGGTCTGTTATAAAGATGGTAGAGATCGAACCATTTCTTTTTGTACCTTCCACACAAAGGACCAAAGTTTTGAATAGCCAAAACGATCATAAAATCCGAAATAAGCAATAATAATACTTTTAAGAATAATTTTTTTAAGAAGTTTATTTTAGAGAGCAAACAGATAGTTTGAACGCGTTCTACCAGTTGATCATAATCGATCTCCTCCCAAATGTAGTTTTTATTAGTGTTTTAATGCTTCCACACAAATAGATTCCAAAATCTAAGGTAATGCAATTAATTTACAATAATCAATAAAATACTTTAAATCCTCTGCTTCCTTCCGAACCACAGCTCCAGCATGAATACAACTCCACCGCAAGACAAACCAATTACCAGCAACATCCAAATCCAAAACAAATCATGTGCCGTGAATACCTTCAGTTCCACCATGGGATTTAGATTTCGTAGAGAAATCCACTTGAGTTTTAGTAAATCGGAAAATGCACTACGATACCAGGCTTGCCGAAAACCGTAAGCATGTACCCAATGGATGAGATCATTTAAGGGCTCCCTAAATGGCGAATTGAACTGCAGTTTAAAACCCCAAATGGTCATCGACAGGATGTACATTTCTTCGGGAGTGTAAAAGAGTTTGTTTGCAAAATGACTCTGCACTTGATTAATAACATTCCAAGATGACGAGCGAGCCAAGTAGCAGTAGCTGGTGTTAAGGCTGGCCCTCACTTCGAGCATATGTGAGGTGTTTGTAAAAATTGCATCGATATTCTTTTCATCGTAATAATAGCTAAGCTTATAAGCATCGGCAGTATCGACGAGCAGTTTGACGGGTGATCCCCGCTGGTCCTCAAAGGTGCGTATTTGCCGGTGATATGGTGGACTGGTGAAAAGGCTATTCATTCTGGCCGAGAATTGGGTACTTATGTGGAGGCCAACAAAGCCCACCAGCAGATAAATTATTCTATGGCTAGCCCATTGATGTTTTGAACGCATTTCACACGATTGACCCAATACCCCGGGCAGCACCTTGTCATTTAGCAGCAAATTCAAATATTGCCAAAAACCATCAACACAGAAATCTATGAGGCAATGCACCGAGGATAATAGCAATGAACTGGCCACCAAACAGCCAAAGAAATATGGATCCAAGAGAACACTAAATATTTCACGTAACTCCAATTGCTTTGAAAGCGGAACCATAATCATTATAGCCGATAATTCATATACATCTGACATATTAAACCACCGGTCATCGTAGGCACTGTCCAAGGCCATGGGTATGTCCAAGAGATTGGCATCAACCATATCGTTGATTATGCTGAAGTGGGGAATTTGATTGCCCACCTGCAGCGGCTGATACATTTGCAGGCTTGCATTGAAGTGTTCGGCAAAGAGTAAGACCATTCTGGCCACCAGGCCATTAATTCTGATATTTTTCTTCTCATTATTATCTTCGTACAAAAAGGAATGAGGTGAAATTTGGTCGGCATAGGTTACAAGGGTGGTGTTTTCCAGGTTACGCCAGTGTTGGTGATAGTACAAATCGTCCTCTTTGTTTTCAGAGGTAATCCAATGGTAATTCGGATAGGGTTTTAGGAAGTACAACTGTCCGGGTTGTGATTCAATGAAATTCAAAATTACATTTGTCATTTTGTAAAGACGGCTTTTGTTTAAAATGGTATCCAGAAACCCTTCTTTGTCACTGACGCCCTCCACCAGCCACAATATCCTTACTTGACGCATATAGTTCAGGGTTTGGGCCATTGCCTCCATTATTTTCTCATCCATCAAACCCGAGACGAGTATCACAGCTAAAATATTTGAATTTCCAATTTTATGTTTGTATTCGAATACGACATCCTTGGTGATTATGATTTTCGTTAGAGGAAATCCACAGAGTGTTTTCAGTAGTTCAACTTCTTTTATGTCGTTGTGTTGGACAATTAACAGGCCTTCAAATGGTTGTTCTTGCCAAATATCCCACAGCAAGTTTTCGTAAGTCAACATAAATTCGTCGTCTTTGGAGTGCTGTTGAGTGGTGAGGTAGTCTATTAAATGTTCGCTCCACGTGCCCGAGACAAACATTGCGAGCAGCAATAGAAGTTCCTTTGTTGATGACATCTTATCAATAACTAATTCGAAAAGTCCTTTCTTCTCAGGGTTTTGGTAGGTTATGTATTTATATTTTCCATAAGGAACAACAATTAATTTACCTTTACGAATGTAGGGAATATCATTTATTTTTGAAATGAAAATAAAGAAAAATATTTTGGAACCGAATTGGATTAGGCTGGGAAGTGTAAACATCAATGGTCCCCGGAACAAAATATTACGGCAGAAAGTAGAATACTAATATTTATCCAAAGGCATCACACATACAAGAATAAATTGGAAAAAATACTCTTAAACATGTATGTATTTTTTATAATTTCTAGAGCATACTTTTAGGCGCTTAACAATAAACAGTGGTTTTTAAAGAAATTTCTGTAGGACCATCACAACAATAAACCTAGATTTTGGATTTTTTAAAGAATATTTTTTCAAAGAATGTTTTTTCAAAGGACCAACAAACGTGGTTTTTTTAAAGAATTTTTTTTTAAAAGGACCAACAAACGTGGATTTTTTAAAGAATTTTTTTTCAAAAGACAAAGAAACGTGGTTTTTTTAAAGAGTATTTTTTCAAAGGACAAAGAAACGTGGATTTTTCAAAAAATATTTTTTCAGAGGACCAACAAATTTGGATTTTTTAAAGAATATTTTTTTCAAAGGACCAACAAGGATTTTTTTAAAGTATATTTTTTTGAAGGACCTCACAAGACGTTGATTTTTTAAATAATAATTTTTCAAGGACCATACAAGGCGTGGCTTTTTTTAAGAATATTTTTTTCAAGGACCATACAAGGCGTGGTTTTTTAAAGAATATTTTTTTCAAGGATTTTTTTAAGGTATATTTTTTTCAAGGACCATACAAGGCGTGGATTTTTTAAAAAATATTTTTCAAAGGACCATCCCAAAGTGGATTTTTTAAAGAATATTTTTTCAAAGGGCCATCCCAAAGTGGATTTTTTAAAGAATATTTTTTCAAAGGACCAAAAAACGTGGATTTTTTAAAAAAAAATTTCAAAGGACCATCCCAAAGTGGAAGAATATTTTTTTAAAGGACCAACAAACGTGGATTTTATAAAAAAAATATTTTTTCAAAGGACAATCATCCGTGGATTTTTTAAAGAATATTTTTTTAAAGGACCATCCCAATGTGGATTTTTTAAAGAATACTTTTAAAAAAAACCATCCCAACGTGGATTTTTTAAAGAATTTTTTTTTTCAAGAACCACACCATGCGTGGATTTTTTAAAGATTTTTTTTTTTCAAGAACCACACCATGCGTGGATTTTTTAAAGAATTTTTTTCAAGAACCACACCATGCGTAGATTTTTTAAAGAATATTTTTTCAAGGACCATACAAGTCGTGGATGTTTTAAAAAAATATTTTTTTAATGGATCATACAAGGCGTGGATTTAAAAAATATATTTTTTTCAAGGACCATACAAGTCCTGGATTTTTAAAAAATATTTTTTCAAGGACCATACATGTCGTGGATGTTTTAAAAAATATTTTTTCATGGATCATACAAGGCGTGGATTTAAAAAAATATATTTTTTTCAAGGACCATACAAGTCCTGGATTTTTAAAAAAATATTTTTTCAAGGACCATACATGTCGTGGATGTTTTAAAAAATATTTTTTCATGGATCATACAAGGCGTGGATTTAAAAAAATATATTTTTTTCAAGGACCATACAAGGCCTGGATATTTTTTCAAGGACCATACAAGTCGTGGATATTTTTTCAAGGACCATACAAGTCGTGGATATTTTTTCAAGGACCATAAAAGGCGTGGATATTTTTTCAAGGACCATACAAGGCGTGGATATTTTTTCAAGGACCATACGGGGTGTGGATTTTTAAAAAAAAATTTCAAGGACCATACAAGTCGTGGATATTTTTTCAAGAACCATGCAAGGCGGGGATATTTTTTCAAGGACCATACAAGGCGTGGATATTTTTTCAAGGACCATACAAGTCGTGGATATTTTTTTTAAGAACCATGCGGGGTGTGGATTTTTAAAAAAAAATTTTCAAGGACCATACAAGTCGTGGATATTTTTTCAAGGACCATGCAAGGCGTGGATATTCTTTCAAGGATCATACAAGTCGTGGATATTTTTTCAAGGGACATACAAGGCGTGGATATTTTTTCAAGGACCACACAAGGCGTAGATATTTTTTCAAGGACCATATAAGGCGTGGATATTTTTTCAAGGGACATACAAGTCGTGGATATTTTTTCAAGGACCATACAAGGCGAGGATATTTTTTCAAGCACCATATAAGGCGTGGATATTTTTTCAAGGGACATACAAGGCGTGGATATTTTTTCAAGGACCATATAAGGCGTGGATATTTTTTCAAGGGACATACAAGGCGTGGATATTTTTTCAAGGACCATATAAGGCGCGGATATTTTTTCAAGGACCATATAAGGCGTGGATATTTTTTCAAGGACCATATAAGGCGTGGATATTTTTTCAAGGGACATACAAGGCGTGGATATTTTTTCAAGGACCATATAAGGCGTGGATATTTTTTCAAGGATCATATAAGGCGTGGATATTTTTTCAAGGACCATATAAGGCGTGGATATTTTTTCAAGGGACATACAAGGCGTGGATATTTTTTCAAGGACCATATAAGGCGTGGATATTTTTTCAAGGATCATATAAGGCGTGGATATTTTTTCAAGGACCATACAAGGCGTGGATATTTTTTTCAACGACCAATACGGGGTGTGGATTTTTAAGAAATATTTTTTAACGACCACCCCAACAATAAACTTGGATATTTTAACGAATATTTTTTCAAGGACCATACAAGTCGTGGATATTTTTTCAACGACCAATACGGGTTGTGGAATTTTAAGAAATATTTTTTAAGGACCATCACAACAATAAACTTGGATTTTTTAACAAATATTTTTTCAAGACCATCCGAACAATAAACTTGGATTTTTAGAGAATATTTTTTCAACTACGATCCCAACAAAAAACGTGGATTTCTAGAGAATATTTTGTCAATGACGATCCCAACAAAAAACTTGAATTTTTAAAGAATATTTTGTCAAGGTCCACAGCAGTAGTTGTAGTATATATTTTATATAGTGTAGTATATTATTTCATTTAATTTGAAAATTTTTTGGGAAAGCTTGAATTGAAGTTTTAAAAATACTAAATTTTAATCCGAATAAGTCACTTTAACATAATGTGTAAACTAGCCTTTTTAACTATGGATGCATGGATATAGGATCTAACAAATTCATGTGATTTTTTTTTCTTAACGCCATCTTTTGTCAGACGATGGCAATATCATAATATGCCTTATCATTTGGTTTACTGAATACTTTTAACATAAGCCAAGACAACCCCCTTAAATTTTACCTTCAAAAACACTTCTTATTCAGTTGTAAAATATTCAGCCAAGTGGGAACAGTAAGTGTACCCTCGTGATGAACGTGGTTTATGTCTCTGTTTCGATTAAGCCGAGACAATCACACATGGACGAAATATTGCAGTTTGAATTGCAGCCGTTAGATGTCATTTATAAATTTGTTTGTTCCCAAGATTTTTTACAATTACAAGGGGGATTTCATAGAATGACAGAGAAGGGTTTTTTTCAAGATGTAAATGCAAGAATATAGAGCTTATGGATCCAATAAAGAATTAGATAGGTTTTTTTTCGAGAGACAGAAAGTACTTATTGAAGGTTTAAGAATACAGAAGTCGTTCCAGGTAGGTAAGACTACTTTTGGATGACCAGAAGAGATGTCCTTAAATAATACAATAAGAGTCCTGAGGACTCTAAGTCCTAAGGAGTTTAGGAATACTGAAAAAGGAGGTTGGAGTGCACTTCTTGCAGAAGGGTAGAATTGACTTTCTTTCGAGGAACGGAAAAAATGCAGAAGACATTTTTTGAGTTGTGCAAGTGAGAGAGTCGAAAGAATATTTTATAAAAGGCCTGAAAAGGCCTTATTTTGGAAGGTCAGAAATTATTTCTTTAAAAAAACACAATTGAAGTATTATAGAAGGTCACTAAGGACTTCAAAAACCTAAAGTGATTTCTTATACCGGTCCTTCAGAAGACCTTTAAAAGCAACTTATTCTAACGTCTAAAGGGGGTATCTTCAGGAGGGGCAAAAGAGAATTTTTCAGAAGTCCAAAAGTGTATTTTTTTAGAGCCAGGTGGGACCTCTTTTGATGAACTTGAAGGAAATTTTCTATGAATCCAAAAAGTGAAGAATTAATCCATGTTAGACTTCTTTTTAAAGAGAATTTTTGAGAGACTCAAAAGATGTATTTTTAGAGCCAACAGGGCATGAAGAGAATTTTCCAACAATCCTAGAAGACTTTGTTATTGAAAAGGCGGAATGGTTTTATTATTGGTGTCCTGCGTGTTCTTCTCCAGAAGGTCATCAAAAGTTTTTGTTTAAAAGCCATTTAGGAGGACCAGAAAGTTATCAAGATTTTTTTCTTTTAAATTTCAGAAGAGACTACTTATTAAAGGCCTGAAAGGGAATATTTAGAAAGGCCATACTCGCCTTATTCAGAGCCTAAATGGACTTTGTCTTCAACGTTTGAAGGGAATTTTCCAACAATCCCAAAAGACTTTGTTATTAAAAGCAGAGATGGACTTAATATTTGTGTCATTAAAGAGCTTCTCCAGAAGGACATCAAAAGTCTTGTCTAAAAGTCAAATGCCTGAAAGGGTATCTTTAGAAAGACCAGAATCGCATTTTTCAGAAGCCCAAAAGTTATATTTTTTTAAAGCCAGAAGGGTATTTCTTTGGCGTGGCTGAAAGGAATTTTCCAACAAACGAAGAGAACTTTTATATTAAGAGGCCGGAATGGACTTATTATTTGGGTTCTGAAACTACTTTTACAGAATGCCATCTAAATGCTATGTTCAAAAGCAATGTTTTTTATTTAAAGTTCTGAAGTGTCTTCTTTTTATAGGTCTGGAAGGAGACAATTTTAGAGTCAGAACGCTTTTCTTTTTGGAGAGCTTGAATGAAATTTTCCAACAATCCCCGAAGAGTTTCTTTTGGAAATGCCGAAATTGAAATTGAGTTGTACTGAAGGTACCTCTCCCGAAAGACTTCAAAAGGCCAGAAGGGACTGCTTTTAGAAATACTTCTAAAAGTCGGAAAACACTTTGCAGGAGTCTATCCTGGTCGCCCATAAGAAGCATTTCTTGGCTTTTTAAAGAGGGTCTAAATGAAATAAGGTCCGAAAAGGACATTTTGTATAAAAGCTTATAGGAGGCCAGAGAAAACTTGAAGAAGTCCTTTTTGTCTTCTATAAAAAAGTTGAATGTCTAAAAGAAATCCCTTCGGTTTTCTCAAGAAGTTCCCTCTCGAATTTCAAAAGACACCCTTCTATAAAAAATCTTTTTGGGCATCTATGGACATCTGCATTTAGCCTTCTATCAGGAGCCTCTTTTGGCCATTTGTGAGAAAAGTAAAAAGGGACTTCTTACAGAAAAACATTAGGGACCTTATATAGAAATGCTTATTATAGTCAGAAAGGACTTGGCAGAAGTTCGAAGAAAGTACTTTTTATATAAGGGCCTTTAGAATTGTCCATCTATGTAGAGCGATTGCCCAGCTATGAATTTTAACACATTTCTGTGCCTCCACTTTGTTTTAGACTATAGTTTTCTCATAGAGACAATTTTATAGTTAGAAAAGACTCGTACTTTTATTTAAGGTCCTTTTGACCAGGATGTTTCTAACTAGTTGGCCGTTTTATTTCCTGCTCCAAGGATATCTCTTTGTGGAAGGACATTTATTAATTTTAATAAATTTTTGTGCACTTCTTTGTCGGATGTTCTCATCTTTTTTATCTTAGGCTTTAGCAATTTCCTTTAATATTCTATAGCATCAATTTCTTTTGCCCAGCTTTGCTTGTGGTCCTTTTGTTGTCGTCTTCCGAACTCTTAAGGGAATTGACTAATGCATCTTGGCTACATCTAAAGTAATGCGGCAAATGTATTTTTTGATTGTTTTTGCTTCTCTAACGAAACTAATATCAGGGGCGTGGAAGGGAACGAAAGATGATTCGAGAGGGGAGGCAGGGGGATGGTTAATAAGGCTCATCGGAAAAGGGAAATTGTATCTTGATCAAGTTTTCCCCAGGTCAAGTTAGGGAAACGGATCGTTGTTATGTCAATGGCTTATTAAGAGGGAAGAAGGGGGGATGGGGGTTGGCTCCGACATTTATAACAATGGCATAGGGGGGAAGTGCTTTGTCGAGGGGAGAGTTCTCCAAGGCTCCTTTTTTTATTCAGTTAGTTTTATTTCTGTCAATTTTGGTTGGGAATGTTAAGCCTGACAACTGGTCACTGCTAAAGGAAATTGGTCACTTCTACGTCCCTGGTTCATCAATTGATGGGGAGGAGGAATGGAACTAAACTCCCATAGAATAGCAATAGAAGGAAAGATGGAAAATCCATATAAGCGTGCATTAACCCGTGTATTATTGTTTTGTGTCATTGGTACTATCTTCCTACGGTCCTCGACCATTCCTTTCAAGACTCTGCTATTTGTTTCTATTTATTGCACATTTCTCCTGGGTATTACATATTTGCCAGCCTACCACCACCATCACATTACCCATGCGGATGTGGGACAACAAAACCAGGTTGGCATTAGAAGAAAGAGAGAAAAAAAAGCCCAATTCTGCTTGCCACCCTCTACGAAACCTTGCCAATATTGTGATTTTTTCCCTCAGTTATCTCATTTTCTTGTTAACCAAAAGGGGAGAGGAAGGAGAGTCATGAAAAAGAAAAACAAAATCAAAGATTGTTTAGAGATTAGAGCAGCCATGCTAGTTCCTTGGGGTTATGAAGTGGGAGAGGGGATTGGGGGGAATCTTGGGGTATTTATCAAAAAACAATATCATTGATTTTGATTGTCTCTATAATGATTGAGTCTATCACAAAAATAACAACAACAACTACAAAAAAGGGTACATCTCATCTGTGTTCCATTATCTGGCCATTCTGTGGGGAGTTCATTCAATGTGGCTACTTGTTGGTGCTGTTCTCTGTTTGGTTCCCTGGGCTTAATGGACATCATATCTAGGATGTTGATGGGAATATTTAATTTTTTTCCGAGTTGGACTTGTTTTTTTTAGGGGAATAAATTTAAGGGGTAAGAGAGTGATAAAAGAGGTCCTTAAATCTTCTTTTTGTAGCCCTTTTTGGCCTCTTATAAGAAACTCATTCAAGCTTCCTGAGAAGATGCTGGTGTGTCTTTTATAATCCTTTATTATAGGCCATTTACAAGACACCTCTTCCCATTTTGAGCCTCATTCTCGTTGTAGAAAATAAAGTCTCTTCCGATCCATTCTGGATTTTCATATAAAGTATTTTCGGGAGGACTATCAGAAGACCCTATGGCTTTCTATACGAAATCCCTTCTTGCCTTAATGAGAAGTTCAAGTTACGCCCTTCGGCCTTCTACAAGTAGTTCATTCTGAGATTTTATAAGAAGTCTTTTCGGGACGGCTATCAGAAATTCATTTGACTTTTTTAAGATATCCTTTTGTAGAAGATGAAGATATCCTTTGAAAGGTTCATTGAGGTTTTTTTTTATCATTTTGGACTCACTTTTGAATTCCTTTTTGACCACTTTTTAGAAATCCTAGCAGGTCTTAATGCAGGAATTTTGTTTTTGGGAATTGTAAGAAGTCTTATATTATAGTAGCCATTTGTGGCCGCCACTAGAAGGTCCCCTCTGGCCATCAAACAGAGTTCCTTTTTTACTTATAAAAAATCTCGCCTAGCCTCTTCAAATAAGTCCCTTCTGGCCTATTAAAAGAAGTAAGCCTTTTTTCGAAAATTTATTTGAGTCCTCTTAAAAAATACCCATGAGTATTCTATAAGAAGTTCTTTCTGGCCTTCATTAAGAAGTCCGAATGATATTAAAAGGAGGTCCTTTTGTCTTTTATAAATAAGCCTTTTCCGGTCCTGTAATTTTGGGCTCACAGAAGTCCGTTTCGATCTTCCCCAAGAGGTCTTATGTCATTTGAAAAGAAAGTCCGGATGTGAGAAATATCTTCTGAACGGATGTGAGAAATATCTTCTGGACTTTTTTTAAATAATCGCTCTTATTTTTCGTAAAAAGTACATTTTCTCTTTTTATAAGTAATTCATTCTTGCCGCCTTTAAGGTCTCTCTTCCGGCCTTCTATAAGAAGTCCCATTTGAAATTTAATAAATGGTCTCTTCTAGTCACCTTTCTTTTATCATATTTCCAACTGAGCCTATAAAAAAACCATTTGTGCCTTTTAAAAGATGCCCTTGCCTTCTATAACAAACCTCTTCTGGCCTCTTCCCCACACCTTCTGGATTTTTTTTAAATAATCGCTATGAACTTATCTGAAGAGTACCTTGGGTTCGTTAAGGATTTTCTCCGGCTTTCTGTTGTAAAAAATCGCTTCTTGACTCTATAATATTTCCAATTGAGCTTCTAAAATAGATTCTTCGGGCCTTCTATAAAATATCCATGGTCTTTCTATAACAAATCCCTTCTGATGTTTTATGAAAAATCCCCTATTTCCGCTACCTTCTGGACTTTTTTAAATAATCGCTCTGAAGTTTCCTAAAAATAATTCTTGTTTTCTTGTATAGGTAGTCCCTTCTGGTCGACTTTAAGAACTCTCTTCTGGCCTTTTATAAAAAGGTCTTTTTTGGCCCTTAATAAATAGTCTCTTCTGGCCTGTTTTTAAAATTCTTACCTTTATGACAAATCCAATTGAGCTTCAGATATAGGTCCTTCGAGTCTTCTATAAGATTCCCCCTAGCCATCTAAAAAAAAATCCCTAATGGACTTCTATAAAAATTCCCTTCTTCCCTGTGCCCTTCTGGTCTTCTTAAAAGCCCCCTTTTCCCGTTACCTTCTGGTATTCAAGGAAGTCACTTCTAGGCGTCTTTAAGAATTCTCTTCTGACCTAATATAAGAAGTAGCATTTGGTTTTTGAAAAATAGTCTCTTCTTGCCTTTATGACAAATTCGATTGAGCTTCTGAAATAAGTATTGGAATTCTATAATATATCCCTTCTGGCCTTCTATAAAAAGGCCTCACTGTCATCTATAGAAAGTCCCTTCCAGCCTTCAAAAGAATGTCTTTTGCCCTCTAAAGAAAAGTCCCTTCTGACCATACCTTGGGATCATCTACAAGAAAATTCTTCTAAAAGAAGCTCTTTGTTGATTTCCTTGTGTACTCCTCCGTAAATAGTTCTTTGAGGTTTCGGTAAAACTTCCTTTGTGACGTTCTATTGTAAATTTCTTACGAATTAGTCCATTAAGTTCAGTTATATATTTCTATAGCCTTCTAAGGAAAGTTCTTTCTTAAAGAGATCCTTTTCAGTCTTCTAAAGGAAGTTTCTTCCGGTTATTTATAAGAAGCCTATTCTGTCGATTTCCCTTTTTATGTACTTTTAATCATGAGTAGTTCTTTGTGATCTACCACAAGGATTCTATTCGATATGGCTATCAAAAAAAAAAAAAAAAAAAATGATTCAAATCTTTTTAAGAAAGCGTTTTTGGATGGTCCTTGAAAAAAACATTTGGTCCTTGAAAAAAATATTTTTTAAAAAATCCATGCCTTGTATGGCCCTTGAAAAAATATTGGTCCTTGAAAAAAATATTTTTTAAAGAATCTATGCCTTGTATGGTCCTTGAAAAAAAATTGGTCCTTGAAAAAAATATTTTTTAAAAAATCCACACCTTGTATGTTCCTTGAAAAAAATATTTTTTTGAAATAATCCAAGCCTAGTACGGTCCTTAAAAAAAATATTTTTTGAAAAACAACGCCTTGTATGGTCTTTGAAAACAATATTTTTTGAAAAACAACGCCTTGTATGGTCCTTGAAAACAATATTTTTTAAAAACTCCACGCCTTGCATGGACCTTGAAAAAAATATTTTTTACAAAATCCACGCCTTGTATGGTCCTTGAAAAAAATATTTTTTAAAAAATCTACGCATGGGCTGTCCTTAAAACAAATATTATCTAAAAAATCCACGCCTTGTATGGTCCTTGAAAAAAATAATTTTAAAAAAATCGACGCCTTGTATGATCCTTTTTAAAAAAATCGACGGCTTGAATGGTCCTTGAAAAAAATATTTTTAAAAAAATCGACGCCTTGTATGGTCCTTGAAAAAAATATTTTTAAAAAAATCGACGCCTTGTATGGTTCTTGAAAAAAATATTCTATAAAAAATCCACGCCTTGTATGGTCCTTGAAAACCATTTTTAGCAATCCGCGCCCATTTGTCCTTATTGAAAAAAAATTGACGCTCATACCACCGCAACCTTCTATATTCTTTTTGTCCTCCGTAAAATAAATCCTTTTCGTATTCCAATACCGAAGTGTCCCCATTTCTAATTACACATACATATACATACTTCTAGGTAACATTTATATCCCATACAAATATTATTGCATACTTTTAGGAATTGTATTTCATTTTTACCATCCATTGATGTCCAATAAATCATCATTCTGTGGGTATCCAATACTCGAGCATTTAGTAATTTGGCTGCAGCAACATTGTCAAAAACCAATAACAACAACAATAAATAAAAACAAAACCAAAAAAACATTTCCGAATGTGAGCAATAAATAAACAGATAGATGGAATGGAATACTAAAACGAATACAAATTTGTTCATATTGAAAATAGTGGTTCCCCAGAGGAATTCGGAAGGATGTAAAAAATGATGATGCCGGCAACAAAACACACAGAGGCACACACACATACAGACCTAGGGAGAGGACAGATGTGACAAAACTAGGAATGTCTTTTAATTTTAATAAAAACAAACGGTGATCAAAGATGGATGGATGGATGGTTGGGCGGATGCCGCAGGCGGAGGAATCCTCTTCGACAGCAATGGCTTAAATGTAGATTTTTTAGTGTTATTGATGATATGTTAAAAGTAAATCCCTTAACACCAACCCACCGCAAACAGGCTTTATACCTATCCAAGGGACCTGGCAAAAGATAGCCAAATCCACCACCACCACCGCTACCACCCGTATCATGACTGATACCTTTGGCTGGAAGATACATACCATTAAGGTATATATCTTTGTTTATGGCCCGCCATGGCCATCCGCAGTAACATGGAAAAAATCAATAACATCTCTAAATAAAAATTGATATCAGGACGAGGGCTTAACAGACTTCAACTTTGGCCCAAAACATAAACATTAACTTTGCTTAATGCCGGTAGAAAAAAAGGGGGCAAGAAGAGAAAAAGACAACAACAAAACGAAAAAAAAAAACAAAGTCAACGGAAACTGGTAGAGAATGTGGTTGCAATATTCGGTTGTGGGGCGGAGGTGGCAAAAAGAAAACATAACCTCAAATAGAGGCAAGGAATTGCGACATACATGTCATTACTTACTATTCGAAACCCTTTGTAAAGGCGAGTTGTTTTTTGCGGGCACGAGGGTGGGTTGTGTTACGTCGTCTCGAAAGTTTTTTTTTGTTGCCTATTTGTCTGTCCTTTTTATGTGCTCATAAAAATTTGTTGTTTTTTGGGTATTATTTGTATAGACTTAAGAAAAAATAGGACGAGGAAGAAAAACACAAATTCCCAAAGGTGTATAAAATTACACGATTTATATCTGTTGCGCCACTGATGGACAGGAAACAGTGGGGTCAAAAGGTTGGTGTGGTCCTTGAAAAGATATTATTTAAAAAATCCACGTCTGGTGTGGTGCTTGAAAAAATATTCTTTAAAAAATCCACGCCTTGTTAGGTCCTAAAAAAATATTTTTTAAAAAATCCACGCCTTGTTAGGTCCTAAAAAAATATTTTTTAAAAAATCCACGCCTTGTTAGGTCCTAAAAAAATATTTTTTAAAAAATCCACGCCTTGTTAGGTCCTAAAAAAATATTTTTTAAAAAATCCACGCCTTGTTAGGTCCTAAAAAATATTTTTTAAAAAATCCACGCCTTGTTAGGTCCTAAAAAAATATTTTTTAAAAAATCCACGCCTTGTTAGGTCCTAAAAAAATATTTTTTAAAAAATCCACGCCTTGTTAGGTCCTAAAAAAATATTTTTTAAAAAATCCACGCCTTGTTAGGTCCTAAAAAAATATTTTTTAAAAAATCCACGCCTTGTTAGGTCCTAAAAAAATATTTTTTAAAAAATCCACGCCTTGTTAGGTCCTAAAAAAATATTTTTTAAAAAATCCACGCCTTGTTAGGTCCTAAAAAAATATTTTTTAAAAAATCCACGCCTTGTTAGGTCCTAAAAAAATATTTTTTAAAAAATCCACGCCTTGTTAGGTCCTAAAAAAATATTTTTTAAAAAATCCACGCCTTGTTAGGTCCTAAAAAAATATTTTTTAAAAAATCCACGCCTTGTTAGGTCCTAAAAAAATATTTTTTAAAAAATCCACGCCTTGTTAGGTCCTAAAAAAATATTTTTTAAAAAATCCACGCCTTGTTAGGTCCTAAAAAAATATTTTTTAAAAAATCCACGCCTTGTTAGGTCCTAAAAAAATATTTTTTAAAAAATCCACGCCTTGTTAGGTCCTAAAAAAATATTTTTTAAAAAATCCACGCCTTGTTAGGTCCTAAAAAAATATATTTTAAAAAATCCACGCCTTGTTAGGTCCTAAAAAAATATTTTTTAAAAAATCCACGCCTTGTTAGGTCCTAAAAAAATATTTTTTAAAAAATCCACGCCTTGTTAGGTCCTAAAAAAATATTTTTTAAAAAATCCACGCCTTGTTAGGTCCTAAAAAATATTTTTAAAAAATCCACGCCTTGTTAGGTCCTAAAAAAATATTTTTTAAAAAATCCACGCCTTGTTAGGTCCTAAAAAAATATTTTTTAAAAAATCCACGCCTTGTTAGGTCCTAAAAAAATATTTTTTAAAAAATCCACGCCTTGTTAGGTCCTAAAAAAATATTTTTAAAAAATCCACGCCTTGTTAGGTCCTAAAAAAATATTTTTTAAAAAATCCACGCCTTGTTAGGTCCTAAAAAAATATTTTTTAAAAAATCCACGCCTTGTTAGGTCCTAAAAAAATATTTTTTAAAAAATCCACGCCTTGTTAGGTCCTAAAAAAATATTTTTTAAAAAATCCACGCCTTGTTAGGTCCTAAAAAAATATTTTTTAAAAAATCCACGCCTTGTTAGGTCCTAAAAAAATATTTTTTAAAAAATCCACGCCTTGTTAGGTCCTAAAAAAATATTTTTTAAAAAATCCACGCCTTGTTAGGTCCTAAAAAAATATTTTTTAAAAAATCCACGCCTTGTTAGGTCCTAAAAAAATATTTTTAAAAAATCCACGCCTTGTTAGGTCCTAAAAAAATATTTTTTAAAAAATCCACGCCTTGTTAGGTCCTAAAAAAATATTTTTTAAAAAATCCACGCCTTGTTAGGTCCTAAAAAAATATTTTTTAAAAAATCCACGCCTTGTTAGGTCCTAAAAAAATATTTTTTAAAAAATCCACGCCTTGTTAGGTCCTAAAAAAATATTTTTTAAAAAATCCACGCCTTGTTAGGTCCTAAAAAAATATTTTTTAAAAAATCCACGCCTTGTTAGGTCCTAAAAAAATATTTTTTAAAAAATCCACGCCTTGTTAGGTCCTAAAAAAATATTTTTTAAAAAATCCACGCCTTGTTAGGTCCTAAAAAAATATTTTTTAAAAAATCCACGCCTTGTTAGGTCCTAAAAAAATATTTTTTAAAAAATCCACGCCTTGTTAGGTCCTAAAAAAATATTTTTTAAAAAATCCACGCCTTGTTAGGTCCTAAAAAAATATTTTTTAAAAAATCCACGCCTTGTTAGGTCCTAAAAAAATATTTTTTAAAAAATCCACGCCTTGTTAGGTCCTAAAAAAATATTTTTTAAAAAATCCACGCCTTGTTAGGTCCTAAAAAAATATTTTTTAAAAAATCCACGCCTTGTTAGGTCCTAAAAAAATATTTTTAAAAAATCCACGCCTTGTTAGGTCCTAAAAAAATATTTTTTAAAAAATCCACGCCTTGTTAGGTCCTAAAAAAATATTTTTTAAAAAATCCACGCCTTGTTAGGCCCTAAAAAAATATTTTTTAAAAAATCCACGCCTTGTTAGGTCCTAAAAAAATATTTTTTAAAAAATCCACGCCTTGTTAGGCCCTAAAAAAATATTTTTTAAAAAATCCACGCCTTGTTAGGTCCTAAAAAAATATTTTTTAAAAAATCCACGCCTTGTTAGGTCCTAAAAAAATATTTTTTAAAAAATCCACGCCTTGTTAGGTCCTAAAAAAATATTTTTTAAAAAATCCACGCTTGTTAGGTCCTAAAAAATATTTTTTAAAAAATCCACGCCTTGTTAGGTCCTAAAAAAATATTTTTTAAAAAATCCACGCCTTGTTAGGTCCTAAAAAAATATTTTTTAAAAAATCCACGCCTTGTTAGGTCCTAAAAAAATATTTTTTAAAAAATCCACGCCTTGTTAGGTCCTAAAAAAATATTTTTTAAAAAATCCACGCCTTGTTAGGTCCTAAAAAAATATTTTTTAAAAAATCCACGCCTTGTTAGGTCCTAAAAAAATATTTTTTAAAAAATCCACGCCTTGTTAGGTCCTAAAAAAATATTTTTTAAAAAATCCACGCCTTGTTAGGTCCTAAAAAAATATTTTTAAAAAATCCACGCCTTGTTAGGTCCTAAAAAAATATTTTTTAAAAAATCCACGCCTTGTTAGGTCCTAAAAAAATATTTTTTAAAAAATCCACGCCTTGTTAGGTCCTAAAAAAATATTTTTTAAAAAATCCACGCCTTGTTAGGTCCTAAAAAAATATTTTTTAAAAAATCCACGCCTTGTTAGGTCCTAAAAAAATATTTTTTAAAAAATCCACGCCTTGTTAGGTCCTAAAAAAATATTTTTTAAAAAATCCACGCCTTGTTAGGTCCTAAAAAAATATTTTTTAAAAAATCCACGCCTTGTTAGGTCCTAAAAAAATATTTTTTAAAAAATCCACGCCTTGTTAGGTCCTAAAAAAATATTTTTTAAAAAATCCACGCCTTGTTAGGTCCTAAAAAAATATTTTTTAAAAAATCCACGCCTTGTTAGGTCCTAAAAAAATATTTTTTAAAAAATCCACGCCTTGTTAGGTCCTAAAAAAATATTTTTTAAAAAATCCACGCCTTGTTAGGTCCTAAAAAAATATTTTTTAAAAAATCCACGCCTTGTTAGGTCCTAAAAAAATATTTTTTAAAAAATCCACGCCTTGTTAGGTCCTAAAAAATATTTTTTAAAAAATCCACGCCTTGTTAGGTCCTAAAAAAATATTTTTTAAAAAATCCACGCCTTGTTAGGTCCTAAAAAAATATTTTTAAAAAATCCACGCCTTGTTAGGTCCTAAAAAAATATTTTTTAAAAAATCCACGCCTTGTTAGGTCCTAAAAAAATATTTTTTAAAAAATCCACGCCTTGTTAGGTCCTAAAAAAATATTTTTTAAAAAATCCACGCCTTGTTAGGTCCTAAAAAAATATTTTTTAAAAAATCCACGCCTTGTTAGGTCCTAAAAAATATTTTTTAAAAAATCCACGCTTTGTTAGGTCCTAAAAAATATTTTTTAAAAAATCCACGCCTTGTTAGGTCCTAAAAAAATATTTTTTAAAAAATCCACGCCTTGTTAGGTCCTAAAAAAATATTTTTTAAAAAATCCACGCCTTGTTAGGTCCTAAAAAAATATTTTTTAAAAAATCCACGCCTTGTTAGGTCCTAAAAAAATATTTTTAAAAAATCCACGCCTTGTTAGGTCCTAAAAAAATATTTTTTAAAAAATCCACGCCTTGTTAGGTCCTTGAAAAAATATTTTTTTAAAAAATCCACGCCTTGTTAGGTCCTAAAAAATATTTTTTAAAAAATCCACGCCTTGTTAGGTCCTAAAAAAATATTTTTTAAAAAATCCACGCCTTGTTAGGTCCTAAAAAAATATTTTTTAAAAAATCCACGCCTTGTTAGGTCCTAAAAAAATATTTTTTAAAAAATCCACGCCTTGTTAGGTCCTAAAAAAATATTTTTTAAAAAATCCACGCCTTGTTAGGTCCTAAAAAAATATTTTTTAAAAAATCCACGCCTTGTTATGTCCTAAAAAAATATTTTTTAAAAAATCCACGCCTTGTTATGTCCTAAAAAAATATTTTTTAAAAAATCCACGCCTTGTTAGGTCCTAAAAAAATATTTTTTAAAAAATCCACGCCTTGTTAGGTCCTAAAAAAATATTTTTTAAAAAATCCAATCCACGCCTTGTTAGGTCCTAAAAAAATATTTTTTAAAAAATCCACGCCTTGTTAGGTCCTAAAAAAATATTTTTTAAAAAATCCACGCCTTGTTAGGTCCTAAAAAAATATTTTTTAAAAAATCCACGCCTTGTTAGGTCCTAAAAAAATATTTTTTAAAAAATCCACGCCTTGTTAGGTCCTAAAAAAATATTTTTTAAAAAATCCACGCCTTGTTAGGTCCTAAAAAAATATTTTTTAAAAAATCCACGCCTTGTTAGGTCCTAAAAAAATATTTTTTAAAAATCCACGCCTTGTTAGGTCCTAAAAAAATATTTTTTAAAAAATCCACGCCTTGTTAGGTCCTAAAAAAATATTTTTTAAAAAATCCACGCCTTGTTAGGTCCTAAAAAATATTTTTTAAAAAATTCACGCCTTGTTAGGCCCTAAAAAAATATTTTTTAAAAAATTCACGCCTTGTTAGGCCCTAAAAAAATATTTTTTAAAAAATCCACGCCTTGTTAGGTCCTAAAAAAATATTTTTTAAAAAATCCACGCCTTGTTAGGTCCTAAAAAAATATTTTTTAAAAAATCCACGCCTTGTTAGGTCCTAAAAAAATATTTTTTAAAAAATCCACGCTTTGTTAGGTCCTAAAAAAATATTTTTTAAAAAATCCACGCCTTGTTAGGTCCTAAAAAAATATTTTTTAAAAAATCCACGCCTTGTTAGGTCCTAAAAAAATATTTTTTAAAAAATCCACGCCTTGTTAGGTCCTAAAAAAATATTTTTTAAAAAATCCACGCCTTGTTAGGTCCTAAAAAAATATTTTTTAAAAAATCCACGTTTGATGTGGTGCTTGAAAAAATATTTTTTAAAAAATCCACGCCTTGTTAGGTCCTAAAAAAATATTTTTTAAAAAATCCACGCCTTGTTAGGTCCTAAAAAAATATTTTTTAAAAAATCCACGCCTTGTTAGGTCCTAAAAAAATATTTTTTAAAAAATCCACGCCTTGTTAGGTCCTAAAAAAATATTTTTTAAAAAATCCACGCCTTGTTAGGTCCTAAAAAAATATTTTTTAAAAAATCCACGCCTTGTTAGGTCCTAAAAAAATATTTTTTAAAAAATCCACGCCTTGTTAGGTCCTTGAAAAAATATTCTTTAAAAAATCCACGCTTGGTGTGGTCCTTGAAAAAATATTCTTTAAATAATCCACGCTTGGTGTGGTCCTTGAAAAACGTTCTTTAAAAAATCCACGCATCTGTTGATGCTTGAAAAAATATTCTTTAAAAAATCCACGCCTATGTTGGTCCTTGAAAAAATATTTTTTAAAAAATCCACGCATGGTAAGGTCCTTGAAAAAAATTCTTCCGATGTAGTCCTTTTCCCGTCTTTATTTCCTTACTTGTTTCCTTTGGTAAATATTTTAGCATTTTCTCTGAACTGTAACAAAAATCCGACCATATGTGTGCTGTGGCAAAACTTGAAGGCGGCAAGTGTTTGTTTTCTTGTTATCCTCCCCCCGGGATAGTGTTGGATGGGTGGGTGGTTAAAGTCGCATTTATCTTCACCCCTTTTTACGAATAAAAATGAGAAATTGAATTAAATTTCATTGCACATTTATACTTGGCACGACAATACAGCATCCATCCAGCTACCACCCACCACCATCATGAGGGAATTTAGTTGGCAAGGCGGCATCGTAACCATCCCAATCTTCATCTCTTATCAGTCCCAAATAATTTGTAAAATATGACAGTCATTAAAAAATGCTACAAATGTTCTTTGTTGTTGTTTTTATCTTCATCTCCCGCAATGCAAACATAAGTTTTATTCTTAATAGTTGTCCCGCCGTTAATATCAATATAACAATGTTTCGTTGGAAACTAAGCTGGGAATTTTTTGTTATGGTTAATAATAGGATTTTGAAAAAAAGTTTGGAGTGGGGAGGAGGGGACTTTCTTTGTTGATGAATGTTGAGACATGTAAATTATGGGACATAATTAAATAACTGCACCTGTCTCATTTTGGTGGTTGTCGTCTAGGCTATTTGTAACTTAGAGCATTATCTAAAAGAAAATAGCATACTTTTAGGGGTCGTTTAGTTTTTGCGGCATATTTTGTGGATAATGGTTTTTTGGTGAAATATATTTCACTACACCTCATTAAATTTTCAATGAAAAACCACAACAGGATTAAAAGGTTCTTTAGTAAAAATAGGGGTGGGAGGAGGACAAGGAATATTTGCAACGGAGATTTTCAAAAAATAAAAATAAAAAATATTTTCAGGGACTATCAGGCCACGTGGATTTTTTAAAAAATATTTTCAGCGACTAAATAAAAACTATTCTCAATTATTAACAGCCGAAATAGAGTTTTTAAAAAATATTTTCAGGTACTATCGGGAAACATGGAATTTTTTTAAAAATATTTTCAGCGATTATCAGGCAACGTGGATTTTTTTAAAAAATATTTTCAGCGACTACCAGGCAACGTTGATTTTTAAAAAAATATTTTCAGCGACTATCAGGCAACGTGGATTTTTTAAAAAATATTTTCAGCGATTACCAGGCAACGTTGATTTAAAAAAAATATTTTCAAGGACTATCAGACAACGTGGATTTAAAAAAAAAAACATTTCAAGGACTATCAGGCAACGTGGATTCTTTAAAAATATTTTCAAGGACTATAAGGCAACGTGGATTCTTTAAAAATATTTTCAAGGACTATCAGGCAACGCGGTTTTTATTTAAAAAAATATTTTCAGCGACTATCAGGCAACGTGGATTCTTTAAAAATATTTTCAAGGACTATCAGGCAACGTGGTTTAACAAAAAAAATATTTTCAAGGATTATCTGGCAACGTGGATTTTTAAAAAAAAATATTTTCAATGACTATCACGCAACGTAGATTTTAAAAAATATTTTCAGCAACTATTAGGCATCGTGGATTTTTTAAAAAAATATTTTGAGGGCCTATCTGGCAACATGGATTTTTAAAAAAATATTTTCAAGGACTATCAGGAATCGTGGATTTAAAAAAAAAAATCAAGGACTATCAGGCAACGTGGATATTCTAAAAAATATTTTTAAGGATTATCAGGCAACATGGATTTTTTAAAAAATATTTTCAGCGACTATCAGGCAACGTGGATTTTTTAAAAAATATTTTAAAGGACTATCAGGCAACTTGGATTTTTTAAAAAAATATTTTCAAGGACTATCAGGCAACGTGGATTTTTTAAAAAATATTTTAAAGGACTATCAGGCAACTTGGATTTTTTAAAAAAATATTTTCAAGGACTATCGGGCAACGTGGATTTTTTAAAAAATATTTTCAGCGACTATCAGGCCTTGAAGATTTTTCTAAATATTTTTTCATTAAAAAATATTTTCAAGGACTATCAGGCAACGTGGATTTAAAAAAAAAATATTTTCAAGGACTATCAGTCAACGTGGGTTTTTTTAAAAAAATATTTTCAGGGACTATCAGTCAACGTGAATTTTTTTAAAAAATATTTTCAAGGACTGTCAGTCTACTTGGATTTTTTTAAAAAATATTTTCAGGGACTATCAGTCAACTTGGATTTTTTTAAAAAATATTTTCAGGGACTATCAGTCAACTTGGATTTTTTTATAAAATATTTTCAGCGACTATCAAGTTATGTGGATTTTTTAAAAAATATTTTCAGCGACTATCAAGCTATGTGGATTTTTTAAAAAATATTTTCAGCGACTATCAAGCTACGTGGATTTTTTAAAAAATTTTCAGTGACTATCAAGCTACGTGGATTTTTTAAAAAATATTTTCAACGACTATCAAGCAACGTGGATTTTTTAAAAAATATTTTCAGCGACTATCAAGCAACGTGGATTTTTTAAAAAATATTTTCAGCGACTATCAAGCTACGTTGATTTTTAAAAAAATATTTTCAGCGACTATCTGCAAACGTGGATTTTTTAAAAAATATTTTCAAGGACAATCAGGAAACGTGGTTATTTTAAAAATATATTTTAAAGGACTATCAGGCAACGTGGATTTTTTAAAAAATATTTTCAAGGACTATCAGGCAACGTGAATTTAAAAAAAAAAAACAATTTCATGGACTATAAGGCAACGTGGATTTTTTAAAAAAATATTTTCAAGGACTATCAGGCAACGTGAATTTTAAAAAAAACAATTTCATGTACTATAAGGCAACGTGGATTTTTAAAAAAAATATTTTCAAGGACTATCAGGCAACGTGAATTTAAAAAAAAACAATTTCATGGACTATAAGGCAACGTGGATTTTTTAAAAAAATATTTTCAAGGACTATCAGGCAACGTGAATTTAAAAAAAACAATTTCATGGACTATAAGGCAACGTGGATTTTTTAAAAAAATATTTTCAGCGACTATCAAGCTAAAAGGATTTTTTAAAAAATATTTTCAGCGACTATCAAGCTAAGTGGATTTTTTAAAAAAATATTTTTATGGACAAGCAGGCCTGAAGATTTTTTTAATATGTTTTCAAAGACTATTATGCAACGTGTATTTTTTAAAAAATATTTTCAGGTGCCCTCCCAAAGGGATGGCAAATATTGGAAAACTTCCAATCTGCAATTACAGCATTCATTTCAATTTATTCTTTGACAGTCGCAATCCAATCTTCCCCACCCCCAGCTAAATATAAATTCATAAAGCTAAGCAAGAAAATAGCCATCACCAAAAGGACGAAAAAGGACCACTTAAGAAATCACGGTCTATGTAAAACATAAAAAGCAGCAGGTGACCTAAAAGTTTGTAGATTTTCTTCTTCTTTTCATAAAATCTTCAACTTCATGACATTTTTCTTTGGCATCGAGCAAGCCATGCAACTAAAGCTTTTGACTGTCTTTTTAATGCCAGGAGTTGATTACAAAAAAGACGAAACAACAACAACGACCTGTACCGGTACTTCATTTAAATTAGAAAGGTGCCAAAGGAAGAAGAAATCCTTTAATTCAATAAAAAATGAGAAAAAGACAGACAGAGAGACAGAAGGACGAACAAACTAAGTAAACCACAACAAGATTTTCTCTTTGTAAAAGTTAGGGTGGGAAGGGGAGCAGAAACTCCTCATACCCAACACCACAAAGAACTGAAGAAAAGCGTAGGAAAAATCCCTTAAAACCACAAAAAAAAATTAACCAAATTTTTCCCCCGTTACCAGTATTTCTAGACTGAAGGAGAAACGTGGACAATTGTGGTGCTGGGCATTGTTTCATTTGAGCCCCCCTCCACCACCATGCAATTCCCATTTCAATGGCAAATGAAGTGAAGTGGACGGAGTCTTGTCTTCCGCTGCCTTGCAGGCCATGTTGATCCCAGTTAATGTGGTTTTGGTATCAGTTGGCTGACTGACTGCCATCTAAATGCCGGGCATAATGATGCGACACAGCTGTACTTGATTAATTTTCTAATACCGTTATTCAAATGAAAAGGTGCAGCGGGCAGAATTGAAGACTTTTCTTCTTTTTTGAGTAATTGTGAGGGCTTTGGCTAGTTTAAGCCAACATGCTTAGGGGTATTTGAGTGCTTCGGGAAGAAGGGAGGTAGTTCCTACAAAAAAAAAATATTTTTTCAAGCATCAACAGAGGCGTGGATTTTTTAAAGAATATTTTTTCAAGCATCAACAGAGGCGTGGATTTTTTAAAGAATAATTTTTCAAGCATCAACAGAGGCGTGGATTTTTTAAAGAATATTTTTTCAAGCATCAACAGAGGAGTGGATTTTTTAATGAATATTTTTTTCAAGCATCAACAGAAGTGTGGATTTTTTAAAGAATATTATTTCAAGCATCAACAGAGGCGTGGATTTTTTAAAGAATATTTTTTCAAGCATCAACAGAGGAGTGGATTTTTTAATGAATATTTTTTTCAAGCATCAACAGAGGTGTGGATTTTTTAAAGAATATTTTTTCAGGCATCAACAGAGGTGTGGATTTTTTAAAGAATATTTTTTCAAGGACCACCATAGGCGTGGATTTTTTAAAGAATATTTTTTCAAGGACCACCATAGGCGTGGATTTTTTAAAGAATATTTTTTCAAGGACCACCATAGGCGTGGATTTTTTAAAGAATATTTTTTCAAGGACCACAACAAGCGTGGATTTTTTAAAGAATATTTTTTCAAGGACCACAATAGGCGTGGATTTTTTAAAGAATATTTCTACAAGGACCAACATAGGCGTGGATTTTTTAAAGAATATTTTTTCAACGACTTTTACAGGGCGTGGATTTTTTAAAGAATATTTTTTCAACGACTTTACAAGGCGTGGATTTTTTAAAGAATATTTTTTCAACGACTTTACAAGGCGTGGATTTTTTAGAGAATATTTTTTCAACGACTTTACAAGGCGTGGATTTTTTAGAGAATTTTTTTTCAACGACTTTACAAGGCCTGGATTTTTTAGGAATATTTTTTCAACGACTTTACAAGGCCTGGATTTTTTAGGAATATTTTTCAACGACTTTAAAGGGCCTGGATTTTTTAGGGAATATTTTTTCAAGGACCACACCAAGCGTGGATTTTTTAAAGAATATTTTTTCAAGGACTACCGTAGGCGTGGATTTTTTAAAAAATATTTTTTCAAGGACTACAGTAGGCGTGGAATTTTTAAAAAATATTTTTTCAAGGACTGCCGTAGGCGTGGATTTTTTAAAAAATATTTTTTCAAGGACTACCTTAGGCGTGGATATTTTAAAAAATATTTTTTCAAGGACTACCTTAGGCGTGGATATTTTAAAAAATATTTTTTCATGGACCACACCAAGCGTGGATTTTTTAAAGAATATTTTTTCAAGGACTACTGTAGGCGTGGATATTTTAAAAAATATTTTTTCATGGACCACACCAAACGTGGATTTTTTAAAGAATATTTTTTCAAGGACTACCGTAGGCGTGGATTTTTTAAAAAATATTTTTTCAAGGACTACCGTAGGCGTGGATTTTTTAAAAAATATTTTTTCAAGGACTACCGTAGGCGTGGATTTTTTAAAAAATATTTTTTCAAGGACTACCGTAGGCGTGGATTTTTTAAAAAATATTTTTTCAAGGACTACCGTAGGCGTGGATTTTTTAAAAAATATTTTTTCAAGGACTACCGTAGGCGTGGATTTTTTAAAAAATATTTTTTCAAGGACTACCGTAGGCGTGGATTTTTTAAAAAATATTTTTTCAAGGACTACCGTAGGCGTGGATTTTTTAAAAAATATTTTTTCAAGGACTACCGTAGGCGTGGATTTTTTAAAAAATATTTTTTCAAGGACTACCGTAGGCGTGGATTTTTTAAAAAATATTTTTTCAAGGACTACCGTAGGCGTGGATTTTTTAAAAAATATTTTTTCAAGGACTACCGTAGGCGTGGATTTTTTAAAAAATATTTTTTCAAGGACTACCGTAGGCGTGGATTTTTTAAAAAATATTTTTTCAAGGACTACCGTAGGCGTGGATTTTTTAAAAAATATTTTTTCAAGGACTACCGTAGGCGTGGATTTTTTAAAAAATATTTTTTCAAGGACTACCGTAGGCGTGGATTTTTTAAAAAATATTTTTTCAAGGACTACCGTAGGCGTGGATTTTTTAAAAAATATTTTTTCAAGGACTACCGTAGGCGTGGATTTTTTAAAAAATATTTTTTCAAGGACTACCGTAGGCGTGGATTTTTTAAAAAATATTTTTTCAAGGACTACCGTAGGCGTGGATTTTTTAAAAAATATTTTTTCAAGGACCACACCAAGCGTGGATTTTTTAAAGAATATTTTTTCAAGGACCACACCAAGCGTGGATTTTTTAAAGAATATTTTTTCAAGGACCACCGTAGGCGTGGATTTTTTAAAAAAATATTTTTTCAAAGACTACCGTAGGCGTGGATTTTTTAAAAAATATTTTTTCAAGGACTACCGTAGGCGTGGATTTTTTAAAGAATATTTTTTCAACGACTTTACAAGGCGTGGATTTTTTAAAGAATATTTTTTCAACGACTTTACAAGGCGTGGATTTTTTAAAGAATATTTTTTCAACGACTTTACAAGGCGTGGATTTTTTAAAGAATATTTTTTCAACGACTTTACAAGGCGTGGATTTTTTAAAGAATATTTTTTCAACGACTTTACAAGGCGTGGATTTTTTAAAGAATATTTTTTCAACGACTTTACAAGGCGTGGATTTTTTAAAGAATATTTTTTCAACGACTTTACAAGGCGTGGATTTTTTAAAGAATATTTTTTCAACGACTTTACAAGGCGTGGATTTTTTAAAGAATATTTTTTCAACGACTTTACAAGGCGTGGATTTTTTAAAGAATATTTTTTCAACGACTTTACAAGGCGTGGATTTTTTAAAGAATATTTTTTCAACGACTTTACAAGGCGTGGATTTTTTAAAGAATATTTTTTCAACGACTTTACAAGGCGTGGATTTTTTAAAGAATATTTTTTCAACGACTTTACAAGGCGTGGATTTTTTAAAGAATATTTTTTCAACGACTTTACAAGGCGTGGATTTTTTAAAGAATATTTTTTCAACGACTTTACAAGGCGTGGATTTTTTAAAGAATATTTTTTCAACGACTTTACAAGGCGTGGATTTTTTAAAGAATATTTTTTCAACGACTTTACAAGGCGTGGATTTTTTAAAGAATATTTTTTCAACGACTTTACAAGGCGTGGATTTTTTAAAGAATATTTTTTCAACGACTTTACAAGGCGTGGATTTTTTAAAGAATATTTTTTCAACGACTTTACAAGGCGTGGATTTTTTAAAGAATATTTTTTCAACGACTTTACAAGGCGTGGATTTTTTAAAGAATATTTTTTCAACGACTTTACAAGGCGTGGATTTTTTAAAGAATATTTTTTCAACGACTTTACAAGGCGTGGATTTTTTAAAGAATATTTTTTCAACGACTTTACAAGGCGTGGATTTTTTAAAGAATATTTTTTCAACGACTTTACAAGGCGTGGATTTTTTAAAGAATATTTTTTCAACGACTTTACAAGGCGTGGATTTTTTAAAGAATATTTTTTCAACGACTTTACAAGGCGTGGATTTTTTAAAGAATATTTTTTTCAAGTACCACACGAAAGAATATTTTTTCAAGGACCACACCAAGCTTGGATTTTTTAAAGAATAATTTTTCGAGTACCACACGAAGCGCGGATTTTTTAAATAATATTTTGTCAAGGACCACACAAAGCTTGGATTTTATAAAGAATATTTTTTCAAGGACCGAAGCAAGCGAGTTTTTTTAAAGAATATTTTTTCAAGTACCACACGATGCGCGGACTTTTTAAAGAATATTTTTCGAGGCCCAACATAGGCGTGGATTTTATAAAGAATATTTTTTAAAGGATCACAATAAGCGTGGATTTTTTAAAGAATATTTTTTCAAGGACTATACAAGGAGTAAATTTTTGAAAGAATATTTTTTCAAGGACTATACAAGGAGTAAATTTTTTAAAGAATATTTTTTCAAGGACTATACAAGGAGTAATTTTTTTAAAGAATATTTTTTCAAGGACTATACAAGGAGTAAATTTTTTAAAGAATATTTTTTTAAGGATCACAACAAGAGTGGATTTTTCAAAGAATATTTTTTCAAGGACTATACAAGGCGTGGATTTTTTAAAAGGAAAAAAATCCTATATCCATCTATCCATACTCCGACCACAGAAGACTACACTTACATTGAATCAAATGATTATTTAAAAATCCCCCATATTAAATGAGACCACAAAAATGCTATCAACACACTTCCGGTAAAATAACGAAAAGCCCTGGGAATGGCACAGCAAGAAGGTAATATTACTGGTGAATAGAGGGGTGGGGACGTGTAACAGACTATCGCAAAAGAAAAGCCACAACCAAATTCTCTCATTTTATTAACAAAATTTCGCCATAGACAGTGTTGCCAATGCTGTTGCAATACCGAGCAACAATAACAACAACAATAGCCGTAGAATCCCAAATAACAAACGGAATAACACAGCAGGTGCATGGTAAAATTCCAACCTCAAAACAACAACAACAACGGCGACGAGGACGACTTCCACTACAAATTGTAGAGTAAATTAAAATCCAACAAAATCCTCCAAAACCCCATTAAATAAACCAAACAAAAAAAAAAAAAACAGAAAATACACGAACGGCACAAACTGGGGGTGCCAACTAAATCCACCTCTGCAGGGGTCGGGGGTGGAGGTGGTAATAAAGAAAAAACCAAAATAAAATTGGGGAATCCTATCCAAAACGTTGAACAAATTTAATACGAATAAGCCTAAAAATAGGCTAAAGATAAGTTAACAAACTTGTTACAACTACAAATTCCTGTTATTCGCACAGCGTCGGAATCAGCTGCCAAAAAAAAAAAAATAAATCGCCCACACTCCACTCCTGAAAATATGCAACAGTTTTTATTTGCCTACAAATGAAACGAAACGAGTTTGGGGGGGAGAGGTGGAGTGAATTACCTTGTTTTTGGGGTTGTTTTTAGGGGCGAATGGTGGGGGATAAATGGGGTACAGTGGATTGAAAAGGGTTTACGTTAGGAAAAGGCTGGGCTAATAGTAGGGCTGCTCTAAAAGAAGACTCCATTGCCAATCTGCCATTCTGCTATTCTGTGTGAAGACTCCCAAGCCAGCCATATCGTCTATATGGAGGTTTCAACCAGCACGAATATGTGAAGGCTCACTAGCCAGCTTGCCAGCCAGGAATACAGCGGATTAAAAAGAGTATACGTTAGAAAAATTTTGGGCTGAGGTGCCCTAAAAAGACACCCATGCCAGCCAGACCTTCAGTTCGTCTGCGTGAAGACTCACAGGCCTGCTAGCCAGCCGGCTCGTCTATGTGAAAACTCCCAGGTGAGATAGCCAGCCAGCTCGTATATGTGAATACCCCCAGGCCAGCTAGCCGGACAGATCATGCCAGCTCGTCTATAAAGAGACTCTCTAGCCAGCCACAGCTGGCCACCTCGCCTATAAAAAGACTCTCTAGCCAGCCACAGCTGGCCAGCTCGCCTATAAAAAGACTCTCTAGCCAGCCACAGCTGGCCAGCTCGCCTATAAAAAGACTCTCTAGCCAGCCACAGCTGGCCAGCTCGCCTATAAAAAGACTCTCTAGCCAGCCAGAGCTGGCCAGCTCGTCTCTAAAGAGACTCTCTAGCCAGCCAGAGCTGGCCAGCTCGTCTCTAAAGAGACTCTCTAGCCAGCCAGAGCTGGCCAGCTCGTCTATAAAGAGACTCTCTAGCCAGCCAGCCACAGCTGGCCAGCTCGTCTATGAAGAGACTCTCTAGCCAGCCAGCCACAGCTGGCCAGCTCGTCTATGAAGAGACTCTCTAGCCAGCCAGCCACAGCTGGCCAGCTCGTCTATGAAGAGACTCTCTAGCCAGACAGCCACAGCTGGCCAGCTCGTCTATGAAGAGACTCTCTAGCCAGACAGCCACAGCTGGCCTGCTCGTCTATGAAGATACTCTCTAGCCAGTCAGCCACAGCTGGCCAGCTCGTCTATAAGGAGACTCTCTAGCCAGCCAGCCACAGCTAGCCAGCTCGTCTATAAAGAGACTCTCTATTCAGCCAGCCTGCTGGCCAGCTCGTCTATAAAGAGACTCTCTAGCCAGCCACAGCTGGCCAGCTCGTCTATAAAGAGACTCTCTAGTCAGCCATAGCTGGCCAGCTCGTCTATAAAGAGACTCTCTAGCCAGCCACAGCTGGCCAGCTCGTCTATAAAGATACTCTCTAGCCTGCCACAGCTAGCCAGCTCGTCTATAAAGAGACTCTCTAGCCAGCCACAGCTGGCCAGCTCGTCTATAAAGAGACTCTCTAGCCAGCCACAGCTGGCCAGCTCGTCTATAAAGATACTCTCTAGCCTGCCACAGCTAGCCCGCTCGTCTATAAAGAGAGACTCTCTAGCCAGCCAGCCATAGCTGGCCAGCTCGTCTGTAAAGAGACTCTCTAGCCAGCCAGCCATAGCTGGCCAGCTCGTCTGTAAAGAGACTCTCTAGCCATCCAGCCACAGTTGGCCAGCTCGTCTATAAAGAGACTTTCTAGCCAGCCACAGCTGGCCAGCTCGTCTATAAAGAGACTCTCTAGCCAGCCAGCTACCCAGCTGGCCGGGCTCGTCTATAAAGAGACTCTCTAGCCAGCCACAGCTGGTCAGCTCGTGTATAAAGAGACTCTCTAGCCAGCCACAGCTGGCCGGCTCGTCTATAAAGAGACTCTCTAGCCCGCTGCAGCTGCTCGTCCATAGAAAGAAGACTCTCTCATCTAAAATAGGCTCCCAGCCATCCAGCCCGTCTATCTAAAGGCTTTCTGACCAGTTTTTCAATAATTCCGAGACTCCGTAGTCCGCCAATAGCTGACTCTTTACTTTCAGACTTTTTTCAATTCTGAAAATTCCTCCTCTGAAACACTGTCTAACCCTGTCCCCGACCACTTTCATCTTCCAGGAACAAATTAAACTGCCTAAAAGTAACATCTATTACAATAACAATGACACTAATAGGACCTAAAAATGACAGCAGTGACAATGACAAGCCAAAAAAATACCCCATCCTGCGTATATGACCAAATTGCGTACTATCTCCGGCGAAAATTGAAAAGCCAACCAGAAAACTTCACGAAAAAAACCGGTCGCATGAGGACTCCACATCCATAGAGCTTAACGTATTGTAATTTAACTTCCGTCGGAAATGTCTGTTCTGGATTTGGCACTCCGTGTGCTGGATTCGAAGTAATGAGGCGCAATTGTTGCTTTCGAATGCGGTCGCTGCTTAGTAACTTGGCTTAGAGTCAAAATGACAAAACCATTGCGTTGGTAATGTTCGGCAAGCTTTTGTGGCGGTAATGATTTTCATCAGCATTGCTGTTGTTGTTGGGGTGGATGACGTTTTTTTTACCACCCCCTCGAAATCATATCTTTGCGGGAACTTGTTACAGTGGATGTTGTTGTTCTTGTTGCTGTTGCTGTAGGTGGCTTTGCCGACAGAAACCAAAATGAGTATTTGATCCTTTTTATATCCTTAATGTTCGACAAAACAGATGAGGTTCACCAGCAATGTGGGCTCAATGGAGAAACAAATAAGCTTTCACATCGATATCCTTCCTTGCGTTCTTCTCACCTGCCAGACGTTCGTTCAGAGGGGGCTCTGCTCGCATGGAAATTATGTATTTTTTTGGTTGCTTAATTTTGAGCTTTAGTAGGATTGCTGATTATTTCGTTCCTCTTGATTTCGGTGCAGAATAAAAAACCTCATCTACATAGACTGCGTGCCGGACAGGATACATTTCTGACCAACCTATAGACTAGCGGGTGGGTCATCCAGCTCACCTATATGTAGAATCCCTGGAGAGACCCTCTTGCCGATCAACTAATCAGTTAAAAATCTTTGTGGCTAGCCAACTCGTCTGGCCAGAAATCACATCCAGATAGGAATTTAGCGGCTAGCCAGTCAGCCCATCAAACTCAAAGGCTCCGTGATCAGTCAGTTCAAAAATCTTTGGTTATTCAGCTCATCTGCATAGACTGTGTGCCGGACAGGATAAATTTCTGACCATCCTATAGACTAGCGGGCTGGATATCCACATGAAGAACCCCTGGAGAGACTCTCTTGCCGATCAACTCAAAAACTCTGTGGCTAGCCAACTCGTCTGACCAGAAATAACATCTAGACAGGAAATTTCCGGCTAGCCAGAAAGCCCATCACACTCAAAGGCTCCGTGATCAGTCAGTTCAAAAATCTTTGGCTACTCAGCATGTCTGGGTTAAGAATCTCTGACCAGCCAGCTCTCCAGTAAAAAGACTTCACTGCCAGCCAACTCACCCAGAGTGAGATTCCGTTGCCAGTAAGTTCGTCTGTATAAAGATTCCTGGAACTGTAAGTACTTCTGCGTAAGGATAAGTTATTATGAAGGATCCGTTGCCAGTTAACCTGGCGGTGTAAATATTCTATAGTTAGTCTTCTGGCCTGTTGGACTGACCTCGTGGCTATCTAACTCATAATCATCAAGAGACCTAAATGAGAAGTCTGGAGCGAGCCAGCTCATCTAAATTAAGAGTCCGTCAAAGAACCATCACGTCGATGTATGTGAAGTTTCCCAGGCGAGCTAGACAGCCAGTTCGTCTATACAAAGACTGCCAGGCCAGATAGCTGTTGGTCTGCCTTAGGACTTCATCGCTAGTCAAATCATTCGTCAGCCATCACGACGATGTAAAGACCGCCTGGCCAGACAGCCAGCTCGCCTATGCGAAGGCTCCAAGGACAGCTAGCCAGCCAGCTGCTGGCCTGTCTGAAAACTTCGTCGGAAGTTAAATCATTCGTCAGCCATCACATCTATGTAAAGACTCCCTGGCCAGCCAGCCCGACTATATAATTTATAATTAAACAGATTAAGGCGATGATAATATTTCTGAAAACATCACACGTTATAGGACGGAAATGTTTCGAATTTGGTATTCGAAGCTCGTAATGGGTACTACAGCCTATGAGAAAAAAATACATTTGCAGACCCACGTCTTCATATACCAGCGATATTTTTCACCGGAACTGTTTCAAATTTGGTAACTAAAATTCGTAATGGATTTTTACGCCCATGACGGAAAATCGTCTATGCAGGTCCATGTCTTCGTTAGCCTCCATATTACGGTTCCTCCCTATATTCGGTATTTTTCTGATTTCAGCGACATTATTCACCGGAAATGTTTGAAATTTGGTATTAGAAATTCATAATGGATACTAAAACTCATGACAGAAAATCCTCTATGCAGGCCCATGACTTCGTATAGCCCCCATATAACAGTACCTCCATATATTTGGTATTTTGTCTATTCAGGTCCAGGTCTTTGTATAACCCCTTAATAACGGTAGCTCTCCATATTCGGTGGTTTGATGATTTTAGGTTCTCTGGAATTTTTTCAATTTCATATTTGCACTTCGACTAGACTGTCATAGACTTGACTTCGTATAGCCCCCATATAACGGTACCTCCCTATATTTGGTATTTTGTCTATTCAGGTCCAGGTCTTCGTATAACCCCTAAATATCGGTAGCTCTCCATATCCATTATTTTGATGATTTTAGGTACGTTATTCTCTGGAATTTTTTCAATGACAGTCTAGAGTCTATGGCAGAAAATCGCCTATGCAGGTCCACATCTTCGTATAGACTCTAAAATAGCGGTAACTCCCCATATTCGGTATTTTTAAGATTTTAACAACATTTTTAACGGATTCTGTTTTTATACCCTCAGCCATATGGCTAGAGAGGGTATATATCAAAACTTGCCTCGAAGAAATAACAGTTTTAGATACTAAGTCTCTTTGGACCAAATCTGTTTCAGGACGTTTGGAGTTGATCTAGCGATGTCCATCCGTCAGTCTGGCTGGTGCGCACGATAAACCTCGAAGGGAGTATCCGATTTGGTCTAAACTTGGTACATCGTAGTACTATTATCAAACTTAGAACGAGTTCGGAGATGAGCAATATCGGTCGACTACTTCTGGTACCTTCCCCACAAAAGCTCGAAATTTCCAAAGAAAATATATCACTGCACAGAAAGATAAAGGATAATCCGATTTTCCTCCAACTTTGCAAATCCTTACATTTGCATCAGTTCTAGTTCAGGTGCAAAAATGGACAATATCTGTCCACTTAATCAAATACCTCCCCCACAACGGGTCAAATGTTGTGAATTTTGGCACATCCGACAGGATTCCGTCTAGAAACAAGTAAAAAAGCTGTAAGCTCGGCCAGGCCGAACTTTGAATACCCTCCACCATTTGGTATAAATTTAACAATTTTCAAAAAAAAAAATAAAATAAAATCCGTTACAAAATTCTGTTAAAATCTTGAAAATACCTAATGCAGCCGTATATTAGAGTCTATACGACGAGGTGGACCTGCATAGGCAACTTTTGTCACAAGCTATTACAATATTCAAATGCGAAACTTGAAAAAAATCTGTTTATAATGTAGCTAAAATTATCAAAATACCGAATATAGGGAGGTACCATGGTGGTTATAAAACGTAGATCTGCACAGACAATTTTCTGTCATTGGCTGTAATATCCATTATGAACTTCAAATGCGAAATTTGAAAGAATTCCGCTAAATAATGTCGCTAAAATTTTCAAAATACCGAATATCGGGAGGTACCGTTACATGGGGGCTATACGAAGGCGTGGACCTGCACAGAAAATTTTCTGCCATAGGCTATGGTATTCATTACGAACTTTAAATGCCAAATTTGAAATAGTTCCGGTAAATAATGTCGCTAAAATCATGAAAATACCCAATATCGTTTGGTACCATTATATGGGGGCTATACGAAGGCGTGGACCTGCACAGAAAATTTTCTGTCATAGGCTATAGTATTAATTACGAACTTCAAATACTACATTTTGAAAGTCTTCCGGTGAATAATGTCGCTAAAATCATCAAAATACCGAATATCGGGAACTACCGTTATATGAGGGCTATAAGAAGACGTAGATCTACATGGCCGATTTTCTGTCTTAAGCCGTAGCATCTATTACGAACTTTAATTAATTAATTTTGAAACAATTCTGGTAAAAAATGTCGCTAAAATCATTAAAATACCGAATTTCGGGAGGTGCCGTTATATGGGGGCTATACGAAGACGTGGACCTGTGCAGACAATTTTCTGTCTTAGGCTGTAGTATCTATTACAAACTTCAGATACCAAATTTGAAATAGTTCCGATAAATAATGTCGCTAAAATCATCAAAATACCGAATATCGAGGGGTACCGTTATGTGGGCGCTATACCTTAAAGTGGATCTACATGGCCCCTTTTCAATACCAAAAGTCCTGCAGACATAACATACATTTAAGCAAAATTATATCAATCTACTTCAATTCGTTCGGAAGCTAGAGTGATTTCCACAGACGGACCGACATCGCTAGATCGACTCCAAATGTTCTAAAACGGATTTGGTCCAAAGAGACCTAGGGTCTAAAACCGTTATGTCGACTAGGCAAGTTTTGATGTGATATTTGACGCTGGTAATGAGTTCTACTACTATGACAAAAAATACATTTGCAGGCCCACGTCTTCGTATATCGGTATCTCCCAAGACTCGGTATTATCATTATTCACCGGAATAGTTCCATATATCGTATTTGAAAATCGTAATGGATACTACAACCTATGACAGAAAATTGTCTATGCAGGTTTATGTCTTAGTATAGCCCTCATATAACGGTACGTCCCTATACTTGGTATTTTGCTGATTTCAGCGACATTATTCAATGGAATTGTTTCAAATTTCTTATTTAGAGTTCGTAATGGGAACCACAGTCTATGACAGAAAATTGTCTATGCAGGTCCAGGTCTTCGTATAGGCCCCATATATCAGTACCTTTCTCTATTCGGTATTTTGCTGATTTCAGCGACATTATTCACCGATTTTTTTTGAAATTTGGTATTTAATTTTTGGATTTCGATGCTTTCTCAATTCTCTCATTAGAGGCGAGTCGCTTTCCGATCGAATAAGTAAGTTAATCATTTGTTAATCACCATAAGGGCTCGGAGAAGGTTCAGCAAAGTGATTTTTTCAAAAACAATCTTCCAAATGCTAGATGGGTCTCCCTCTCTCCGATAAACATCGTGTGGGTTAAAAACCTGCTCAAATGAGAGCAATAACAAAATTCATATAGTGTGTGCGTGCTCTCACCAAGTGCCCATGGGCGCCGTTTTCCTAAACGCTTTCCACGTTTGGTTGGTCTATAGATAATTTAAAGAAAAATGTGAACAGTATACGGGGCGTGCTTTTTTAAAAAAAAAAAAAAAAAATTGAAGTCTATAAGTAGTGTGGATTTTTAAGGTATTATTTTATTCGAGGGCCTGCCTGTAAAAATATTGCATGTTTAGCCAACTTCTCTTGCCTTTTAATTTTCTTCCTTCTATTTACTTTAAACTCATCCTTTTATTAATTTTAAATAAAACCCAATTTATTTTTTTAGTTTTAATAAAAATCTCCATTTTTATTTCTTAATGATTTTATCATTTTTAAGAATTTCACTGCATTTGGTTTTTTTTTTGTGTTCTTTAATGATTTTTGCAATATTTTCCAACCATTTAAATTTTTAAAATACATTGTCGTTTTTTTTTTTCAAATATTCCATTTTGCATATGTTTTTCTTTCTCTTCTGTGTTGTGTGTGTGTTTGTTTTTAGTTTTCCACAAAAAAATATTTAATTTTTTTCATGATTGTGCTTAACAAATTACTTACAATTATTTGTTTATTTTTTTATTTCATTCGTTTATTTATTTATTTATTTTTTTTTTTTTCATTTCATTCGGTTTTTTATGGTCGTGGCCACACACATCAATTTCTTTGCCCAATTGAGTGATGTGAATTGAGCTTGTTTGGAGTAAATGAGTGTGTGTGTGTGTGTGTGTGTGTGAGAGAGTGTTGCATGTGGTTAGTGTGGGTGTAAGTAAGCATTATTATTATTATGTATTTTTATTTTTTTTATAAATATATTTGGATTATGTTTTCCTGTTTTGTTAATACACGTGATATAAAATGCATTTTCACTTAAAATGTACGTTCGGATATATTAATTAATCATTTATTAATAATTTAAATTAAAATCAAATAATATTAAAACACACATCGAAACAAGAGAATACTTTGGAGTAAATGGTGATTTGTCGATGTTGCTGTTGTTGTTGTTGTTGTGACACATTTGTATGAATAAGTAATGAATGAAGTAATTATAGATGTGGAAGTGCATTATCAGTGGGCAGTCGAACATGGTTATAGAGGAATCATGATTTTAATATTGAATATTTTCGAATAATTTTCTAGGATATCAAGTTTTTACCTGGAGCTTATTATTAACCAAAATCCCAAGCAAAGAGGTTTGACTGTATAAAATATAAGTATTTTTTATTGAAAGTGATAAGCCGATATGGTTTTAATGACTGATATTTGTAAAAGTAATGTAAATCGCTAATGACAGAATACAATGCAATTTGACAGGTTAGTCATTGTGATTGGAAAAATCTTAAAATCTTGTCATTAGTATTAAAATCCAAAGGATTTAATAGAAAATTTATGAAAATATAAATCTATTTTAAAGTAAAAATATTTAAACCCTTTAACTCTATGTGTCTAATACTTTAGTTGCCAAAGAAAATTGAACAAGTCGAGATGGTCTCGTAACGAAAAACAGATCGAATTTCAGGATCTCTGTTAAGAAATTACAAGTAGAAAAAAAAAAATAAGGTCGGCCGAGCCGAACATTGAGTGCCCTTGACCATTTGGAATGAATTTGGAAATTTTCCTAAAGAAATAAAATCCATTAAAAATTCTTTTAAAATCTTAAAACACCGAATGTAGCCATTATATTGGGGTCTATACGAAGACGTGGACCTGCCTAGGCAATTCTTGTTATAAGCCATTATAATATTCAAAGGCGAAACTTAAAAAAAAAACAAGTCAAAGAATATCAATCGGTTTTGCCGACAGATTGATACCCTCAACCTTTATCCGTTTATTAAAATATATTTTGACATATTTATACCCTCAGCCATATGGCTACAGAGGGTAATATCATTTGATACGACCAAAACGTGCCTAGTCGAAATAACGGTTTTAAATCCTAGGTCTCTTTGGACAAAATCTGTTTCAGAACATTTGGAGTCGATCTAGCGATGTCCGTCCGTCTGTCTGTCTGGCTGGCTGGTGCGCACGATAGCTCTCGAAGGGAGTATCCGATTTGGTCCAAATTGGGTACATCGTAATATTTTTGTCAAACTTAAGTCTAGTTCGGAGATGGGCAATATCGGTCCACTCCTTCTAGTACCTCCCCCACAAAAGGTCGAAATTTTCAAAAAATATATTTTTTTGCACAGAAAGAGAAAGGATAATCCGATTCTGTTCCAACTTTGCATATCCTAAAATTTGCGTCAGTACTAGGTCAGGTGTGAAAATGGACACTCCATCAAGTACCTCCCTCACAAATGGTCAAAATTTTGAATAATTACAATCTCATAAAATGTGATGTAAGAGTCCGATTGTCTTCAAATTTAACACATCCCAATATTTATATTAACCCAAGGTCTGATGTTGAGATGAACAATGCCGGTTCACTCCTTTTGGTACTACCCCCACAAAATGTCGAAATTTTCAAAACATATATTGTTGGCACAGAGTTGAAAGGATAATCCGATTGGGATCCTCCAACTTTGCATATCCCGATATTCGCGTCAGCGCTAGGTCAGGTGTGGAAATGGACAATATCGGTCCACTCCACCAAGTACCTCCCCCACAAAAGGTAAAAATTTTGAATAATTACAATCTCATTAAATGTGATGTAAAAGTCCGATTGTCTTCAAATTTCACATATCCTAATATTTATTAACCCATGGTCTGGTGTGAAGGGGGAATACATCGGTCCACTCCTTCTCATATCTCCCCCACAAAATATTGACATTTTGAGTACCCAGGAAGCTCATAAAACGCCAAATTAACATCCGATTCCATTTAGACTTGGCACATATGTCGCAATATCTATATCATATTTTTGGGTCCGATAGGAAATGGGTAATATTGGCCCATTCCTTCGGGACCTGCTCCGTGGAGGGTCAAACGTTTGAATAATCTTAACACTAGCCAAAATATATTTAAATAATCGAATATAGACTGATGGTATATATCTGGCGGCAATACCGACTGATACTTTTTAACTTGTTTTATAATTATTCCAAATGTTGACCCACCAGGAAGAGTGGGTCAACATACCCAATATACATGATTTTGAAATAAAATCGCTGATTTATTTCGCTTGTATAAGGGTTATAATTAATCATGATGTTAAAAAGTGGGGACAGGTATCAGGGGGGAGGGGTCCATAGTAGTACCCGTTACGTACTGCAAATACAAAATTTGAAATAATTCCCGTGAATATTTTACCTAAAATCGTCAATATACCGAATAAAGGGAGTTACTGACATATAAGGCCTATACGAAGACGTGGGCCTGCATAAACAATTTCCTGTCATAGACTGTGGTTGCCTATGAACTTCAAATACAATATCTCTAACAATATCGGAGGGTATTATACCTAAACTCGTCAAAATACCGGATATAGGATGTACTGATATATGGGGCATATACGACAACCTGGACCTGCATAGACAATTTTCTGTCATAGACTGTAGTTCCCATTACGAACTCTAAATGCGAAATTTGAAACCATTCCGGTGAATAAGTCCGCTAAAATCATCAAAATACCGAACAGCGGGAGGTACTGATATATGGAGGCTATATGAAGACGTGAGCCTGCATACGCATTTTTTTTGTATAGGCTCTAGTAACCATTACGATTTCTAAATACCAAATTTGAAACAATTTCGGTGTATATTATACCTAAAATCGTCAAAATACCGAATATAGTGAGGTACCGTTATATCGGGGCTATACCCAGACTTGGACCTGTGTAGACAATTTTTCTGACATAGACTGTAGTTTCCATTATAAACCCTAAATACGAAATTTGAAACATCTCCGGTGAATAATGTCGCTAAAATCATCAATTTACCGAATATCGGGAGGAACGTTGTATGTGGGCTATACGATATCGTGGACCTATATAGAAATTTTTTCCCAGGGGCTAAAGTGCTTAAAAATAACTTCTCGCATGGGTTTTTAGGCAATTCCATTGAAAAATTTGTCTAAAATCATCAAAATACCGAATATGTGGAAGTACCGTAATATGGGGGGATATACGATATCGTGAACTTATATAGACAATACTCTTCCAGGGGGTAAAGTACTCAGAAGGAACTCCTTTCGTGGATTTTCAAACAATTTCGTTGAAAAATTTCCTACTATTATCTAACTACCTAATATCGGATTGTAGCGCTATATGGGGGCTATACGATATCGTGGATCGATATAGCCCATCTGCGAACTTGACCTGCCTGCATAGTACCATTTCGGTATTTTTCGTACACTTAAGAACAAATTTCGAAATTTACCTCTATATATCAATCTTACACTTCGCCAGTAAAGTTTATTTCAAACTTTAGAATTTTAGCTCCATCGGTTCACCCAAATTGATATTGTACCACATTTAGTACCATTTCGTATTTTTCGTACACATAAGAACAAATTTCGAAATCAACCTCCATATATCAATTGAAAACTCCGCTAGTGACGTTAATTTCAAATTTCAAGATTTCAGCTCCACCCATTCCTCCAAATTCTAATTGCACGAAATTTAGTACCGTTTAGTACTTTTCGCATACATAAGTACACATTTCCAAAACTTCCTCCTTACATCGACTTTAACCCTTCAACCTTGATTCCCATTCCAAATTTTAATTTCAAAATTTAACTCTAACCGTTCACACGATAAGAAATGGTACCAAATGTCGTACATTTTGGTACTTTTGTACACTTAAAGTGAGAATTTCCAAAAGCCCGTTGGTACAACTATCACACACTCACTCTATCCATGACTCTTATTGCAAATTCAAAAGTTTCAGCTCTACTGGTTCATCAAAGTATCAAAGGTAACTTTTCGTACCGTTCTAGTACGAATTTCATATTTTCCGATATTTTTTTTGGATTTGCCAATGGCAGTGCTCAGATCATCTAAACTTTTTTTTTCAATATTATAGCTTTTGTGCATTTCTACTACCAATTGAATCAAATATTTACTGCCAAAATGGAAACAAGTAAAAAAAACATTAGGAAAACGTGGACCTAAAAATTCAATGTTTTGCCACCGGAACTAGAACCCATTATGAACTACAAATACCAATTTTTAGATAAATCCCTTAAAAAATTTGGAAAAAATCATCAAAATTCCGAATATCGCAAGGTACCATTATATGGGGGCTATACTAAAACGTGGACCTATAGATACAATGTTCCGCCTCCAGAATTAGAACCCATTACGAACTACAAGTATCAATTTTTAGACAAATTCCTGAAAAAAATTGTCAAAAATCGTCAAAATATTGAATATCGGTGGGTACCGTTATAGGGGGACTATACATACATTGTGGATATATACATACATTGTTTCGCCACCAGAGTTAGAACCCATTATGACCTACAAATACCAATTTCTAGACAAATCGGTGGAAAAATGTGGCAAAAATCGTCAAAATACCGAATATCGGGAGGTACTCTTATATGAGGGCTATACGAAAACGTGGACCGGTATATCTCATTTTCAATACCAACCATCCTAGGCACAACACAAATTATTCTGCCAAATAAGAAGCTCTACGTCAAATAATGAGGGCTTTATCTTGATTTCAACAGACAGACGGACCGACGAACGGACATACAGACTGGCAGATGTACATCGTTGAAACGACTTAGAATTGTATGCTGATTATGAATATATATACTTTATGGGGTCCACGACGAATATTTATGGATGTTACAAACATAATGACAAAGTTAATATACCCTCCTTTCCACGGTGGAGGGTATAAAAATGCGTAATTTTCTACAACTCGCCAACTATTTTGATAATACGCCAAAAATTCGCCAAGTCGCTAAATGCATTGAAAAATCGCCACGTTTGGCGAGAAATCGTCATATCTGACAACCCTGACAACTTGACTTCCCAGCGGATTTTTTTTGCACATACATCTTCCAACTGAGACCACTGACAATGTAGGTGCGACTCATCCAAAGCCTGTTGTATACAATTTCTACTTACATTTACACAGCGATGGCCTAGGCAGAATCAGGCGAATCGGAAATCTACCGACAATGTAAGCGAATGTCAAATGGGTCCGAAATCTCATTCTCAGGCACGTTAATTGAGAAAATAATAACCCCTCTCTCGATAATCATCGTATGCGTTGTTAAAATGAGAGTAGTTTGGAATGTGTGAGAAATGGAATGTGTGAGAAATGCTCTCGCCAAGTGGACCCTGCTTTTCAACTTCTGGTTGGCGTTTTTAAAACTATTTGATTTGATATTCTAATGAGGGGTTTCCGAAAATTTCTAGAAACATCTTCCGGTCCTATCATTACGACCTCATAGTTTTTCCAATTTTCTCTGAATATTGGTTATAATTAAACATTAAATTAAGAACAGCCAAGAAAAAAGAGAAAGAGTCAGAGACAAAATAAACAAAATAAAATTTATATTTCGTTGTAAGCGCAACAATAGACAATGACATATTTATTTGTTTATTTATTTATTAATTGTTTATTGTTGTCTCTATATGTGAAACGAACAACAACAACAACGAAAAAATTAAAGCTATGAACTTTGGTGTCTGTGTTTATCTTTGATATGTGGGTGTGGTAGAAGGTAGTGATGAGATGAGAGAGTGTTTTATGGTTGACAGTGGAAACTGCTCACAAAGAGACGAAGGTTGTGAAAAGAAAAAGTTTTTCTATTGTGAAATAAATGCGAGATTTTTGGGAGAGATGGGAGGGAGAGTGAGAGGGGAGAGGAGAGGTATGCCAACAAATCCGAAATAGTAATTTTAGACCTAACAAAGTATAAATATTCTTGATCAGCGTAAAATTCTAAGACGATTTAGACCCGCCCGTCCGTCCGTCCGTCTATGAGAAGAACAATAATAGCTCTTCTATGAGAAGAGAAAAAATAGCTCTTCCATGAGAAGAGCATTAATCACGCTAGAGTCAAAACGAAAAAAAATAGGAAGCTAAAAGTTTGCACAGATCTGTCTTTTGTCTGCAGACAGGTCAAGTTCCAAGATGGGCTATATCGGCCCACGATATCGTATATCCCCCATATAACTGTAATTCCCGATATTCGATATTTTAATGATTTTAGCCGGCATTTTTCAATGGAATTGTCTGTAATTCTACACAAGGAGTTCCCTGTGGGTACTTTACCACTTAAAGAGAATTGTCTATATACAGGGTTGCCCATCTGGCAAAGCCATAACTTTTGACAGAGATGTCACATCGCTTAATGACATACCGCGTTTGAAGCGTAAGTCCAAGCAGATTTTTACCATAAACAAATACACGCCACGCGAGCGCTCTGAAATAGTTGAAATTTACAAGAAGTCAGTTGTGAGAACTCAACGTGCTTTTAAAACATTAAAAAATGTGAGAAGTGCGCCTTCTAAGAACACCATTAAGCGTTTATACGAAAAATTTTCGACTGGTAAGGCTCTTTCTAATCCGAAGAGGCCATATAAAAGTCGACCAAGGCGATCGGCCGAGAATATCGCTGCCGTAGGAGCCAGTGTTGAGAGGTCCCCAAGAACATCCCAAAAACGCCGTTCTCAGCAGTTGGGCATGGCTCGGTCTACTTTACAACGGATTATTCGCATTGATTTGCATTTGTTCCCGCACAAAATTCAATTGACGCAAAGAATGTTGCCTGCGGAGAAGCCTCGTCGATTGGAATGTGCCCAAAGGGCCTAAAGGTCCGTCGAATATGGGCAACCCTGTAGGTCCAAGATATAGTACCGCCCCCACTCAATGTTACCCCCCGATATTCGTTTTTATTTTTAATTTTAGCCACATTTTTTAAAGGAATCGTCTGAAATTCTGCACAAGGAGTTTTCTCTTAATACTGGAGGACAATTTTCTATATAAGCCCACGATGTCGTATAACCTCCATATAACGGTACCTCCCAATATTCGGTATTTTAATTATTTTATTGACATTTTTTTCAATGCAATTGTCTAAAAACCACAAAAGGAGTTCTCTGTGAGTACATTACATCCTGGAAGAGAATTGTCAATATCGGTCCACGATATCGTATAGCCCCCATATAACGGTACCACGCGATATTCGGTATTTCAAAGATTTTAGCCACATTTTTTAATGGAATTTAGCGACATTATTCACCGGAGGTGTTTCAAATTTCGTATTTAGAGTTATTAATGGGAACTATAGTCTTTTACAGAAAATTGTCTGCGCAGGCCCACGTTTTCGTATAGGCCCCATATATCAGTACCTCCTTCAGGGTGAGATAAAAATACCACAACCAACTTCAGACTGCTGTAATTTCTAAATCACTCGTCCGACAGCTATTAAAACTATTCCAGAGACAGCTCATTATATTGTTTACAAGCGTACAAAAGCGTTTTGGTGGGGATTTTCCAGAAAAAAAGTTATTCGTGATGGAAATCAATTCAAACGTGATAGTTATATTTGTCTGGAAAACCAAAAATGGCTATCGTTAGAGCACTCAAGCATTTAAATGGAAATAAATCTTTTGTGTCTCGTACCCTCGCTCGTTAACGTGATACTAGCGTAGCGTAGCCCGACGTCAAGGAAGTGGACGGAAGAAAACAGCAATATCAGCAAAAATGGTTCGTCGAAAAGTAAAGAAGCGACTTGATTGAAACCCGTGTCGCAGTGGCCGAAAAATGGCTCTTGAGCTGAACATATCGCAATATTCCATTCGGCAAATATTGAAAAATGAGCTCGGGGTAAAGCCATTGAAATTCCAAAAAGTGCAAGAACTTATACTGCAACAGAAGGAAAATAGACTCAAAAGAGCTGAAGAGTTGCTTCGCTTGGGCGAAAGTGATAAACTGCCGAATTTGGTTTTTCTCCGATGAGAAAACATTCGCTGTGCATGCAAATGTGCACCTTTGGTTGGCCACCAGAACTCAAGCCTTGAGCACGCAAACATTATGGCCGCAGACCTTGGACATTCCAACAGAACTCAGCACTATCGCTCATCACTCAGCACGCGCCACCCAAGAATGGTTACAAAATGAGGTTTTTCGCTTCATTTCATTCCATTCCAAAATCTCCGGATACCAATCCGTTGTACTATTGTGTCTGGAGTATTTTGGAAAGCATGGTTGACACTAAAAAATCCCAATGTGTCGATCACCTCAAGCAAGCGCTTCGCCGGGCATAGGCCAAAATACCGCAGATCAACATTCGGACAGCGTGTGACGGTTTCATTGGCCGTTTGAAGGTCATAATTCGTGCCAAAGGTTACCAATTCGAATAAATCTAAACTTATTCTAAAATTTGATGCTATTTCCGACATTTTTTGCTTTCATTCAAAAAAATTAAAAAAAAAATGTAAAAACTAGGGCGTTTCACTTTGTTGCAGTTTTTTTAATCTCACCCTGTATATTTGGTATTTTGATGATTTTAGCGACATTATTCTCCAGAGTTGTGTCAAATTTCGTATTTAAAGTTTGTAATGGGTACTACAGCCTATGACAGAAAATTGTCTATGCATGTCCAGGTCTTCGTATAGCCCCGATATAAGAGTACCTCCATATATTCGGAATTTTTATGATTTTAGCTACATTATTCACCGGAATTGTTTCAAATTTCGTATTAAGAGTTCGTAATGGGAACTACAGCCTGTGACGGAAAATTGATTATGCAGATCCAGGTTTTCGTAGGCCCCACATATCATTACATATTATAAATGCAGGTCCACATCTTCGTGTAGCCCACATATGACGGTACCCCTTAATATTCGGCATTTTGACGATTTTATGTACAATATTCACCGAAAATGTTTCAAATTTCGTTTTTGCAGTTCCTAACGGATACTACAGCCTGCGGCAGAAAATTGTCTATGCAGGTCCAGGTCTTTGTATAGGCTCCATATATCAGTACCTCCCTATATTCGGTATTATGACGGTTTTAGGTACAATATTCACTGGAATTGTTTCAAATTTGGTATTTGAAGTTCGTAATGAATGCTACAGCCTATGACAGAAAATTGCTTGTGCAGGTCTTCGTGGAGGCCCCATATATCAATAACTCCTATATTCGGTATTTTGATCATTTTAGAGACATTGTTCACCGGAGTTGTTTAAATTTTCGTATTTGAAGTTTCTAACAGATACTACAACCTATGACGGATAATTGTCTGTGCAAGTCCGGGTCTTCGAATAGGCCCCCTATATTAGTACCTCCCTATATTCGGTATTTTGATCATTATAGGGACATTATTAACCGAAATTGTTTGAAATTTCGTATTTGAAGTTCCTAATAGGTACTAGATCATGAGACAGATAATTGTATATACAGGTCCAGGTCTTCGTATAGGCCCCATATATCACTTCCTCCCTATATTCGACATTATTCACCAGAGTTTTTTCAAATTTCGTATTTGAAGTTTTTAATGAGTACTACAACCTATGACGGAAAATTGTCTATGCAGGTCCAGGTCTTCGTATAGGCCTCATATATCAGTACCTCCCTATATTCGGTATTTTGATCATATTAGCGACAGTATTCACCGGAATTGTTTCAAATTTCGTATTTGAAGTTCGAAATGGGTAATACAGCCTATGACAGAAAATAAGTCGGTCCAGGTGTTCGTATAGGCCCCATATATCAGGATCTCCCTATATTCGGTATTTTGATAATTTTAGCGACAATAATCACCGAATTTTTTACAAGTTTCGTATTTGAAGTTACTAAGAGGTACTACAACCTTAGACGGAAAATTGTCTATACGGGTCCAGGTCTTCGTATAGGCCCCATATATTAGTATCTCCCTATATTCGGTATTTTGATGACTTTAGCTTCATTATTCACCGGAATTGTTTCAAATTTCGTATTTGAAGTTCGTAATGGGTAATAAAGCCTATGACAGAAAATAGTGTATGCCGGTCCAGGTGTTCGTATAACCACCATATGGAAGAACTCACTTTTCCGTATTTTGTTGTTATTAGCGAGATTATTCACCGGAATTGTTGCGAATTTCGTATTTAAAGTTTTCATAGGTACTGCAGCCTGTGACAGAAAATTGTCTGTGCAGGTGCACGTCTTTGTATAGGCCCCATATATCAGTACCTCCCTATTTGCGGTATTTTGATGATATTAGCGATATTATTTTTCGGAATTGTTTCCAATTTCGTATTTGAAGTTCCTAATAAGTACTTCAGTCTGTGACAAAATTTTCTATGCAGGTCCAGGTCTTCGTATAGACTCTAATATAACGGCTATATTCGGTATTTTTAACAGATTTTTTTTTTTGATTTTATATTATTTTTTGAAAATGTTTTATTTTATTTTTTGAAAATTTTCCAAATTCCATATTTCCATTGATGAAAGGTTCCACTTTCCCCATTTCGTTTAAATAATATATCAAATAGAGCGACAATTTGGTGAAAAACAAAACCTTACAGATTTATGTGTCTGTGTTAAAATACTGAACTTTGACCCAAAATACAAATGGGCATCTATGTGTGTGTGTGTGTATAACTGACTGTTTGAATTAAGTGATATTATGTGTTTCGTTTCGTTTTTTTTTCTTCATAAATTTCCATTTAGCTTTTATGTATTTATTCGTACATTATTATAATATAAAAACAATAAATTAATTAAAAAGGTTACCTGTTTTTAAAGAATTTTTTTCTGTAATTCTAGAGCAACTTATAATTGAAAATTTATTTACAAAAAATTAAAATTTTTTTTACTTAATTTTTAGACACTTAAAAATAAGTTTTTTTCTATTTTCAGTAATTTTATTTATAAGCCATGCCATTTTCATTAACATTACTTTGGTTTTTTATTTAAGTTTTTTTTATGCATTAATAATTAGTTTTTTTTTCATTTTCGTATAATTTATAGCAAAATAATATTTTGGCATATGTGTTTGTTTTGTTGTTTTTTTTTTTTTTAATTTTTTTGTTCATATATATTTATGTATGATATTAAGATGTTTTATATAGCGAAACCTTTGATGATAAAGCCTTAATATACATACTTACAAAATGTATATATGTGTAAACAATAATGAAAATTACAAATAATATTTATGTATTTATTTTTCGCAGAAAAAGGCACAAGGGAAATATTTACGTTTAAGCTTTAGAATATGAATTCGAAGGGAAACCATAAATACTTTTTTTGGGGCGGGAGATGTTTTAACTTTTGGGATAAAAAATAATTTTTCCAATGGTATTGGAGCCATAATTGTGGATTTTTTTATTTATTTTATTAATAGTGAGTTTTTAAATTGTTTTTTTTTTTGGAAATTCTATCGGGATGTCACCTGGAATTTTCAAAATATTTTTAAATTTAAAAAATAATTTTGAAATAAAATAGAGAACGATTTTTTTCAGAGCAGTAGTCGTTAATTTTTAAAGTTTTTTTTTCAAAAAAAAAAAAAAAAAAAAAAAAAAAAAACAATCTGAGCTCAATTGTTGATTTTTAATTTTTTTTCAAAGTCCATCGGACCAATAAAAATTGTTTTTTATATCATTTTTATACCCTCCACCATTCTATGGTTTCATTCCGTTCGTAACTCCTCGAAATAAAAACTCTTCGTTTTCTTCGAAATTTTTTCCAAAGGTAGGTATTGTTACCCTGATTCCGGGAAACATTTTTTTCTTAGAGTAACTCCTCGAAATATTCATAATAGACTACAAAGTATATATATTCTGGGAATAACTCTAGTTTAGTTAAAACCTCCAAATATATTTTCGAAATATTTTTCTAGAGATAGGTATTTTCACCCTGATTCCTGGAAACTATTTTTTCTTGGAGGACGGCGCCGGGAGATAATTTTTTTGAACCAAAAGTCCAAAAACCAGATATTTACAATCATGCTTATGAAAATACCTATCCAACATTCTTTCTAATTTTTTCTTGGGGGAGAGACCCGGGACCACAGATTTTTGATCTTAACATAGACCTATCCTAGTGAAATTATCGATTTTTTGGACCCGATTTTTTTTATAAAACTACCAAATAGTCGAAAAAGGGGCCATTATGGGGGTCAACAAAATGTTCCTTTCCAAAATGCTACATTTTATGCTAAAACCTTTTTCGGATACAGAGATATTCTCTTGTGACATCGTTTGAACTAAAGTTTTTCTAAAATTAACAGTTGTTGCAAGTAGGCGGCCTTCGGCTGGGGCTTGAGATTTTATCCTCTGGCTATGTCCCATATCGTCTAACGCGTACCAAAGTTTTCAAAATTTGACACCTTTTGTAAATAGCCGGCCTTTGGCCGGGGCTTAAGATTTTCTCTTCTGGGGAGGCCCACTATGCACCCATTTTCGACTTTTTGGGGATTTTATAAAGAATCGGGACCAAAAAATCAATAATTTGACTATAACATCCGAAAAATAGTTTCCCAGAATTAGGGTAAAAATACCTACCTTTGGAAAAAAAATCGAAAAAATCGAAGAGTTTTTACTAAACTAGAGTTAAGCCATATTCTGGATCAGCGTACAATTCTAAGTCTATTTAGCGATGTACCTGTTGTAATCATGCTATCTTTCGAACGAATAGAGATAGAAGCCTGAAATTTTGCTCATGTGTGTATTTTGCCAGTAGGTAGATTAACTTCTTAAATGGGAAAATGAGAAAAAAAAATCGTATGCGGGTCCACGTTTTCGTACTGCCCCATATAACGATACCTCCCGATTTTCGGAAGTTTGATGATTTTAGCGAAATTATTTACAGGAATTGTTTCACATATCGTAGTTGAAGTTCGTAATGGGTACTACAGCCTATGACAAAAATTTGTGTACGCAAGTCCACGTCTTCGTATGCCCGCTTTACCGTACCTCCCAATATTCTGTATTTTTATGGTATTAGAGATATTATAGACCGGAACTTTTTCAAATTTCGTATTTGAAGATTTTAATGCAGGTCCACGTCTTCGTATAGCACCCACATTACGGTACCCCCGCGATTCGGTATTTTGATGATTTTAGCGAACTTATTACCGGAATTCTTTTAAATTTCGTATTGGAAGATATATATATAGGTACAATAACCTATGACAAAAAAGTTCGTATGCAGATCCACGTTTTCGTATAGCCCCTATTTGTAGGTACCTTCCGATATTTTGGAGATTATAGTAGCTTTAATCATTGATTTTATTAAATATTTTTATTGGGATGTGTGAAGGTTAGAATGAATCGGACGATTATTTCGCATTTTAAGAAAAATAAAATAATTCGAAAGTCCCTGAGGTCCCTGAAGGGAGGTACCGATATATTACGTCTTCACACCTGATCTTGTGTTGGTAGAAATTTTAGAATGTGTGAAATTTAAAGGCAATCGGATTCTTATTTCACATTTTATATAAATGTTGACTCTTTGTGGAGCGATATTGCCCATCTCCGAGGTCGATCTGAGATTGACAATCAAATTAAGATGCACCAACTTTGGATCAAATCGGATACTCGCTTCAAGAGTTATCGTGCGCAACATGCAGCCTATAGACACACAGACGGACACCTGTATATTGACTCCAAATATCCTGAAATGGATATGGTCTAAAATCCTTATTTCAATGAGACACGTTTTCGCCGTATCAAATGATATATACCCTGTACTACAGAAAGGAAAAAATCTTTGTATTTGCATCAATGGTAGGTCAGGTGCGAAAATGGACAATATCGGTCCACTTCGTCAAGTACCTCCACACAAAGGGTACACATTTTTAATAATTATAATTCTTATAAGATGTGATGTTAGAGTCCGATTGTTTTCAAATTTCACACATTCCAATATTTTTATTAACCCAAGGTCTGGTGTGAAGATGGAATATATCGGACCACTAATTCTGGTACCTCACGCACATTTTAACCTTTTCTAAAAACTATCACATATCTCATATAGAGTTAAGGAAGTAGCCAATATAGTCCAAACCTGGCACGCCGCAATATTTATATCATATTTATTTGAGCCTGATACAAAATGGACAATATGGGCCCATTCCTTCGAAACTTGCTCCATAGAGGATCAAACATTTGAATAATCATAAGTCAAAATATATTTAAGTAATCGAAAATTAGTTAAGGGCAAAATCGACTGATACTTTTTTACTTGTTTTTTTTTTTTTTTTTTGATTTTATGAACAATTTTTGTGGATTCTAAGAATTGTTTTATGAACTAGTTTTTTTCTGGGTTCTATGAACGATTTTCATCAATTCTATGAACAATATTCCTTTACTTTTGAGAACTAGGTTTTTATGACTTTTTCTAACAATATTTAAAAAAATGTCAAAAGCTTTATTTACTATTGATGTAGAAACATTTTGTCCGGAGTTTTTTCATAAATTTTATGAACTTGTATTTTTTTGGATTTCATGAACTTTTTTCGTGCATTCTATGAACTCTTTTCCTTTAATTTTGAGAAGTTGTTTTTTATGAATTTTTCTACCAATATTTAAGCAGACATAACGTTTGTTTTTCCATGGACTTTGAACAAATTTTTCTGCGTTTTTCATGCATTTTATGAATTAGGTTATTTAGAATTTCATAAACAATTTTCATGGAGTCCTTGAAATATATTTTCCTGACTTTTGAGAACTATTATGATGTTTTCTAGCAATACTTCAATTTCCATAAAAGCTTTATTTTTCATGGATTTTGAAAAAATTTCCCCGGGCTTTTTCATGAATTTTATGAACTTGTGGTTTTTTTTTGGATTTCATGAACACTCTATGAATTATTTTCTTTTACTTTTGAGAACTATTTTTTTGAAATTTTCGAACAATATTTCAACTCCCATAAATTCTTTATTTTCCATGGATGTAAAATAATTTTATTTCAACTTCCATAAAAGATTTACTTTTCCATGGATTTTGAACAATTATTTCTGCGCCTTTTCATGAATTTTATGAACTTGGGTTTTTTTGATATTATGAATTTTTTCATGGATTCTATGAACTCTTTTCCTTTAAATTTGAGAACTAGATTTTATTTTTCTATTGATGTAGAAATTTTTTTTGGCGTTTTTTCATGAATTTTGTGAATTTTTTGTTTTGGATTTCATGAACTTTTTTCGTGTTTTCTATGATTTTTTTTTTTTACTTTTGAGAACTATTTTCTTTGAAACTTTCGAACAATATTTCAACTCCAATAAAAGATTTATTTTCAATGGATGTTGAAAAATTTTTTCAGCATCATTTAATGAATCTTATGAACTTGTTTTAAGATTTTATGAACAGTTTTCATGGATTCTGTAAACTATTGTCCTTTGCTTTGGAGAACTAGTTTTTAAGAATTTTTCTAACAATATTTCAACTTCCATTAAACCCTTATTTTCCATTAATGCTGAATGATTTCTCCTGGGCTTTTTCATGAATTTTATAAACTTTTTTTAGTTTTTGATTTTATGAACAATCTTCATGGATTTTATGAGCTATTTTCTTCTGATTTTGAGAACAAATTTATATGTATTTTTCAAACAATAATTCGATTTCCATATAAGCTTTTTTTCCTTAGATTTGGAATTTTTTCGGATTTTTTTTCAGGAATTTTATGAAATTGTTATTTTTTTCTTTTATGAACATTTTTCGTAGATTCTATGAACTCTTTTCCTTTAAGTTGAAAACTAGATTGTTTAGCTCAGAGGGGCTCCGCCGATGGGAGTGAATACGCCGAATGCGTCGAGCAGTGGACCGTAGGGGGGAAATATAAAAAGAAATAAAACAACAGAGGGTTTTTCTTAATATATGTAACTATTTATTGCTAGTTTAGTTGGTGGTAACGATATTACCTGTGGCAACAATATGCCCTTCTATGCACAACGATATGTGCTGCAAACTATATTGCGGGTGTTGACTGTCCGAACGACAGCGAAATACTCCTTGATGTCTAAAGGAGGCGGCAAAACAAGTGACAAATAATTAGTAGTTAAAATGTCAAAGGCGCTAGCACAAGGTTGCAATAAACCGTAGCGCATACATTTTAAACGACTAATTAAGGACCAAACTAGGGGTCAATAAAAACCAATTTTTAATGCAATTCTAAATTAAACATGCCGACCCCCTTGAAACATCAAAGCATGTTTCAACACAATTAACTTAATCTTAATTAGTTCCAGTAGTAGGTACGGGTTGTATAGTGCAGTGTGAGCTTTTTTTCGAACTAAATGTAGGGAATGGAAACGCAAATGAATCTGCAGTAACAGATTCGGGATCCATCTCCGCTACAACGATAATATGAAGCCGCAGATGAATCTGCAGTAACAGATTCGGACTTCAATCAAGTATATTATTACACGAAATGTAATATTTTGAAGCCGCAGATGAACCTGCAGTTACAGATTCGGACTTCAATCGAGCTACGTGTTTCCCGAAACGGTATTCGAGGGGGGTTCCAATTGAGACCCTGTGCCAATGTCGGTATATACATTGCCAGTTGTCGCGAGAACGATTTTATGTGAAGGTCGCTTTACAACATTGTTTTCAAATTTAAACTTCTTTTTATTATTTCCATTGAATAAATTTGTTTTTATAAATTTAATTAAGTTCTCTTTCGACATTTTGTCTAGCGATTTCAAACAAACAAATTTAGATTTTGAATTTTCGACTCCAACCCATGTGGAGGATGTACATATTGAGGGACGAAAAACTGGGGCTGCAGCTGACAACAACGATTTTGACGAGCTTGCCTGAGCTTTTGGAGTCAAAACCGGAATCGAACTATTCGGTTTTAATGACTCGAGATGTAATAACGTGTGATGACGTTGACCACATTTCGAACAACTATTTTTACTAGTACAATTTACTAGTTTATGTCCCTTTACCAAACAATTTATACAATGTTCGTGGCGCTTGACGAATGCAAATCTATTTGCGGGGAATAATTCCTTAAATTTTGAGCAAAACTGAAGTCGATGGCATTTCTCTCGACAAAGAGAACATGATTTTCCAATTGAAGGGGAATACGAACATTTAGAGTTGGACTTGGTAGCGGTATTAAACGAATTTGTATCAGTCGAAGGAATCGATTTCTCTCGATAACTTTCCAAACACACAAGCGTGTTTATCCTTTCTGAAAGAAATGTGTCTAAATCTTTCCACGAAGAAAGGGCCGATTTGTTTTTAATACCTTGTTCCCATAGCATTGTCGTTTCTTCCGGCAAGCGTTGCAGGCAAAGAAAGACAAGTATCGGATCCCATTGATCTGTGGGAACGTTATAGATCGACATAGAAAAAATGCAACCATTTATTCCTCGTCGGATCTCCTTAAGACCCGCTGCAGTTTCTTTTCGAAGAATTGGAAGACTATACAACGACTTTAGTTGATGATGAACCAATAATCGAATATTGTTGTATTCATCATTTAATGCTTTCCATGCGAAAGCGAAACCAAGGTTAGTTAGAGGAAACTGCGAAACGATTTCCCGAGCTTCTCCAGCAGTTTTATTAAGCAAATAGAACATGCGTTCGACATCACTCAACCTGGTATTATTTATATATACGGCACTAAACAAATCCCGAAAGGAAGGCCAAGAAGAAAAATCTCCCTCAAAAATATCAATATCAATAGGGGGCAATGCCATATTGTGAACGATATCACAATCAGAAGAGATATTTGCGGTCATATTTTCCTGCGATTCAGGAGCCAAAAATAATTGAGCCGATTGCTCTTGATTTTTATCCGCAATTTTATTTGAATTTCTTGTTATGCACCGACATTTGATAATTTTTCTATTAATTGTTGCCATTGTACTTGAATAAATGTTAATGGAGTCGTTATATTTACTCTCTGCCAAATGCAGAGATTCCTTAGTGACATTTTGTGAATTCTCTAAGTTTCGTAACGATTTATGGACCGATTGCCATAATTTTTCTAGCTTGCTCTTCCTTTCCTCTAATATACTAATATCTAAATCGTCACCTTTTATTGCACCGATTTGTGCACCAAATTCTATCAGAGCGTCTGAGTCTCTTATGAAATTTTGTAGAGGAGCGAAGGCCATAATTATCGCAAAAAAACACTGAACTAATTTGGGGAAAATACAAAAATAAATAAAATAACTATTTTATTTTTATTTATTTAATTTGCCAGAATTACCGTCTATAGGTTGTATTAATTTTTAAATTTCCAAAACAACAACAAAAAATAAAATTAACTATATTATTTTATTTTAGTTTAAACTTTCCAATGTCCTATAACAAACAATGTAACAAACAAAAGTGACCGACCCACGTAGTGTAGCTACTCAACCTAAACGGACACGACAGAAAGAGGAATCAACAAAAATATTCTTCCTTCGTTTGTTATGTTCGTTCACTGATCTAACAAAGCACAAACAACAAGTGCTGATCAGAGAACGACTACACAGCAAGCAAACAGCGGTGGGGGTTTAAACAGTGTTGTTGTTGTTTGCGATTTGAAATGTGACTGTTGTTACAAGAGAAAAGAATAAATGTAACAACAACAATTTGCAATATTACAGCGGACAGACCAAACAAAAAGAATAATATTGCGGTCTTTGCTTTAGGTAGTAAAGCACACCAAACTAATAACTAACAACGACGACGTGTTTGTTGGTATCAACGAAACGAGATGTTTAATGTTTTGTTGTTATACATGAACCAAAACAAAAAGAATATTAGCAAACGATTTTTGCAATAATTTTCTTTTGGAGTTTTGTTTTGATTATGATGCTGCCGAATGCAAGCATCCAAAATAGAAGCCGACGATTGGCGGGCAACAAAACAAGAGGCAAAGAGGTGACGTTGTAAAACGACCTTTGTACCTAAACAAAACCGAATGTTTTGTTATTGTCGCGGCAATTTAAAAACGCGAGCTCACTTAAAAACACTGCACTATACGTACCTTGTAATGCAGGAGTAATGGACTGTATCTTTTGGGTTCCAAATGCGTTCAAGAGGGCTGGAATATCCGGTTCGATTGGACCAATGTTTAGCTCAGAGGGGCTCCGCCGATGGGAGTGAATACGCCGAATGCGTCGAGCAGTGGACCGTAGGGGGGAAATATAAAAAGAAATAAAACAACAGAGGGTTTTTCTTAATATATGTAACTATTTATTGCTAGTTTAGTTGGTGGTAACGATATTACCTGTGGCAACAATATGCCCTTCTATGCACAACGATATGTGCTGCAAACTATATTGCGGGTGTTGACTGTCCGAACGACAGCGAAATACTCCTTGATGTCTAAAGGAGGCGGCAAAACAAGTGACAAATAATTAGTAGTTAAAATGTCAAAGGCGCTAGCACAAGGTTGCAATAAACCGTAGCGCATACATTTTAAACGACTAATTAAGGACCAAACTAGGGGTCAATAAAAACCAATTTTTAATGCAATTCTAAATTAAACAAGATTTTATGAGTTTTTCTAGCAATATTTCAACTCCAATAAAAGCTTTACGATCGTTGGATTTTGAATATTTTTCCGGTGCTTTTTCATGAAATTGTTTTTTTTTTATTTTATGAACAATTTTCATGCATTCTATGAACTTTTTTAAAACCATTTTTTTTAATGGAAGTTTAAAATTTGTTTCTGCACTTTTTCATGAGTTTTATGAACTTTTCTGTATTCTATGAATGATTTTCATGGATTCTATGAACTTTGCTCCTTAAGTTTAAAAAATATTTTTAATGCATTTTTCTAACAATATTTCAATTCCCATAAAAGCTTGGTTTTGTATTTGAAAAATTTCTCGCGTTTTTTCACGAATTTTATGAACTTGTATTTGTGGATTTTATGAACAATTTTCATGGATTCTATGACTTATTTTCTTTTGCATTTGAGTACTAGTTTTTATGAATTCAACTCCCAAAAAATTTTATTTTCCTTGGGCATGGAATATTTTTCCGGAGCTTTTTCAGGAATTTTATGAATTTGTTTTTTTTTTTTTTTGGATTTCATGATTTTTTTTTCGTAGATTCTATGAACTCTTTTCCTTTACTTTTGAGAAAAAGTTTTTATGAATTTTTCTAACTTTTTTTTTTCAATTTCCATCAATGTTTTAGTTTTCATAGACTATGAACTTTAGAACTTGATTTGGTTGGATAATATGAACGATTTTCATGGGTTATATGAACTATTTTCCTTTACTTTTAAGAACTAGTTTTTGTGAAATTTCTAAAATAAAACTTCAACTCCCATAAAAGTTTTATTTTTCATGGATGTCCAGGAACTATTTATCCTTCAAAAGTTAAAACATCTCAGTTGTTAAACCAAAAAACATAAATTAAATTAAATTTTAAATTAGAATAGAATTAGAAAATCTATGACTAGAAGCCTAAGTTTGTCCATCTGTGTAGCTCTTTTTTATGTTTGAAGTTGAGGTGTTTGAATTTTTGTTTTTTTGTGTTGCTTTGCCTGTTTTTTTTTTTTTTGTTTTTGTGTCCACTAAGAAAGATGATTTGTATTTTTTAAACAGTTATTGTCAAAAAACGTGAGTAAATATTTATGCAGGTGAAGATCAATGCCGTTGCAAAGGGGAGTTTTTAATTTTTATTTCATATTTTTTTTCTTTTTGAGAGATCTGAATTTTAATTTTTTTAATGACTTATTTTAATTTTTATTTTTCTAAAATTGTTTTTTTTTCTGGTAATTGTTGTGAGGTTTAATTGAAGGATATTTTCTTTGTAGCTGGATTGTGTACGTGAGTCATTCATTCATCATTTGTGTGAGTGAGTGAGAGAGGACAGGTCATAGTTTTTTTTAGGTTTGTGAGAGATAGGAGAGAGAGAGTTTTTAGCGTTTAGCTTTTTATTTTTGTTATGGAAAAGGTACTAACTTCATGATATTCAAAATTCAATTCACACATATACATGCATACAAAATACACACATACTTACAGACATATCGAAAACACATTCACACATCTAATGGGGTAAATTGAAATAGGGCTTTGGTAAAATCATTAAAATCTTGTATTTACAAAAAAAAAATTTCGATTTATTTTTTTCTAAATATTCACTTAAAATTTAATACAACTATCAATGGTGATTGCTCAATACAAGTTCAGTGATTATAGACCTGCAGAATTTGCCAGGACTATTTTTTTAAAATTTACAATTTTTTTTTTCGATTCAATTTTTTTTCGATTTTTTACCATAAAGAAATCTAATAATGGCTTAAATCTAATTTTCTTATAAATACATGGTGATATTAAAAAATAAAAATTCAAAATAAAATTGAAAAAATAAATTTAAAAATATTTTTAGAAGTTTTTTTTATTCAAACATGATTTCGAAATATTTCCTTAACCTAATAACTTACACTACAAATAATTGTTTAACAAAAAAATTGCATTTGTTTTCCTCTTAAATTCTATATCAAAAAATTCCAAGTGTGTGTCTGTGTGCTTTCGTTCAATTCATAATTGATATAAATATTGAAAATTATTCTTCTGATATTTTTTGCTTGTTTTTTGAGTAAATTCGTTTCACTTATTTCGTCTGCTCGCTCATGCTTCAATATGTCATCAATGTCGGTTTAAATCCCAGATTTTTTCTTTGCAAAAATAAATGGATTTCTCGAAAATTGGGGCGATTCGATTCGTTGCGCTGCCAACATTCGCACATTAAATCGTAGATTTCACGTGGACAATTCGGGGGCATTTTCAAAAATTCCTACAGAACAGAAAAAAATATTTTAATTTAAAAAAATATATTAAATTTTGAAAATACAATTTTACGAATTTTTTTAAGTCATTGAGACCAGGAAAAAATTTTAGGCAATTTTATAGGCCCCTTAGGCCTTTAAAATTGTTTGATAAATACTTCAAGGCTTAAAAAATACAATTTTACGAATTTTTTTAAGTCTTTGAGACCAAGAAAAATTGTAGGCAATTTTATGGGCCCCTTAGGCCTTTAAAATTGTTTTTTAAATACTTTAATACATCTGAGAGGCATATATAATTTTTCTTTGGTCTTGATCCTTGGGCATACTTACGTATTTATTATTATCCTGATAGATATGTCCAATATTCTCAATAACTTTGGCATCACTCAAATGCTCGTAGGGCTGATGGCGGGAAAATGTCAAAATTTCCCAAAGGGTCACAGCAAATGACCAGACATCGGATTTAGAGGTGAATTTACCCTGAAAAGAGAATAAAGAAAGAAAAAAAAACGTGTTTGAAGAAACAGGACTTTTAGAATATAATTTAAGGATGTGCCAAAGAAATGTTACTCAGAACAAGTAAAAAGTAGTAAGTTCAACCGAGCAGAACTTTGAATACCCTCCACCATTTGGAATGAATTTCGAAATTTTCAAAAAATAAAATCCGTTAAAAACTCTGTTAAAATCTTAAAAATACCGAACATAGCCGCTTGTTCGTTTTGACTCTAACCTGACTCTAACGTGATTACTACAGACAGACGGACCGACAGGGCTAAATCGCCTTAGAATTGTATTCTGATCAAGAATATATATACTTTGTTAGGTCTGAGATTTTTATTTCGATGAGTTTCAAATGGAATGACGAACTTAATATACCCTCCATACCATGTATGGTGGAGGGTATAAAAATGATTTGTAAATTCCCCGGAGGGCAATTCGAAACTCCGTCATCTTCCATAGGAGACCTTTATAGTCTTTTTGAATATAGGGAAGCTATTTATCCATATATGACCTAAAAAATGTATTTTTCAGGTAACAACAAATGCGGATTTTGTAATCAAGTATTTTTCCAAGGATCGACAATATGAATGGTTTTTACGAGGACCAAGGTCGAAGTTTTACAAAAAAATCTCGAGAACTAAGAAAGTGGATTATTTCCATAAAAAGAAAAAAAAAAATGCAACTACTTAGGAGGTGGATTTTTATTTTTTAAAATATAAGAAGGTGGATTCTTAAAAAATGTATTTTCTATTCAAAATACAGTATTTTTTCCCAAAAAAATATTTTTTGGAAAAAACCAAGGACGTGGATTTTTCAAAAAAAAAATATATATATATATATTTTACAAAAACTAAGGACGTGGATTATTTTCAAAATTTGTTTTGCAAGAACCTAGGATTTTTTAAAAAAAGATATATTTTGCAAGAACCAAAGACGTGTATATTTAAAAAAATATTTTTTGTAGAACCAAGGAAATATAATTTTTAAAAAATATTTTTCACAAGAGCCAAGGGCTTGGTTTAAAAAATATATCAAGAATCAAAGATGTTTATATTTAAAAAATATTTTTTGCAAGAACCAAGGACGTGGATCTTTTAAATTTTTTTTTTTTGCAAAAACCAAACCCGTGGATTTTTAAAAAAATATTATTTGCAAAAACAAGAGGCTTGGATTTTCCAAAAAAATATTTTTTGTAAAAACCAACACCTCTTGATTTAAAAAAATGTTTTTAAAAAATATTTTGTGCAACAACCAAAAAAAAAAAAATTTTTAAAAAAACTAAACTAAAAAATATTTTTTTTTGCAAAAACCAACACCTCTGGATTTAAAAAAATGTTTTTAAAAAAATATTTTTTGCAAAAACCAAACCAGTGGATTTTTAAAAAAATATTTTTGCAAAAACCAAACCCGTGGATTTTGAAAAAAAAAATATTTTTTGAAAAAACCAAACCGGTGGATTTTAAAAAAAATATTTTTTGAAAAAACCAAAACCCGTGGGTTTTTAAAAAATATTTTTTTGCAAAAACCAAGTTCTCAAATTTTCTCAAAAAAAAAAGAAAAAAAAAATAGATGGATCCAAGGTCGTGTATTTTTTAAAAAATATTTTTCACCAACGTAGAACGTTTATTTTTCAATTTTTTTTCAAAAAATTCAGGGAGATCGATTCCCTCAAAAATATTCATTCGAGATATGAGAACGTAGATTTCATCAAAAAAAAAAAAAAAAAAATAAATAAATAAATAAATAAATGTTTTTGCGTTTTTTTTTTAAATATATATTTTTTTTAAAGACCAAAGAACGTGGATTTGTCCAATAAATATTTTTTGCAAAATTCATGGACTTGGAGCTTTTTTTCAAAAAGCTAGAGACATAAATTTCTTAAAAACATTTTTTTTCAAAGACCAAGGGTTGATTGGATTGTAGTTTCACAAAAAGAAATATATATTTTTTTGTAAGAAAAAAGGACGTGGACTTTTAAAATCGATCTATGGCAAGGAATTTTAAAAAAAATATTTTTGAAAACGAATTTCCTTAAAATATTTTCGACTACGAGACAAAGACAAAACAAGCAAATATCCCTAAAATTCCTCCGATATCTACAGGAATCAAGACAATGCAAATTCAGGGTTAAAAAACATGAGACAGGCTCTTAAAAAGTGATACAAATTAGAGCAAAGGAAAGAAAACCCAGGATTAAAAAACGGGACTTTAAAAATCCAAAATTGTATACCTGGACAAGGTATGCCAATGGATTTGAGCTTTTTTTTCCAAAAACCAGAGACGTAATTTTTTTCAAATAATATATTATCCAAATACCAATCCATTTTCAAAAAAGTGTGTATTTTAAACAGGAACAATGGAAACTCCTTATAATATTTTTTTCAAAAAATATACTATCCATATACCAATCCATTTTCAAAAATAAAAATATACTATCCATTTCAGGAACAATGGCAAGGACATTTTAAGGTTTTGACCGTAAAAGTCCGGATGTTTGCCCAGTGAAACTTCTTATAATTGAAACACATTCTTAAAAATTTCATCATTCTAGACCAAGGCCAATGGCTGGATTTTAAAGGACTATTTATAGTCTCAACTGTACTTTAAAATCCAGCAACTTTGACAGAAACTTGATGTAGACAAAAATCCTTCAAGCATTCACGATTAAAATTTAGATGATGTATTTAGAAATTCCTCTAAAAGTTCATAATTATAGCTTAGAAGTCCTAAAAAATGTCCTTACGATAATAATCCTGTCCTGATTAATGTGCTTTAAAAATCCACGTTTATTAATTCAAATGTCTTTTAAAAATCCACGGTTGTAGCTTCAAATTTTTCTTAAAAAAAAATCACGATTAAACCCCAAAGTTATTCCTATAAAATGTCCTTTAAAAATCCACGTTTGCAGCTTCAAATTGTCTTTCAAAAATCCAAGTTTGCAGCTTCAAAATGTCCTTAAAAATCCACGATTAATCCCCAAAGTGATTCCTATAAAATTTCCTTTAAAAATACACGCTTGCAGCTTCAAAATGTCCTTTAAAATTCCACGATTAATCCCCAAAGTGATTCCTATAAAATGTCCTTGAAAAATCCACGTCTGTAGCTTCAAAATGTCCTTTAAAATCCACGTATATAGCTTCGAAAATGTCATCATGATTCCAATCTTATATTTTAGAAAATATCCTTGATTATTATTAAAGACTAACGTTTTGCCTAAAAATATCCTTTAAAAAGCTTTAAAAATTAGAATATTTAAAATTAGAATATTTTCCAAAAAAAAAAAAAATGCTTGACTATGGTTACAAAATATCATTAAAAAATCCAAGATATAGCTTGCTTATAAATCATAGGCCAGAAACATCCTTAAAACCCACAATTATAGCTTACAAATTGTCCTCAACGCGAATATGCCGGAGAAAATGCACTTAAAAATCCGCGCTCATAAAACGGAATTTATTCTGGAAATCTTTAAAATCTGCGATTATGGCTTGGAAAATGTCCTTTGCAAATACACCATTATCTAATGGAGTTTGTGCTAGAAAATATTCTTTGACGATCCATAATTATGGCTTCGAAAGTGTCTTTAAAACCCCCCGAATGTAACTTAGTTATAAAATATCCTTAAAAAGTCCTCTCTTTCGTGTTAGAGAAAACGTCTTTAAAAATTCCAGCTTTTAAGCCAGAAAAGCGTCGTCAAAAATTCCTTAAAAATCCACGATTTTCGACTACTGCTTGGTCTTGAAAATGTCCTTGAAAATCCACGTTTATATAATAGAGCTTGGTATTGAAAATGTCCTTAAAAATACACGGTTATAGTACAGGGGTTGAGATTTGCAGAATTTCCTAAGAAGCTGTACGATTATAGACCAGAACCTATCGTAGATAATGTCCTGAACAACTCCATGATTATAAATCAGCTCTTGCCTGGTAAAAATATTCTTAAAAAGCCAACACGAATATGCCATAGAAAATGCGCTTAAAAATCTGCGTTTATAAACCAGAGTTTATCCTGGAAAATATCTCTTTAAAACCGTGATTATAGCTTGGGGAATGTCCTTTGAAAAAAACGCGATTATGCAGTGGAGTTTGTTTTAGAATATATTCTTAAGTTATAAAATAATGTAGCTTAGTTATAAAATGTCCTGAAAGTCCACTCTTATGTGTCAGAGATAAAAGTCCTTAAAATGTCCGCTTATAAGCCAGATAATCCATCCTTAAAAAATTATATTTATTTTTATAAAAATTTAAAAAAATGTCCTTAAAATCCATGATTTTAGACTACAGCTTTGACTTGAAAATGTCCATAAAAATCCACGGTTATAGTACAGGGGTTGAGATTTGCAGAATTTCCTAAAAAGCTGTACAATTATAGACCAGAACCTATCGTAGATAATGTCCTGAACAACTTCATGATTATAGATCATCGCTTGCCCTGTAAAAATATCCTTAAAATGCTAACACGAATATGCCATAGAAAATGCGCTTAAAAATCTGCGTTTATAAACCAGAATTTATCCTGGAAATCTATTTAAAACCGCCATTATAGCTTGGAAAATGTCTTTTGAAAATTCACGATTATATAATGGAGTATGTCCTGGAAAATATTCTTTTGTTATAAAACGATGTAGCTTAGTGATAAAATGTCCTGAAAATCCACTCTTATGTGTCAGAGAAAAAATCCTTAAAATGTCCGCTTATAAGTCAGATAATGTATCCTTAAAAATGTATATTTATTTTTACAAACATATTTTAAAAAAATGTCTTTAAATCCACGATTTTAGACTACAGCTAGGTCTTGAAAATGTCCTTAAAAATCCACGGTTATAGTACAGGGGTTGAGATTTGCGGAATCTCAATGGAAATCTATTTAAAACCGTGGTTATAGCTTGGAAAATGTCCTTTGACAATTTGCGATTATGCAATAGAGTTTGTTCTGGAAAATATTCTTTAGTTATAAAATAATGTAGCTTAGTTATAAAATGTCCTGAAAGTCCACTGTTATGTGCCAGAGAAAATGTCCTTAAAATGTCCGCTTATAAGCCAAATAATACATCCGTAACAATTTTTATTTATTTTTATAAAAATTAAAAAAAAAATGTCCTTAAAATCCACGATTTTAGACTACAGCTTGGCCTTGAAGATGACCTTAAAAATCCACGGTTATAGTACAAGCGTTGAGATTTGCAGAATTTCCTAAGAAACTAGGATTATAGACTAGAGCCTGTCGTAGATAATGTCCTGAACAACTCCATGATTAAAAATCAGAGCTTGCTCTGTGAAAATATCCTTAAAAAGCCAATACGAATATGCCATAGAAAATGTGCTTAAAAATCTGCTTTTATAAGCCAGAGTTTATCCTGGAAATCTATTCAAAACCGTGATTATAGCTTGGAAAATGTCCTTTGAAAATTCACGATTATGTAATGGAGTTTGTTCTGGAAAATATTCTTTAGTTATAAAATAATGTCGCTTAGTTATAAAATGTCCGGAAAGTCCCCTCTTATGTGTCAGAGAAAAAGTCCTTAAAATGTCCGCTTATAAGCCAAATAATGCATCCGTAAAAATTTATCTTATTTTTATAAAAACGTTAAAAAATGTCCTTAAAAATCCCCGATTTTATACTACAGCTTGGTCTTGAAAATGTCCTTAAAAATCCACGGTTATAGTACAGGGGTTGAGATTTGTAGAATTTCCTAAAAAGCTGTACTATTATAGACTAGAACCTGTCGTAGATAATATCCTGAACAACTTCATGATTATAGATCAGCGTTTGCCCTGTAAAAATATCCTTAAAAAGCCAACACGAATATGCCGGAGAAAATGCACTTAAAAAAATCCGCTTTTATTAACCGGAGTTTATCCTGGAAAAAATATCTTTAAAATCTGTGGTTATAGCTTGGAAAATGTCCTTGGAAAATCTACGATTATTTAATGGAGTTTGTGCTAGAAAATATTCTTTAGTTACAAAATGATGTAGCCTAGTAATAAAATTTCCTGAAAGTCCACTCTAATGTGTCAGAGAAAAAGTCCTTAAAATGGCCGCTTATAAGGCTTAAAAATTTATATTTATTTTTATAAAAATTTAAAAAAAATTCCTTAAAATCCACGATTTTAGACTACAACTTGATCTTGAAAATGTCCTTAAAAATAGTTATAGTACAGAGGTTGGTTTGCAAAATTTCCTCAGAAGCTTTACGATTACAGACTAGAACCTGTCGTTGATAATGGCCTGAACAACTTCATGATTATAAATCAGCGCTTGCCCTGTTAAAATATCCTTAAAAAGCCAATACGAATATGACATAGAAAATGCGTTTAGAAATCTGCGTTTTTAAACCAGAGTTTATCCTAAAAAATATCTCTTTAAAATCCGTAATTATAGCTTGGAAAATGTCCTTTGAAAATTCACGATTATGTAATGGAGTTTGCCCTGGAAAATATTCTTTGGTTATAAAATGATGTAACTTAGTTATAAAATGTCCTGAAAGTCCACTCTTATGTGTCAGAGAAAAAGTCCTTAAAATGCCCGCTTATAAGCCAAATAATGCATCCGTAAAAAATTATATTTATTTTTATAAAAACGTTAAAAATGTCCTTAAAAATCCCCGATTTTAGACTAGAGATTCGCCTTGAAAATGTCCATAAAAATCTATGGTTATAGTACAGAGGTTGGTTTGCAAATTTTTCTAAGAAACTTTACGATTACAGATATGAACCTGTCGTAGATAATATCCTAAACAACTCCATGATTATAAATAAGCGGTTGCCCTGTAAAAATATCCTTAAAAAGCCAACAGAATATGCCATAGAAAATGCACTTAAAAATCCGCGCTTTTAAACCAGAGCTTATCCTGGAAAATATCTCTTTAAAATCCGTGATTATAGCTTGGAAAATGTCCTTTGAAAAATTACGATTATATAATGGAGTATGTCCTGGAAAATATTCTTTTGTTATAAAACTATGTAGCTTAGTGATAAAATGTCCTGAAAGTCCACTCTTATGTGTCAGAGAAAAAGTCCTTAAAATGTCCGCTTATAAGCCTATTAGTGCATCCGTAAAAATTTATATTTATTTTTATAAAACTTTAAAAAAATGTCCTTAAAAATCCCCGATTTTAGACTAGAGATTCGCCTTGAAAATGTCCTTAAAAATCCACGGTTAAAGTACAGGGGTTGAGATTTGCAGAATTTCCTAAGAAGCTGTACGATTATAGGCTAGAACCTCCCGTAGATAATGTCCTGAAAAACTCCATGATTAAAAATCAGAGCTTGTCCTGTAAAAATATCCTTATAAAGCCAATACGAATGTGCCATAGAAAATGCGCTTAAAAATCTGCGTTTATAAACCAGAATTTATCCTGGAAATCTATTTAAAACCGTGATTATAGCTTGGAAAATGTCCTTTGAAAATTCGCGATTATGTAGCTTAGTTATAAAATGAAAGTCCACTCTTATGTGTCAGAGAAAAAGTCCTTAAAATGTCCGCCTATAAGCCAAATAGTGCATCCGTAAAAATTTATATTTATTTTTTATAAAAATTAAAAAAAAAATGTCCTTAAAATTTACGTTTATAGTACAGGGGTTAAGATTTGCAGGATTTCCTAAGAAGCTGTGCGATTATAGATAATGTTCTGAACAACTCCATGATTAACAAGTAAAAAAGCTGTAAGTTCGGCCGGGCCGAACTTTTAATACCCTCCACCATTTGGTACAAATTTGGCAATTTCCAAAAAAAAAAAAAAAAAACAAGATAAAAATTCTGTTAAAATCTTAAAAATACCGAATGCTTATACAACGACGTGGGCCTGCATAGGCAACTTTTGTCATAAATTATTACAATATTTAAATGCGAAACTTGAAGAAAAATCTGTTTATAATGTAGCTAAAATCGTTAAAATACCGAATAAGGGGGATACCGTTATATGGGGGCTATACGAAGACGTGGACCTGCACAGACAATTTTCTGGCATTGGCTGAATTATCCATTATGAACTTCACATGCGAAATTTGAAACAATCCCTGTAAATAATGTAGCTAAAATCATTAAAATACCGAATATCGGGGGGGGTACCGTTATATGGGGGCTATATGAAGACGTGGACCTACATGGCTCATTTTTTGACTTTGGATGAAGTAACCATTACGAACTTCAAATACCAAATTTGAAACGATTCCGGTAAACAATGACGCTAAAATCATCAAAATACCGAATATCGGGGGGTACCGTTATATGGGGGCTATACGAAGACGTGGACCTGCACAGATAATTTTCTGTCCTAGGCTGTAGTATCCATTACGAACTTCAAATACCAAATTTGAAATAATTCTGGTGAATAATGTCGCTAAAATCATCAAAATACCGAATATCGGGAGGTACCGTTATATGGGGGCTATATGATAACTTGGACCTACATGACCCATTTACGAACTTAACCTGGGAAAATATGCATGTGTGCAAAATTTTAGCCTTCTATCTCAATTTGTTCGAAACATAGCGTGATTACAACAGACAGACAGACAGACGGACAGCCAGACAGACAGACAGACAGACCCACAGACAGACAGACGGACATGGTGGAGGGTATAAAAATCAGCACTTGCCCTGTAAAAATATCCTTAAAATCCAAAATTATACACCAGGACTTGACCCACAAAAAATCTTAAAAATTCAGGATAAAAATGTCATTGTCCTTGTCTCAAAAATTTAAGAACCCACAACTTTTTCTCTCTCTCTCTCTCTCATTACTAATTATGTTGACTTCTCTAATTCTACGACAATCACACTCATATATATTTCATGGGCTATATTGCCCTCATCAAAAATTTCACCAACACAAAGCAACCGCATGCAAAGAAGAAGCAAAGGTATCCTTAAGGACCAACCAACATATGGTCTTCATGCATTCCACAGATGCTAAACAATGGCACTTAATAAATTTAGTTGCCAACTAAAGCGGGACGAGGTGAGGGAGGTGGGAGGCTGGGAGTAAATAAATAACTTGCATGACAGATGTTTAAAGTTGCCATCAACCCAAAAGGTACCGTATACACACATACATACATGCATACATCCCACATATGTATGTGTGTGTACATATTTATTTTGTGCCATGGGTCCTTTGTTTGTCTGAGAAGTAACTCAGTTTTTGTTTTCTCTTCTTTGGTTAGAATCATAACACAAAGTAAATATTTGTTTATGACGGGGATAGTAGAAGAAACCTTTGTGGTTGTTGGCGGGTTTTGTGTTTTTGGGAGGAGAAAAAAATGTTCGTTTCTTTTTCGTACCATGACAATGATATGGAACACTAGTGGTCCGGATGGCTGTCTGTCTGCTTGGAAAGCTTGTCTCCATGTCGTTTGCCATTAACCACACAGACTCATAGTTTTGGCCGCAGAATCTGACAGCCAGCCTGCCAGTCTGCCTTCCAGCCAGTTGCTTATGTTTCGCCTCCTTATTTTTATGGCCCTTATTGTAGTTCACATCAGCCAGGCCTGAAGCCTCATTATTGTGTACTCTTTTTGCAACTCCGTCTGTACTTAATCATATTTGTTAAGGTCTAAAGTGTTCGTGTAAATCCCTTAGATGTTACATGGCTGTGGTCCGCAAAGAGGAGGTTTTCATTTGTAAGCTTAGCGTCCTCTTTTTGTGGAGGATGATGGCATTGATGCAATGTCTACGGAGTTGATCTCTCATCATTTGTGTTTAGTAAATATCTGATTTTTGTATTCATTTTATTTTATGTTCTGATACAGCTCTTAATTTGGTGGATGTTTCTATTACAAAGTTTCAGAAAAAAATGGGGAGGTTGGCCTTGAAAATGTCCTTAAGAATCTAGGATTTTAGACGTGGCTGTGGAAAATCTACGATTATAATTAGAATAATCCAATTATATATGGCAAGGACATTTCATAAAATAAATCCGGAACTGTAGATCTGGCTTAACGCAACGAGATTTCCTTGAAAAATCCACGCGAATACAGGGAGAGATGAAAAAAATGCAACCAACTTCAGATTGCTGTCATTTCTAAAGCCACTCGTCCGATAATTGTCAAAATTATTCCAGTGACAGCTTATTATATTGTTTTCAAGCCTACAAAAGCATTTTGGGAGAATTTTCCAGAAAAAAAGTTATTCGTAATGGAATTCAAGCATTATATCGTTGGAGCACTCCAGCATTTAAATGTGAATAAATATTTTGTGTCTCGTAACATTGCTCGTTACCGTAATACTGGTAGCGTAGCCCGACGTCAAGGAAGTGGACGGAAAAAACAGCAACATCAGCAGAAATTGTTCGAAAAGTAAAGAAGCGACTTGATCGAAACCCGCGTCTCAATGGCCGAAAAATGTCTCGTGAGCTGAAAATATCGCAACATTCCATTCCAGCGCTGCTTAAGAAAAAATATCTCTCTTTTCAGCAGGGCTGTTCCATTCGGCAAATATTGGAAATGATCTCGGGGTAAAGGCATAGAAATTCCAAAAAGTGCAAGAACTTACACCGCAACAGAAAGAAAATAGACCCAAAAGAGCTAAAGAGTTGCTTCGCTTGACCGAAAGTGGTGAACTGCCGAATTTGGTTTTCTCTCTTCCTCTCTCTCTTTCTATCTCTCTCTCTCTCTCTCACTCTCTGATGAGAAAACGTTCGTTGTCCAGCTGTTTGTAAACAAACAAAATGATCGTGTTTACTTGTCAAAGAGGTCAGCTGAAAATGTGCTTGAGTTCTGGTGGCCAACCGAAACACCAGAACAGAACTCAAGCGCCGGCCATGGGGGTGGTGTGGGCCGCCATAATAGCCGATGGTCGTTCTCCGCTCGAATTAATCAACCGTGGTATCAGAATAAATGTGAATATTAACGCGAAAATATTCTGGAGGGTGTATTAAAGCCTTGGGCACGCAAACATTTTGGTCGCAGACCTTGGACATTCCGACAGGACTCAGCACCATCGCACTCAGCACGCGCCACCCAAAAAGTGCACAATGGCCACCAAAATCTCCGGATACCAATCCGTTGGACTACTATGTCTTGAGTATTTTGGGAAGCAAGGTTGGCACTAAAAAATACCAAAGTGTCTATCACCTCAAGCAAGCGCTTCGACGGAAATGGGCCAAAATACTGCAGAGCAATATTTGGGCAGCGTGTGAGGTTTCATTGGCCGTTTTTGGGCCATAAAAGTGACCAATTCGAACAAATCTAAACTTATTCTAAAATTTGATTCTATTTTCAAAAATTTGCTTTCATTCAATAAAATTTAAAAAATATATAAAAATTATGGCGTTTTAGTTTGTTGCACTTTTATCATTTCACCCTGTACTAGTTTAGAAAATTTACTTGAAATCTAGATATCTTAGCATACAAATTTTCCTAAAAATCCAGAGCTATTAGACCAGAAAATTTGTGTCTTTGAAAATTTCTTTAAAAAAATCACGTTTTCCAGGAAGTTGCTAAATAGCCGGTTTTTTCTTGAACATTTTTTAAACCTTCCTAAAAACCTAAAAATGTAGTTTTCTAGCCATCTCTGCCTAAGAAAATGCACTGTAATTTATTATAATTATAATTTTTATATCCAGGACCAAGGATATACAAATTCCTTACAAAAGTGGAGAGTGGCGAAAAAGCTGGGAAGAAAGTTTTCTAAAAAAAATAAATAAATAAATTTGGGACATTCCTTAAAAATTCCAGGTTTCTGGTTCAGAAATTTCGTTATAAAATCGATTAGTCTTTGGGCTTGAAAATTTCCTTTGAAAAATCCGGGAATATATACCAGTATTAGGGATTGAAGAATTGCTTAGAGTCTTAACCAGAACTACGATAGAAATTTTTCCGAAAAAGATTCCAAATATAAAATTTCTGGTTTAAATACCATATTATGGCTTAGAAAATTAATAAGTCAGTCTTTGATTCTCAACTTTAAAACAAAAAATCCACGTTTCCAAGCAGGAGATCACACTGGATATTTCTTAAAAAAATGTTTTTAAAAATTTCCAGAGTTTGGTCCAAAAATGTTTGCCTAGAGCCAAAAATTCGAGACAAATTTCAAATTCCATTAAAAATCCGCGACCGAGAAAATCCCTTCAAAAATCTATGATTGAACCTTAGTACTAAGGCAAACAATTTACTCAGAAATGTAAAGCAGGATATTTCTATAAAAACACAATTCTATACTAGCCCAAGGCAAGATTATTCCCTTAAAGAATCTAAAGAAAAAATATATTTAGGCCCGAAAAAAAATCACTTGAATTCCGAGTAAACTCTTTAAAAATTCGAGATGTCCAAAAAATACTCATTTTGAATCTTCGGAAAATGTCATTAAAAATCCCCTTTAAAATCTCCATTTTAAGAAAATATCATTAAAAATCCACGTTTCAATTACCAAGAAAATGCCCTTAAATTCACGCTACCAATCCCAAGAACATATACCTAAAAATACAGAAATGAAAGAAAATAAATGACCTTAAAACGACGTCTTTAAGCTAAATTGTTGCCTAGAAAATTTACTTAAAAAAATTACATTCCCAAACCAGAACTTGACCTTGAAAATTATCTTACAAATTTCTTTAAAAAATTGTCCTTTGGTACCCGACCTTGCCTAGAAAATTTACTTAATTAGCCTACAAAATGTCCTTAACAGCGCCATGTCTCGAGGACTGTAATCTCAAAAAATGTAAGTACCCAAATCTGACCAAAAATTATGTATAGATATATTTCTTAAAAAATCCATGTCTTGAGGTCAGATTGTTGCCTATTAAAATGCGTTAAAATCGGATTTGGAAGACAGAACTTTACGGAGAAAACAAAGCATTATCTAAAAATAAATAATTACATTTCTCCATTAGAGCTTGATCTTAAAAATCATAAAAAACATGGATTTTTGAAAAATATTGTTTACAGGTCTATCAAAAAACTTGGATTTTTTTTACATATTTTTTCAAAGACTAACAATAAATGTGAATTTTTTAAAAATATTTTTTCAAGGACTAGCAATAAATGTGTATTTTTTTAAATATGAATATCAAGAACATAAAAAAATTGATTTTTTGGTCTTAAAAATCATAAAAAACAATTTCCCTGAAAATATGAAAAATCCTAGATTAAATTTAAACTTGGTCTAGAAATGACTTGGAAAAATCGCATGCATATGTCTGAACTTAGCGTAGACAATTTCATTAATGGTCCAATGAAAAATTGCTATAAAATTCAATGTTATAGACAATAACGTTGCCTAGAAAATAAGTTTTAGAATCTGTTAGAATACATCGATAGAAAATCCAAGAGATTATGAGCCAGTGCTTGGTCTGGAAAATATCCTTAAAATCCACTGAAAAATTCTTTAACATCTACGTTAGTCTGGAAAATTCCCTTAAAACCACTAGAAATTTTGAAATATCACGATAATATACGAAAATTTGTTCCTATAAAAGTTTCTTAAACAAATCACTTTACATACCAGAGCGTAGCCTATAAAAGCTGTCAAAAATCCTTAAAAATGCAACTCTATATGCCAGATCTTGGCCTAGAAAATTCTCTAGAAAAGTTCATTAACAAATTTATGTTTATCCTTGTATTCCGAAAGAATTATACTAAAAAAATATCAGTTGCATACCGGATATTAAAATTAAAATCTTAAAGAGTATTGCTAAAATTTCACGAATATAGACGAAATCTTGGTCTAGATATTTTCCTTTTAAAATAGATCAGACTCTGAACATATTCTTGAAATCCATAAAAAATAATTACAAATCAGTCATTTAAGGAATAACGATCTTTAAGGCCATGCAAATGTTAATAAATTCATTATCATCTCCAACCACAACTACTTTGGAATGTTTTCATTATAATTTTAATAAAGAAAACCCCCACCTCCTGTTATGCTTTGTGCTTACAAAGCCCCTGCTTTTTTCCAAAGAAAAAGCTCCACTTTGATAAGAAAATAAATAAACCTTAAATACATAAATAGCACACATACATACATAGACACATATATGTATACATTAATATTAATATACTTATACACCTACATCAGTTTTTCAGGTTTGCGAAATCCTTTTTGCATTATTTGGTGTCCCGAAATAATAATAAAAAGTATTTAAGAACATCTGTGTCTGTCTATACGACCGACGACCATGGCATAACGTCGGCGCTCGTACCATGGAAGTACTATGTGTGGGAGTTTCATCCATGGGAGACAGTCAAAATACTGGCGGACAGACAAATGTCTAGGCTTGTTGGTATGTAAACACGGATGTGCCTTGTCTTTTTCCGGTAGAAGTTATGCCTGCAAGCTTTAATAATGTTTCGCTTCCCCTCTCCCATTTTCTCTCATTTCATTCAATTCAATGTTATGTCCTTGATCCTTGTTGTAAAGTAGTTGCTGCTGCCTTTGTAGTTTGAGGTGGGTGGGGGTGAGGATGGGGCGAAAGTTTTGCTCGCCGGCAGGGCTTGTTTTCTTTGCAGTTCAGAGAGAGGAAAGACTGTTTACATGAAATCCTTTTGGCAAGATTGCATTAACAATAATTCATGGTAAAACTTTTGTGGGAAGGGAGAGGAAATTAAGGAGGTAACCGTATTAAGGGACGAACAGGAGTAACATTCAAGGACTTTCCATAAAAGTGGATTTTTTAAAAATATTTTTTTCAAGGACTTTCCATAAACGTGGATTTTTTAAAAATATTTTTTTCAAGGACTAAATACAAACGTGGATTTTTTAAAAAATATTTTTTTAAGGACTTTAATATTATTATACGTTTAATATTTTAAAAATATTTTTTCAAGGGCTATCCATAAACGTGGATTTTTTAAAAATATTTTTTTCAAGGACTAAATACAAACGTGGATTTTTTAAAAAATATTTTTTCAAGGACTTTAATATTATACGTTTAATATTTTAAAAATATTTTTTTCAAGGACTTTCCATAAACGTGGATTTTTTAAAAATATTTTTTTAAGGACTTTAATATTATACGTTTAATATTTTAAAAATATTTTTTTCAAGGACTTTCCATAAACGTGGATTTTTTAAAAAATATTTTTTCAAGGACTAAATACAAACGTGGATTTTTTAAAAAATATTTTTTCAAGGACTTTAATATTATACGTTTAATATTTTAAAAATATTTTTTTCAAGGACTTTCCATAAACGTGGATTTTTTAAAAATATTTTTTTCAAGGACTAAATACAAACGTGGATTTTTTAAAAAATATTTTTTTCAAGGACTAAATACAAACGTGGATTTTTTAAAAAATATTTTTTTCAAGGACTAAATACAAACGTGGATTTTTTAAAAAATATTTTTTTCAAGGACTAAATACAAACGTGGATTTTTTAAAAAATATTTTTTTCAAGGACTAAATACAAACGTGGATTTTTTAAAAAATATTTTTTTCAAGGACTAAATACAAACGTGGATTTTTTAAAAAATATTTTTTTCAAGGACTAAATACAAACGTGGATTTTTTAAAAAATATTTTTTTCAAGGACTAAATACAAACGTGGATTTTTTAAAAAATATTTTTTCAAGGACTTTAATATTATTATACGTTTAATATTTTAAAAATATTTTTTCAAGGGCTATCCATAAACGTGGATTTTTTAAAAATATTTTTTTCAAGGACTAAATACAAACGTGGATTTTTTAAAAAATATTTTTTTCAAGGACTAAATACAAACGTGGATTTTTTAAAAAATATTTTTTCAAGGACTTTAATATTATTATACGTTTAATATTTTAAAAATATTTTTTTCAAGGGCTATCCATAAACGTGGATTTTTTAAAAATAATTTTTTCAAGGACTAAATACAAACGTGGATTTTTTAAAAAATATTTTTTCAAGGACTTTAATATTATTATAGGTTTAATATTTTAAAAATATTTTTTCAAGGGCTATCCATAAACGTGGATTTTTTAAAATTATTTTTTCAAGGACTATCCATAAACGTTTAATATTTTAAAAATATTTGTTCAAGGGCTATCCATAAACGTTTAATATTTTAAAAATATTTTTTAAAGAACTATCCATAAACGTGGATTTTTTAAAAATATTTTTTCAAAGACTATCCATAAACGTGGATTTTTTAAAAATATTTTTTCAAGGACTATACATAAACGTGGATTTTTTAAAAATATTTTTTCAAGGACTATCCATAAACGTGGATTTTTTAAAAATATTTTTTCAAAGACTATCCATAAACGTGGATTTTTTAAAAATATTTTTCAAGGACTAAAAATAAACGTTGATTTTTTAAAAATATTTTTCAAGGACTAAAAATAAACGTGTATTTTTTATAAATATTTTTCAAGACTAAAAATAAACTGTATTTTTTAAAAATATTTTTCAAGGACTAAAAATAAACGTGTATTTTTTAAAAATATTTTTCAAGGACTATCAGTAAACGTGGATTTTTTAAAATTATTTTTTAAGGACTATCCATAAACGTGGATTTTTTAAAAATATTTTTTAAGGACTATCCATAAACGTGGATTTTTTAAAAATATTTTTTCATGGACTATCCATAAACGTGGATTTTTTAAAATTTTTTCAAGGACTATCCATAAACGTGGATTTTTTAAAAATATTTTTTCAAGGACTATCCATAAACTTGGATTTTTTAAAAATATTTTTTCAAGCTCTATTAATAAACGTGGATTTTTTAAAAATATTTTTTAAAGGTCTATCAATAAATGTGGATTTTTTAAAAATATTTTTTAAAGCTCTATCAATAAATGTGGATTTTTTAAAAATATTTTTTTAAGGTCTATCAATAAACATGGATTTTATTTAGAAATATTTTTAAAGGTTTTTTTTGAAAAAAATTGTTGAAGGACCAACCTCTCCAATGCATTGTCCAAACACTGTATTGTACCTTGTCGAGTAGCATATCATAGGAAAAACTTTTCATTGAACTTGTTCTCGGTACACATTGCTTCCAGACCCTTCAATGTTCCACCTCGGTTCGTGTAACTCGACCAACCGACCATCCATCCTTTCGTGTAACGTTTGTTGTTACATAAGATTCCATTTCATGTGCGTGCATGTTTGCCATGGTGTAGTTAATTAATTTATTTTGCCATGGTCTCGCTGCTGTAGCTGTTACTTCTGTTTTCAGATTTTCTTTTGTATTTTTTTGGGGGAAATTCCTCATGGCTATAATGTGCATTTGGTTAAGACTCCCTTTTTATATGACCATTAATTTATGAGCGGTTTTTCCAGTTTATAATTTCGCGTGTTTTCTTTATTGTTCGGCAAAAACAAAAAAAATCGAGTGCAAATTCAAGGATACAATCATTTCCTCGGGTTAAATTAAATGCATTTCGTTGGTTGAAATTCAGGAAATTTTGTGGATTTTAAGGACATGTTCTACCCTAACCTAGGCTCTGCTTTTTGGGCGTGGATTTTTAAGGAGATTTTCTGAACTAGGCTCTCCACATTAGGCGTGGATTTTTTAAGGAAATTTTTTAACTTTGGCTCTTTTTCTTAGGCGTGGATTTTTTAATTAAATTTTCTAACCTAGGCTCTCCACATTAGGTGTGGATTTTTAAAGGAAATTTTCAAACCTAGGCTCTTCAAATTAGGCGTGGATTTTTTAAAGGAAATTTTCTAACCTAGGCTCTTCAAATTAGGCGTGGATTTTTTAAGGAAATTTTCTAACCTAGGCTCTTTTTCTTAGGCGTGGATTTTTTAAGCACATTTTCTAACCTAGGCTCTGTTTCTTAGGCGTGGATTTTTTAAGCACATTTTCTAACCTAGGCTCTGTTTCTTAGGCGTGGATTTTTTAAGCACATTTTCTAACCTAGGCTCTGTTTCTTAGGCGTGGATTTTTTAAGCACATTTTCTAACCTAGGTTCTGTTTCTTAGGCGTGGATTTTTTAAGCACATTTTCTAACCTAGGCTCTGTTTCTTAGGCGTGGATTTTTTAAGCACATTTTCTAACCTAGGCTCTGTTTCTTAGGCGTGGATTTTTTAAGCACATTTTCTAACCTAGGTTCTGTTTCTTAGGCGTGAATTTTTTAAGCACATTTTCTAACCTAGGCTCTGTTTCTTAGGCGTGGATTTTTTAAGGAAATTTTCTAACCTAGGCTCTGTTTCTTAGGCGTGGATTTTTTAAGCACATTTTCTAACCTAGGTTCTGTTTCTTAGGCGTGAATTTTTTAAGCACATTTTCTAACCTAGGCTCTGTTTCTTAGGCGTGGATTTTTTAAGGAAATTTTCTAACCTAGGCTCTGTGTCTTAGGCGTGGATTTTTTACGGAAATTTTCTAACCTAGGCTCTGTTTCTTAGGCGTGGATTTTTTACGGAAATTTTCTAACCTAGGCTCTGTGTCTTAGGCGTGGATTTTTTACGGAAATTTTCTAACCTAGGCTCTGTGTCTTAGGCGTGGATTTTTTACGGAAATTTTCTAACCTAGGCTCTGAACATTAGGCGTGGATTTTTTACGGAAATTTTCTAACCTAGGCTCTGTTTCTTAGGCGTGAATTTTTTAAGGAAATTTTCTAACCTAGGCTCTGTTTCTTAGGCGTGGATTTTTTAAGGAAATTTTCTAACCTAGGCTCTGTTTCTTAGTCGTGGATTTTTTAAGGAAAGTTTCTAACCTAGGCTCTGTTTACTAGGCGTGGATTTTTTAAAGAAATTTTCTAACCTAGGCTCTGTTTACTAGGCGTGGATTTTTTAAGGAAATTTTCTAACGTAGGCTCTGTTTACTAGGCGTGGATTTTTTAAGGAAATTTTCTAACCTAGGCTCTGTTTATTAGGCGTGGATTTTTAAAGGAAATTTTCTAACCTAGGCTCTGTTTATTAGGCGTGGATTTTTAAAGGAAATTTTCTAACCTAGGCTCTGTTTCTTAGGCGTGGATTTTTAAAGGAAATTTTCTAACCTAGCCTCTGTTTCTTAGACGTGGATTTTTTAAGGAAATTTTATAACCTAGGCTCTGTTTCTTAGGCGTGGATTTTTTAAGGAAATTTTCTAAGCTAGGCTCTGTTTTCTAGGCGTGGATTTTTTAAGGAAATTTTCTAACCTAGGCTCTGTTTACTAGGCGTGGATTTTTTAAGGAAATTTTCTAACCTAGCCTCTGTTTCTTAGGCGTGGATTTTTAAAGGAAATTTTCTAACCTAGCCTCTGTTTCTTAGGCGTGGATTTTTAAAGGAAATTTTCTAACCTAGCCTCTGTTTCTTAGACGTGGATTTTTTAAGGAAATTTTATAACCTAGGCTCTGTTTCTTAGGCGTGGATTTTTTAAGGAAATTTTCTAAGCTAGGCTCTGTTTTCTAGGCGTGGATTTTTTAAGGAAATTTTCTAACCTAGGCTCTGTTTACTAGGCGTGGATTTTTTAAGGAAATTTTCTAACCTAGGATCCGTTTACTAGGCGTGGATTTTTTAAGGAAATTTTCTAACCTAGGCTCTGTTTCTTAGGCGTGGATTTTTTAAGGAAATTTTCTAACCTAGGCTCTGTTTACTAGGCGTGGATTTTTAAGGAAATTTTCTAACCTAGGCTCTGTTTACTAGGCGTGGATTTTTTAAGGAAATTTTCTAACCTAGGCTCTGTTTCTTAGGCGTGGATTTTTTAAGGAAATTTTCTAACCTAGCCTCTGTTTCTTAGGCGTGGATTTTTTAAGGAAATTTTCTAACCTAGCCTCTGTTTCTTAGGCGTGGATTTTTTAAGGAAATTTTCTAACCTAGCCTCTGTTTCTTAGGCGTGGATTTTTTAAGGAAATTTTCTAACCTAGCCTCTGTTTCTTAGGCGTGGATTTTTTTAAGGAAATTTTCTAACCTAGCCTCTGTTTCTTAGGCGTGGATTTTTTAAGGAAATTTTCTAACCTAGCCTCTGTTTCTTAGGCGTGGATTTTTTAAGGAAATTTTCTAACCTTGGCTCTGATTTTTAAGGCTTGGATTTTTAAGGAAATTTTCTAACCTTGGCTCTGATTTTTAAGGCTTGGATTTTTAAGGAAATTTTCTAACCTTGGCTCTGATTTTTAAGGCTTGGATTTTTAAGGAAATTTTCTAACCTTGGCTCTGATTTTTAAGGCTTGGATTTTTAGTATATATTATTTCTCCCATTTCAGGTTCTCCCGAAATTGTCTCCAATGTAAATAACCTAACTTTTTGCAAAATTAATATTCCAAGTCCTTAAACATAGTTTTTATCGCTTCTTAAATTGTCTTTTATAATCCCATTCGCTGGGTGTCCACTACCCTCCCACTCTGCTCCTCCGGCAAGTTACCAATATTGTTTCATTTTCATGTTAACTAAATCTTTTAGTTCTCGTACAAATTGTTCGGCTGTGTATTGAAGGAAATCCTTGCAAAGCTCCAGCAGGGCCATTACTGAATGGTGAAAAAACACACACACAGCACTCTGCTGGAGTTTATGGGCGACTGGACTAGCAAGTGGAAAATTAGTATAGAAATGAATATTTATGGTTGCTATTGCGGCAAAAGGATTAAGGCCAAAGGACTCTCAAACTTGTAGTGTAGCTGTAGTGAAACGCAAAAAAAAAAAACATAAACTGTGCAATGGCAGAGATTTTAGCAGCCATAACAACAAAAGAAAAGCCATAACGAAATATCCTTGCCCACATCGCTTGGCCACCTACCCTTGAATGGCAACGTTAAACGAGTGAAAAAGCCAAAATAAAATCTCTTCAATGCTAAAAATTGTTAAAAATAATAACCGGTTAAAACACTCAACATAAGGACGAGCTCGGCATGAATTCACAGAAATTTTTTGGCGATTTCAAATAGTTGAAAAGGATTATGTGAATGACCAGGCACGGCACATTTGCCACTTCACATGGTAAATGCGTTAGTGAAGGATCTTTACAAAAAGCGTTGCGGGATATTTTTTTTTCAAAAACTTACCAAAAGAACACTTTCCCAGGCCATCCATCGAATGGGCATCGGCTGGGTTTGACGACCACCTGAACCCTCCAATTGACAATAATCCTTGGTGTAGGCCGAACGATTTATCACAGTACCAATGGTGCAGACCTTTATGCTGTAGTCGGGACCAATAATGCAGCTTCTGAAAATATCGAAAAAAAAAATGGGGAAAATATTAGTGATGAGAATCTTAAAATTTCCAAAATCTCAAGTAGACTGAAAAATATTCTAAGAAAATGAGTGAAAAAATCAGAGCTTAAGTTAGAAAATTTCCTTAAAAAATCCACGCCTAAGAAACAGAGGCTAGGTTAGAAAATTTCCTTAAAAAATCCACGCCTAAGAAACAGAGGCTAGGTTATAAAATTTCCTTAAAAAATCCACGCCTAAGAAACAGAGGCTAGGTTAGAAAATTTCCTTAAAAAATCCACGCCTAAGAAACAGAGGCTAGGTTAGAAAATTTCCTTAAAAAATCCACGCCTAAGAAACAGAGGCTAGGTTAGAAAATTTCCTTAAAAAATCCACGCCTAAGAAACAGAGGCTAGGTTAGAAAATTTCCTTAAAAAATCCACGCCTAAGAAACAGAGCCTAGGTTAGAAAATTTCCTTAAAAAATCCACGCCTAAGAAACAGAGCCTAGGTTAGAAAATTTCCTTAAAAAATCCACGCCTAATGTTTAGAGCCTAGGTTAGAAAATTTCCTTAAAAAATCCACGCCTAATGTTTAGAGCCTAGGTTAGAAAATTTCCTTAAAAAATCCACGCCTAATGTTTAGAGCCTAGGTTAGAAAATTTCCTTAAAAAATCCACGCCTAATGTTAAGAGCCAAGGTTAGAAAATTTCCTTAAAAAATCCACGCCTAATGTTTAGAGCCTAGGTTAGAAAATTTCCTTAAAAAATCCACGCCTAATGTTTAGAGCCTAGGTTAGAAAATTTCCTTAAAAAATCCACGCCTAATGTTTAGAGCCTAGGTTAGAAAATTTCCTTAAAAAATCCACGCCTAATGTTTAGAGCCTAGGTTAGAAAATTTCCTTAAAAAATCCACGCCTAATGTTTAGAGCTTAGGTTAGAAAATTTCCTTAAAAAATCCACGCCTAATGTTTAGAGCCTAGGTTAGAAAATTTCCTTAAAAAATCCACGCCTAATGTTTAGAGCCTAGGTTAGAAAATTTCCTTAAAAAATCCACGCCTAATGTTTAGAGCCTAGGTTAGAAAATTTCCTTAAAAAATCCACGCCTAATGTTTAGAGCCTAGGTTAGAAAATTTCCTTAAAAAATCCACGCCTAATGTTTAGAGCCTAGGTTAGAAAATTTCCTTAAAAAATCCACGCCTAATGTTTAGAGCCTAGGTTAGAAAATTTCCTTAAAAAATCCACGCCTAATGTTTAGAGCCTAGGTTAGAAAATTTCCTTAAAAAATCCACGCCTAATGTTTAGAGCCTAGGTTAGAAAATTTCCTTAAAAAATCCACGCCTAATGTTTAGAGCCTAGGTTAGAAAATTTCCTTAAAAAATCCATGCCTAAGAAACAGAGCCTAAGTTAGAAAATTTCCTTAAAAAATCCACGCCTAAGAAACAGAGCCTAAGTTAGAAAATTTCCTTAAAAAATCCACGCCTAATGTTTAGAGCCTAGGTTAGAAAATTTCCTTAAAAAATCCACGCCTAATGTTTAGAGCCTAGGTTAGAAAATTTCCTTAAAAAATCCACGCCTAATGTTTAGAGCCTAGGTTAGAAAATTTCCTTAAAAAATCCACGCCTAATGTTTAGAGCCTAGGTTAGAAAATTTCCTTAAAAAATCCATGCCTAATGTTTAGAGCCTAGGTTAGAAAATTTCCTTAAAAAATCCACGCCTAATGTTTAGAGCCTAGGTTAGAAAATTTCCTTAAAAAATCCACGCCTAATGTTTAGAGCCTAGGTTAGAAAATTTCCTTAAAAAATCCACGCCTAATGTTTAGAGCCTAGGTTAGAAAATTTCCTTAAAAAATCCACGCCTAATGTTTAGAGCCTAGGTTAGAAAATTTCCTTAAAAAATCCACGCCTAATGTTTAGAGCCTAGGTTAGAAAATTTCCTTAAAAAATCCACGCCTAATGTTTAGAGCCTAGGTTAGAAAATTTCCTTAAAAAATCCACGCCTAATGTTTAGAGCCTAGGTTAGAAAATTTCCTTAAAAAATCCACGCCTAATGTTTAGAGCCTAGGTTAGAAAATTTCCTTAAAAAATCCACGCCTAATGTTTAGAGCCTAGGTTAGAAAATTTCCTTAAAAAATCCACGCCTAATGTTTAGAGCCTAGGTTAGAAAATTTCCTTAAAAAATCCACGCCTAATGTTTAGAGCCTAGGTTAGAAAATTTCCTTTAAAAATCAACGCCTAATTTATAGAGCCTAGGTAGAAAATTTCCTTTAAAAATCCACGCCTAATTTATAGAGCCTAGGTTAGAAAATTTCCTTTAAAAATCCACGCCTAATTTATAGAGCCTAGGTTAGAAAATTTCCTTTAAAAATCCACGCCTAATTTATAGAGCCTAGGTTAGAAAATTTCCTTTAAAAATCCACGCCTAATTTATAGAGCCTAGGTTAGAAAATTTCCTTTAAAAATCCACGCCTAATTTATAGAGCCTAGGTTAGAAAATTTCCTTTAAAAATCCACGCCTAATTTATAGAGCCTAGGTTAGAAAATTTCCTTTAAAAATCCACGCCTAATTTATAGAGCCTAGGTTAGAAAATTTCCTTTAAAAATCCACGCCTAATTTATAGAGCCTAGGTTAGAAAATTTCCTTTAAAAATCCACGCCTAATTTATAGAGCCTAGGTTAGAAAATTTCCTTTAAAAATCCACGCCTAATTTATAGAGCCTAGGTTAGAAAATTTCCTTTAAAAATCCACGCCTAATTTATAGAGCCTAGGTTAGAAAATTTCCTTTAAAAATCCACGCCTAATTTATAGAGCCTAGGTTAGAAAATTTCCTTTAAAAATCCACGCCTAATTTATAGAGCCTAGGTTAGAAAATTTCCTTTAAAAATCCACGCCTAATTTATAGAGCCTAGGTTAGAAAATTTCCTTTAAAAATCCACGCCTAATTTATAGAGCCTAGGTTAGAAAATTTCCTTTAAAATCCACGCCTAATTTATAGAGCCTAGGTTAGAAAATTTCCTTTAAAAATCCACGCCTAATTTATAGAGCCTAGGTTAGAAAATTTCCTTTAAAAATCCACGCCTAATTTATAGAGCCTAGGTTAGAAAATTTTCTTTAAAAATCCACGCCTAATTTATAGAGCCTAGGTTAGAAAATTCCCTTAAAAAATCCACGCCTAAGAAACAGAGGCTAGGTTAGAAAATTTCCTTAAAAATCCACGCCTAAGAAACAGAGGCTAGGTTAGAAAATTTCCTTAAAAATCCACGCCTAAGAAACAGAGGCTAGGTTAGAAAATTTCCTTAAAAATCCACGCCTAAGAAACAGAGGCTAGGTTAGAAAATTTCCTTAAAAATCCACGCCTAAGAAACAGAGGCTAGGTTAGAAAATTTCCTTAAAAATCCACGCCTAAGAAACAGAGGCTAGGTTAGAAAATTTCCTTAAAAAATCCACGCCTAAGAAACAGAGGCTAGGTTAAAAATTTTCCTTAAAAAATCCACGCCTAATTTGGAGAGCCCAGGTTAGAAAATTTCCTTAAAAAATCCACGCCTAAGAAACAGAGCCTAGGTTAGAAAATTTCCTTAAAAAATCCACGCCTAATGTTTAGAGCCTAGGTTAGAAAATTTCCTTAAAAAATCCACGCCTAATTTGGAGAGCCCAGGTTAGAAAATTTCCTTAAAAAATCCACGCCTAAGAAACAGAGCCTAGGTTAGAAAATTTCCTTAAAAAATCCACGCCTAATTTGGAGAGCCCAGGTTAGAAAATTTCCTTAAAAAATCCACGCCTAAGAAACAGAGCCTAGGTTAGAAAATTTCCTTAAAAAATCCACGCCTAATTTGGAGAGCCCAGGTTAGAAAATTTCCTTAAAAAATCCACGCCTAAGAAACAGAGCCTAGGTTAGAAAATGTCCTTAAAAAATCCACGCCTAAGAAACAGAGCCTAGGTTAGAAAATTTCCTTAAAAAATCCACGCCTTAGAAACAGAGCCTAGATTAGAAAATTTCCTTAAAAAATCCACGCCTAAGAAACAGAGCCTAGGTTAGAAAATTTCCTTAAAAAATCCACGCCTAAGAAACAGAGCCTAAGTTAGAAAATTTCCTTAAAAAATCCACGCCTAAGAAACAGAGCCTAGGTTAGAAAATGTCCTTAAAAATCCACGCCTTAGAAACAGAGCCTAGGTTAGAAAATGTCCCTAAAAATTTCACGCCTAAGAAACAGAGCCTAAGTTAGAAAATTTCCTTAAAAAATCCACGCCTAAGAAACAGAGCCTAAGTTAGAAAATTTCCTTAAAAAATCCACGCCTAAGAAACAGAGCCTAAGTTAGAAAATTTCCTTAAAAAATCCACGCCTAAGAAATAGAGCCTAAGTTAGAAAATTTCCTTAAAAAATCCACGCCTAAGAAACAGAGCCTAAGTTAGAAAATTTCCTTAAAAAATCCACGCCTAAGAAATAGAGCCTATGTTAGAAAATTTCCTTAAAAAATCCACGCCTAAGAAACAGAGCCTAAGTTAGAAAATTTCCTTAAAAAATCCACGCCTAAGAAACAGAGCCTAAGTTAGAAAATTTCCTTAAAAAATCCACGCCTAAGAAACAGAGCCTAAGTTAGAAAATTTCCTTAAAAAATCCACGCCTAAGAAACAGAGCCTAAGTTAGAAACTTTCCTTAAAAAATCCATGCCTAAGAAACAGAGCCTAAGTTAGAAAATTTCCTTAAAAAATCCACGCCTAAGAAACAGAGCCTAGGTTAGAAACTTTCTTTGAAAAATCCACGCCCTAGAAACAGAGCCTAGGTTAGAAAATTTCCTTAAAAAATCCACGCCTAAGAAACAGAGCCTAGGTTAGAAACTTTCTTTGAAAAATCCACGCCCTAGAAACAGAGCCTAGGTTAGAAAATTTTCTTTAAAAATCCACGCCTAAGAAACAGAGCCTAAGTTAGAAAATTTCCTTAAAAAATCCACGCCTAAGAACAGAGCCTAAGTTAGAAAATTTCCTTAAAAAATCCACGCCTAAGAAACAGAGCCTAAGTTAGAAAATTTCCTTAAAAAATCCACGCCTAAGAAACAGAGCCTAAGTTAGAAAATTTCCTTAAAAAATCCACGCCTAAGAAACAGAGCCTAGGTTAGAAAATTTCCTTAAAAAATCCACGCCTAAGAAACAGAGCCTAAGTTAGAAAATTTCCTTAAAAAATCCACGCCTAAGAAACAGAGCCTAAGTTAGAAAATTTCCTTAAAAAATCCATGCCTAAGAAACAGAGCCTAAGTTAGAAAATTTCCTTAAAAAATCCACGCCTAAGAAACAGAGCCTAGGTTAGAAACTTTCTTTGAAAAATCCACGCCCTAGAAACAGAGCCTAGGTTAGAAAATTTCCTTAAAAAATCCACGCCTAAGAAACAGAGCCTAGGTTAGAAAATGTCCTTAAAAATCCACGCCTTAGAAACAGAGCCTAGGTTAGAAAATTTCCTTAAAAAATCCACGCCTAATTTGGAGAGCCCAGGTTAGAAAATTTCCTTAAAAAATCCACGCCTAAGAAACAGAGCCCTGGTTAGAAAATTTCCTTAATAAATCCACGCCTAATTTGGAGAGCCCAGGTTAGAAAATTTCCTTAAAAAATCCACGCCTAAGAAACAGAGCCTAGGTTAGAAAATTTCCTTAATAAATCCACGCCTAATTTGGAGAGCCCAGGTTAGAAAATTTCCTTAAAAAATCCACGCCTAAGAAACAGAGCCTAGGTTAGAAAATTTCCTTAATAAATCCACGCCTAATTTGGAGAGCCCAGGTTAGAAAATTTCCTTAAAAAATCCACGCCTAAGAAACAGAGCCTAGGTTAGAAAATTTCCTTAAAAAATCCACGCCTAATTTGGAGAGCCCAGGTTAGAAAATTTCCTTAAAAAATCCACGCCTAAGAAACAGAGCCTAGGTTAGAAAATTTCCTTAAAAAATCCACGCCTAATTTGGAGAGCCCAGGTTAGAAAATTTCCTTAAAAAATCCACGCCTAATTTGGAGAGCCCAGGTTAGAAAATTTCCTTAAAAAATCCACGCCTAAGAAACAGAGCCTAGGTTAGAAAATTTCCTTAAAAAATCCACGCCTAAGAAACAGAGCCTAGGTTAGAAAATTTCCTTAAAAAATCCACGCCTTAGAAACAGAGCCTAGATTAGAAAATTTCCTTAAAAAATCCACGCCTAAGAAACAGAGCCTAGGTTAGAAAATTTCCTTAAAAAATCCACGCCTAAGAAACAGAGCCTAGGTTAGAAAATTTCCTTAAAAAATCCACGCCTAAGAAACAGAGCCTAGGTTAGAAAATGTCCTTAAAAATCCACGCCTTAGAAACAGAGCCTAGGTTAGAAAATGTCCCTAAAAATTTCACGCCTAAGAAACAGAGCCTAAGTTAGAAAATTTCCTTAAAAAATCCACGCCTAAGAAACAGAGCCTAAGTTAGAAAATTTCCTTAAAAAATCCACGCCTAAGAAACAGAGCCTAAGTTAGAAAATTTCCTTAAAAAATCCACGCCTAAGAAATAGAGCCTAAGTTAGAAAATTTCCTTAAAAAATCCACGCCTAAGAAACAGAGCCTAAGTTAGAAAATTTCCTTAAAAAATCCACGCCTAAGAAATAGAGCCTAAGTTAGAAAATTTCCTTAAAAAATCCACGCCTAAGAAACAGAGCCTAAGTTAGAAAATTTCCTTAAAAAATCCACGCCTAAGAAACAGAGCCTAAGTTAGAAAATTTCCTTAAAAAATCCACGCCTGAGAAACAGAGCCTAAGTTAGAAAATTTCCTTAAAAAATCCACGCCTAAGAAACAGAGCCTAAGTTAGAAAATTTCCTTAAAAAATCCACGCCTAAGAAATAGAGCCTAAGTTAGAGAATTTCCTTAAAAAATCCACGCCTAAGAAACAGAGCCTAAGTTAGAAAATTTCCTTAAAAAATCCACGCCTAAGAAACAGAGCCTAAGTTAGAAAATTTCCTTAAAAAATCCACGCCTAAGAAACAGAGCCTAAGTTAGAAAATTTCCTTAAAAAATCCACGCCTAAGAAACAGAGCCTAAGTTAGAAAATTTCCTTAAAAAATCCACGCCTAAGAAACAGAGCCTAAGTTAGAAAATTTCCTTAAAAAATCCACGCCTAAGAAATAGAGCCTAAGTTAGAAAATTTCCTTAAAAAATCCACGCCTAAGAAACAGAGCCTAAGTTAGAAAATTTCCTTAAAAAATCCACGCCTAAGAAACAGAGCCTAAGTTAGAAAATTTCCTTAAAAAATCCACGCCTAAGAAACAGAGCCTAAGTTAGAAAATTTCCTTAAAAAATCCACGCCTAAGAAACAGAGCCTAAGTTAGAAAATTTCCTTAAAAAATCCACGCCTAAGAAACAGAGCCTAAGTTAGAAAATTTCCTTAAAAAATCCACGCCTAAGAAATAGAGCCTAAGTTAGAAAATTTCCTTAAAAAATCCACGCCTAAGAAACAGAGCCTAAGTTAGAAAATTTCCTTAAAAAATCCACGCCTAAGAAACAGAGCCTAGGTTAGAAACTTTCTTTGAAAAATCCACGCCCTAGAAACAGAGCCTAGGTTAGAAAATTTCCTTAAAAAATCCACGCCTAAGAAACAGAGCCTAGGTTAGAAACTTTCTTTGAAAAATCCACGCCCTAGAAACAGAGCCTAGGTTAGAAAATTTTCTTTAAAAATCCACGCCTAAGAAACAGAGCCTAGGTTAGAAAATTTCCTTTAAAAATCCACGCTGCCGATGTTATGTTGCAAATTCCGTAAAACCACAAAATTGCTCCATAGCCTGACTTAAAAACATCCCTTAAAATCAAAACATTTAAGATCCACCACCAAAAGTGTTTAATTTCCGAATCATATCATCCGTCAGCGGTCTCATCATAACAACCAAGTGTTGATATGAATTTTTGCGCTTGAAAAACTCCCCTTTCAAGACTGTGTATTATTTGTCCGGAGTACCAGCCAGCAAAAACAAAAACATTAACAAAACCAAAAATCGGAAAATTGTTTGAAATATCCCCTCCATTTGCAAACATCAGCAGTATGTCCGATTTCATGCGTTCTGTTGTGGTCTTTGCATTTCCATTCTCTTGGCATTTTTAGGTTTTTGTGTTGTGTTATTTATCTTTGTTGCTTTTGTTGTTTTGTTGTACCCATTTCATCAGTCATTTGTTGGGTTTGTCAAATGTCAGATCATCAAATATTATGAATAGCTGTCGGGCATATCACTGTTTGGTGTAGCAAATGCAGCAGTAGCAATATTTATGCCCAAGAAATATCTAAAGGTTTGAAGAGCTGGAGCAGCAGGGGCTTGATACGCAAGGTTGTCCATTTTTCTGCTACTCATCTCCTTTGCTGAATTATTTTTCGTATTCCTAAAATACTTTTCTAGACCCTCAGGCAGCAAAGGTTTATGTTTCCTGACAAAAACAGACAGCAGCAAATGCCCGCCAACCATGGGATTGGCTCAAAGAGCGATGCATTTATAAAATGTTTAAATCAACAGAAAAAAAACTGTCAAGTGGTCAGCGGTTTTTTATTTCCAATTATTCCCCCTTGCTACTTTTTTCCAGAACAGAACTTTTAGTACTTTGAAATCTGGTTGCTTTCAACGCCATCTGTATGTCAAATGTTTTAATTGAATTTTATTTGAACTAGAGATGATCTGACGAACTAGTAAGCTTAGTGTACTACAGAGGAGCTGACAATCTCTTATGAGGTTTAATGTCGGAAGAACCAAATGCTGTGACCACGCCAAAAAAAACATAGGCTAGAATAAATAAATCTCAAAAGGATTCCACCCTAAAAATTTAGATGCTAAGCAGGAAAATTTCCTTGAAAATCTACGCCTATAAAACAGGTCCCAGAATGGAGAATTCGCATAAAATTCCATGTTTATAAAACAGAGCCCAGAATTCTCAAAAATTTACACGTTTTAAAGGCAGGAACATTTCCTAAAAATTCCCCGCCTAAAAAACTGAGGCTAAGCTGAAAAATCGCCTTAAAATTCCAAGCCAAAAAAGCAAGGGCTAGGCAGGAAAATTTCCTCAAAATTCCTCGCCAAAAAAGCAAGGGCTAAGCATGACAATTCCCTCCAAATTCCAGACTTATAAACAGAGCATAGGTTCGGAAATTTATTTAAAAAATAACTCTTACAAAGCAGATCCCAAGCTGTGAAATATCCTTAAAAATCCACATCAAAAACAGACCTTGGGCTTTGAAGTTTCCTTAAAAAAAACCCGGAAAATCCAAAAAGGCAGGGCCTAGGCTGTGAAATATCCTAAAATACCAACCTAAAAAGTTGAGACTGGGGTACCAATTTTCCTTTAAAAAACCCCGAGCCTAGGGAAAAAAATCTTCTTAAAAAACGCGTCTAAAAGCCAGAGCCTAGGGTTCAAACCTCATAAAAAGCGGAGAAAATTTTCTTAAAAATCCACACCTAAAAAGCAATATCCAGGGTAGAAAATTTCCTGAAAATCCACGCCTAAAAGGCAGTATCCAGGGTAGAAAATTTCCTGAAAATCCACGCCTAAAAAACAGTATCCAGGGTATAAAATTTCTTGAAAATCCACGCCTAAAAAACAGAGTCTAGACAGAAAAATTTCGCTAAAAAATCCACGCCTAAAAAACAGTATCCAGGGTAGAAAATTTCTTGAAAATCCACGCCTAAAAGCAGAGTCTAGACAGAAAAATTTCCCTAAAAAATCCACGCCTATAAAGCAGAGCCTAGGCAAGAAAAAATTCCTTTAAAAATCCACGCCTATAATGCAGTCTAGGCAGAAAAATTTACCTAAAAAATCCACGTCTATAAAACAGGGTGTAGGCAAGAAAAAAACCGTTTTTAAAATCCACACCTATAAAACAGGGTTTAGGCAGAAAAATGTCCCTAAAAAATAAGCGCCTATAAAAAAAGGGTCTAAGCAGAAAAAATTTCTTAAAAAATCCACGCCTATAAAACAGGGTCTGGACAAGAAAAAAATTCCTTTAAACTCCAACTTTTATAAAGCAAAATCTAAGCAAGAAAAAACCCTTAAAAAACTCACACCTGTCCTTCAAAGTCCGTCCGTATAAATCGAAACCTTGGATTGAAATTTTTTTTTCACAAATTCATGCCTATAAAGCAGGGCCTGGGCTGGAAAATTTCCATAGAAAATCCATGCTTTTAAAACAGTGCCTAGGGTGGAAAATTTCCTTAAGAAAATTACGTCGAAAAAGGAGAGCCTGAAATGGATATTGTCCACGAAATTTTCGCCTAAAAAGCGGAGACTTCGGTAGAAAATATCCTGAAACAAATCCATGCCTACAAAGCAGTGACTGGGCTGGAAAATTTCCCTTGACTGGGCTGGAAAATTTCCCTCGATTGGGCTGGAAAATTTCCCACGCTTTTATAATAGTGCCTAGGATAGAAAATTTCCTTAAGAAATCAACGACGAAAAATAGAAAGCCTGAAATGGATATTGTCCATAAAAATGTTCGCCTAGAGAGCGGAGCCTAAAGAGTAAAATTTCCCTTGAAAAATCTACGAATAGAAAGCATAGCCTAGACAGAAAAATGCAGGCAAATATTAGGATTTGCAAAGTTGAAGCAAAATCGGATTATTGTTTCTCTTTCAGTGCAGAAAATATTTTTTTTGTGGGGGAGGTACCAGACGGATTTGACCGATATAGCCCAACTCCGAACTCGATCTAAGTTTGACTATAATATTACGATATACCGAGTTTGGATCAAATCGGATACTTCCTTCGAGAGTTATCGTGTGCACCAGACAGCCAGGCAGACAGACGGACGGACGGACATCGCTAGATCGACTCCAAATGTCCTGAAACGGATTTGGTCCAAAGAGACCTAGGGTCTAAAACCCTTATTTCGATGTGGCGCGTTTTGGCCGTATCAAATGATATATAACCTCTCCAACAATATGGCTGAAGGTATAATGACACCAGATATGGAACTTTTGCTATGAGGGGATTTTTTAACTCTATCTGGAACTCGATTCAATTGTCTGCAATAAACCCAACCCAGACTTAGAATTGAGTTGCTTTTTCAAGATATATTAATTTCCGGATTTAATATGAAAGGTTAATACATCAAAACTGCCAACCCTTCCAACAACAAATTATGGCTAATGAATATTTGAATGGTCATAAAATAAAGGACCATGAATTTCCATTTGAAGCGTAATAATTTATTTATTTACAGAGATAAAAGCATTAAACGTCATTGTGCTCTTATTGTTATTAAAGGGTATATATATATGTGTGTGTTAACAGAAATGGGGTGGGTGGGTACAGTCGTAAAAGGGTTGCGCATTAATGAATTATATTTATAATATCTTCATTAATCTGTACCTATGTCTGTATATATAAAAGAGGTGATGCGTGACAGGCTGAGTGACATATTCTTTTAATAGCTCAGGCAAAATGCCACGTTAAAAAAAATAATTTAAAAAAAATCCATGTTCATTGGTGGTCGCCAAAAAAGAAATATTTTTTAAAAAATCCACGTTTATAGGTGGTCATTGAAAAAATATTTTTAAAAAATCCACCTTCATAGGTGGTCGTTAAAAAAATATTTTTAAAAAATCCACGTCTATAGGTGATTGTTAAAAAAATAATTTTAAAAAACCCACGTCTAAAGGTGATTATTAAAAAAAATATTTTTAAAAAATCCACATTCATAGGTGGTCATTAAAAAATATTTTTAAAAAATCCACGTTCATAGGTGGTCGTTAAAAAATACTTTTAAAAAATGCACGTTCATAGGTGGTCATTAAAAAATACTTTTAAAAAATCCACGTTCATAGGTGGTCGTTAAAAAATATTTTTAAAAAATCCACGTTCATAGGTGGCCATTGAAAAAATATTTTTAAAAAATCCACGTTCATAGGTGGCCATTGAAAAAATATTTTTAAAAAATCCACGTTCATAGGTGGCCATTGAAAAAATATTTTTAAAAAATCCACGTTCATAGGTGGCCATTGAAAAAATATTTTTAAAAAATCCACGTTCATAGGTGGCCATTGAAAAAATATTTTTAAAAAATCCACGTTCATAGGTGGCCATTGAAAAAATATTTTTAAAAAATCCACGTTCATAGGTGGCCATTGAAAAAATATTTTTAAAAAATCCACGTTCATAGGTGGCCATTGAAAAAATATTTTTAAAAAATCCACGTTCATAGGTGGCCATTGAAAAAATATTTTTAAAAAATCCACGTTCATAGGTGGCCATTGAAAAAATATTTTTAAAAAATTCACGTTCATAGGTGGCCATTGAAAAAATATTTTTAAAAAATCCACGTTCATAGGTGGTCATTGAAAAATTTTTTTTTAAAAAATCCACGTTCATAGATGGTCATTGAAAAATATTTTTAAAAAGTCCACGTCTATAGGTGATTGTTAAAAAAATATTTTTAAAAAATCCACGTCTATAGGTGATTGTTAAAAAAATATTTTTAAAAAATCCACGTCTATAGGTGATTGTTAAAAAAATATTTTTAAAAAATCCACGTCTATAGGTGATTGTTAAAAAAATATTTTTAAAAAATCCACGTCTATAGGTGATTGTTAAAAAAATATTTTTAAAAAATCCACGTCTATAGGTGATTGTTAAAAAAATATTTTTAAAAAGTCCACGTCTATAGGTGATTGTTAAAAAAATATTTTTAAAAAATCCACGTCTATAGGTGATTGTTAAAAAAATATTTTTAAAAAATCCACGTCTATAGGTGGTCATTAAAAAAATATTTTTAAAAAATCCAAGTTTATAGGTGGTCACTGAAAAAATATTTTAAAAAAATCCACGTTCATAGGTGGTCATTGAAAAAATATTTTTAAAAAATCCACGTTTGTTGATGGTCCATGAAAAAATATTTTTAAAAAATTCACGTTCATTGGTTGCCATTGAAAAAATATTTTTAAAAAATTCACGTTTGTTGATGGTCCATAAAAAAATATTTTTAAAAATCCGCGTTCATAGGTAGTAATTTAAAAAATATTTTTAAAAATCCACGTTTATAGGTAGTCATTGAGAAATATTTTTAAAAAATCCACGTTTGTTGATGGTCCATGAAAAAATATTTTTAAAAATCCACATTTGCTGATATTCTTGCATGTTTGGAAATTGTGTGTGCAATCCGTCCATTGCCCCAAACAAACTTAAAAACGCCTCATGTTGCGAAAATTTCACGCAGATTTTCCTGCCCATTATTCTTTGCAATTTTCCATTGTTGCCATCAGAGAATATATCTTGTCAAGTGTATGAGATTAGTGGTGTAATCACCTTCTCCAATGTTACCACATAATGCATTCTCGGAATGCATGAAGGAGGGTAAACCAACATCGTTTTGACATTCGGCAATGCATAAAATCATTCATCAGAGTCTTAACGCTGGCTCTCGGGTCACTTGTGTTGTGATAAGCAGAGAGGGGAGAGGAGTGGATTGGCCGGATCAATTTATGGTTGAGTGATTTCGATTTTTCTTGGTTTGATCCTTATTTTCAATTTTGCCGTTTGACATTTCTCATATTTTTCCATTTTATGCAAGCAGTAACAAATGTCATAACTAGGTATATGTGAAATGTAATTATGGCATCACTCAGCCAAATGGATGGAGAAGAAGGGTGGCAGGACGAACGCACGGACAGACAGCCAGTCATATCCTTCATCAACAAGGTTACAATAATTGAAAGTGTCAATACCTTTGTTTCAAGGATTTCATTAGCAAAACGGAATAAATGTCCATAACTCAAAATGGGTAGCCAGCCAGCCAACCTTGGCATTCGTTCAATGAATTATGATTTGTTACAGAGGCAGCTGAGTGGTGGGAGGGGGGAGGGTGGCTGAGTTACGACACGTCTGGCCATCACATGTTTAGGATTACATGAAAAGCTTACGAATGTCGTCTTTTCCTCCACTCGGAGGAATCCATGCAACGACGAACGAGACGTCAACGTCAACAATAATGTGCATAAAATTGCGAACAATCAGGGAGGGGGGAGAGAGAACAGCCGGAGAGTGTGAAAATAATTGAAAATTTCAAAAGAAGCGTAAAGTGTAAATAGTTTGCAATTGCATTGAAGCGTGTCCAGTGATGAGGCAGGCACACTTGTGTGTTTTGAATCTAAAAACCGCAGGTGGTTGTTAATGAACGATGCTCGATGAGGGGGTTGGGGGGTGGAGGTCAATGCTTGGAAAATTGATAAAGGAGGGTGGTTGAATTTCCATTTCGACTTTTCTTTTTCGAAATAATTGAAATGCAGAATATTAATAAAGCAAAGGAAATTCGATACAAGGATTAATAGGAAAAAAAAAGAAGCAGACAGAGATGATGGAATTAAAAATCCATAAAGTAGAATTTGACAGGTCAGGGGATAAAGTTTCTTTCGGAAAAGTTTTTAATAAAAATAAAATAATGTCAAATTTTATTAATCAAAGCGGATACACTTACACATTTAGATAATATATTTACCCACACAAAACATGGATAATATTATTATCCACAAATCTGGATAAAATTTTTTATCCACAAATCTGTATAATATTTTTTAACCACAAAACGTGGATAAAATTTTTATCCACAAACGAAGATAATATTTTTTATCCACAAAACGTGGATAATATTTCTATCCACAAACGTTGGTAATATTTTTATCCACAAACGTGGATAAAATTTTTATCCACAAACGAGGATAATATTTTTTATCAACCAACGTGGATAATATTTTTATCCTCAAACGAGAATTATATACTTATCCACAAATGTGGATAATATTTTTTATCCACAAATGTGGATAATATTTTTATCCACAAATGTGGATAATATTTTTATCCACAAATGTGGATAATATTTTTATCCACAAAAGTGGATAAAATTCTTATCCACAAACGTGGACAATATTCTTATCCACTGACCTGGAAATATTTTATCCCACATTCATTGGTCATTGAAAAATATTTTTCAAAAATCCACGTTCATAGGTGGTCATTGAAAAATATTTAAAAAAAAACACGTTCATAGGTGGTCATTGAAAAAATATTTTTAAAAAATCCCATGAAAAATATGGACAAATATTTTTAAAAAATCCACGTTCATAGGTGGTCATTTGAAAAAATATTTTTAAAAAATCCACGTTCATTGGTGGTCATTTGAAAAAATATTTTTAAAAAATCCACGTTCATAGGTGGTCATTTGAAAAAATATTTTTAAAAAATCCACGTTCATAGGTGGTCATTTGAAAAAATATTTTTAAAAAATCCCTTGAAAAATATGGACAAATATTTTTAAAAAATCCACGTTCATAGGTGGTCATTTGAAGAAATATTTTTAAAAAATCCACGTTCATAGGTGGTCATTTGAAAAAATATTTTTAAAAAATCCACGTTCATAGGTGGTCATTTGAAAAAATATTTTTAAAGAATCCAATGAAAAATATGGACAAATATTTTTAAAAAATCTACGTTCATAGGTGGTCATTTGAAAAAATATTTTTAAAAAATCCATGTTTGTTGATGGTCCATGAAAAAATATTTTTAAAAAATCCACGTTTGTTGATTGTCCATGAAATAATATTTCTAAAAAATCCATGTTTGTTGATGGTCCATGAAAAAATATTTTTAAAAAATCTACGTTTGTTGATGGTCCATGAAAAAATATTTTAAAAAAAAAATCTACGTTTGTTGATGGTCTATGAAAAAATATTTTTAGAAAATCCACGTTTACTCATGGTCCATGAAAAAATATTTTTAAAAAATCTACGTTTGTTGATGGTCCATGAAAACATATATTTAAAAAATCTACGTTTGTTGATGGTCCATTTAAAAAATATTTTTAAAAAATCTACGTTTGTTGATGGTCCATGAAAAAATATTTTTAAAAAATCCGCGTTTGTTGATATTCCATGAAAAAATATTTTTAAAAAATCCACGTTTGTTGATGGTCCATGAAAAAATATTTTTAAAAAGTCCACGTTTGTTGATGGTCCATGAAAAAATATTTTTAAAAAATCCATGTTTGTTGATGGTCAATGAAAAAATATTTTTAAAAAATCTACGTTTGTTGATGGTCCATGAAAAAATATTTTAAAAAAATCCACGTTCGTTGGTGGTCCATGAAAAAATATTTTTAAAAAATCCACGTTCGTTGGTGGTCCATGAAAAAATGTTGTTGATGGTCCATGAAAAAATATTTTTAAAAAATCTACGTTTGTTGATGGTCCATGAAAAAATATTTTAAAAAAATCCACGTTCGTTGGTGGTCCATGAAAAAATATTTTTAAAAAATCCACGTTCGTTGGTGGTCCATGAAAAAATGTTGTTGATGGTCCATGAAAAAATATTTTTAAAAAATCTACGTTTGTTGATGGTCCATGAAAAAATATTTTTAAAAAATCCGCGTTTGTTGATATTCCATGAAAAAATATTTTTAAAAAATCTACGTTTGTTGATGGTCCATGAAAAAATATTTTTAAAAAGTCCATGTTTGTTGATGGTCAATGAAAAAATATTTTTAAAAAATCTACTTTTGTTGATGGTCTATGAAAAAATATTTTTAAAAAGTCCACGTTTGTTGATGGTCCATGAAAAAATATTTTTAAAAAATCCACGTTTGCTCATGGTCCATGAAATTTTTTTTTAAATCCACGTTTGTTGATGGTCTATGAAAAAATATTTTTAAAAAATCCACGTTTGTTGATGGTCCATAAAAAAATATTTTTAGAAAATCTACGTTTGCTCATGGTCCATGAAATAATATTTCTAAAAAAGCCACGTTTGTTGATGGTTCATGAAAAAATATTTTTAAAAAATCCAAGTTTGTTGATGGTCCATGAAAAAATATTTTTAAATAATCCACGTTTGTTGATGGTCCATGAAAAAATATTTTTAAAAAATCCACGTTTGTTGATGGTCCATGAAAAAATATTTTTAAATAATCCACGTTTTTTGATGGTCCATGAAAAAATATTATTTTAAAAATCCACATTTGTTGATGGTCATTGGAAAAATATTTTTAAAAAATCCACGTTCATAGGTGGTCCATGAAAAAATATTTTTAAAAAATCCACGTTTGTCGATGGTCCATGAAATAATATTTCTAAAAAAAATCCATGTTTGTTGATGGTCCATGAAAAAATATTTTTAAAAAATCTACGTTTGTTGATGGTCCATGAAAAAATATTTTAAAAAAATCTACGTTTGTTGATGGTCTATGAAAAAATATTTTTAGAAAATCCACGTTTACTCATGGTCCATGAAAAAATATTTTTAAAAAATCTACGTTTGTTGATGGTCCATGAAAACATATATTTAAAAAATCTACGTTTGTTGATGGTCCATTTAAAAAATATTTTTAAAAAATCTACGTTTGTTGATGGTCCATGAAATAATGTTCTAAAAAATCCATGTTCGTTGGTGGTCCATGAAAAAATGTTGTTGATGGTCCATGAAAAAATATTTTTAAAAAATCTACGTTTGTTGATGGTCCATGAAAAAATATTTTAAAAAAATCCACGTTCGTTGGTGGTCCATGAAAAAATATTTTTAAAAAATCCACGTTCGTTGGTGGTCCATGAAAAAATGTTGTTGATGGTCCATGAAAAAATATTTTTAAAAAATCTACGTTTGTTGATGGTCCATGAAAAATATTTTTAAAAAATCCGCGTTTGTTGATATTCCATGAAAAAATATTTTTAAAAAATCTACGTTTGTTGATGGTCCATGAAAAAATATTTTTAAAAAGTCCACGTTTGTTGATGGTCCATGAAAAAATATTTTTAAAAAATCCATGTTTGTTGATGGTCAATGAAAAAATATGTTTAAAAAATCTACTTTTGTTGATGGTCTATGAAAAAATATTTTTAAAAAGTCCACGTTTGTTGATGGTCCATGAAAAAATATTTTTAAAAAATCCACGTTTGCTCATGGTCCATGAAATTTTTTTTTTTAAATCCACGTTTGTTGATGGTCTATGAAAAAATATTTTTAAAAAATTCACGTTTGTTGATGGTCCATAAAAAAATATTTTTAGAAAATCTACGTTTGCTCATGGTCCATGAAATAATATTTCTAAAAAATCCACGTTTGTTGATGGTCCATGAAAAAATATTTCTAAAAAATCCACGTTTGTTGATGGTCCATGAAAAAATATTTTTAAAAAATCCACGTTTGTTGGTGGTCCATGAAAAAATATTTTTAAAAAATCCACGTTTGTTGATGGTCCATGAAAAAATATTTTTAAAAAATCCACGTTTGTTGATGGTCCATGAAAAAGTATTTTTAAAAAATCCACGTTTGTTGATGGTCCATGAAAAAATATTTTTAAAAAATCCACGTTTGTTGATGGTCCATGAAAAAATATTTTTAAAAAATCCACGTTTGTTGATGGTCCATGAAAAAATATTTTTAAAAAATCCACGTTTGTTGATGGTCCATGAAAAAGTATTTTTAAAAAATCCACGTTTGTTGATGGTCCATGAAAAAATATTTTTAAAAAATCCACGTTTGTTGATGGTCCATGAAAAAATATTTTTAAAAAATCCACGTTTGTTGATGGTCCATGAAAAAATATTTTTAAAAAATCCACGTTTGTTGATGGTCCATGAAAAAATATTTTTAAAAAATCCACGTTTGTTGATGGTCCATGAAAGAATATTTTTAAAAAATCCACGTTTGTTGAAGGTCCATGAAAAAATATTTTTAAAAAATCCACGTTTGTTGATGGTCCATGAAAAAATATTTTTAAAAAATCCACGTTTGTTGATGGTCCATGAAAAAATATTTTTAAAAAATCCACGTTTGTTGATGGTCCATTAAAAAATATTTTTAAAAAATCCACGTTTGTTGATGGTCCATGAAAAAATATTTTTAAAAAATCCACGTTTGTTGATGGTCCATGAAAAATTATTTTTAAAAAATCCACGTTTGTTGATGGTCCATGAAAAAATATTTTTAAAAAATCCACGTTTGTTGATGGTCCATGAAAAAATATTTTTAAAAAATCCACGTTTGTTGATGGTCCATGAAAAAATATTTTTAAAAAATCCACGTTTGTTGATGGTCCATGAAAAAATATTTTTAAAAAATCCACGTTTGTTGATGGTCCATGAAAAAATATTTTAAAAAATCCACGTTTGTTGATGGTCCATGAAAAAATATTTTTAAAAAATACACGTTTGTTGATGGTCCATGAAAAAACATTTTTAAAAAATCCACGTTTGTTGATGGTCCATGAAAAAATATTTTTAAAAAATCCACGTTTGTTGATGGTCCATGAAAAAATATTTTTAAAAAATCCACGTATGTTGATGGTCCATGAAAAAATATTTTAAATAATCCACGTTTGTTGATGGTCCGTGAAAAAATATGTTTAAAAAATCCACGTTTGTTGATGGTCCATGAAAAAATATTTTTAAAAAATCCATGTTTGTTGATGGTCCATGAAAAAATATTTTTTAAAAAATGCACGTTTGTTGATGGTCCATGAAATAATACTTCTATAAAATCCATGTTTGTTGATGGTCCATGAAAAAATATTTTTAAAAAATCCACGTTTGTTGATGGTCCATGAAAAAATATTTTTAAAAAATCCACGTTTGTTGATGGTCCATGAAAAAATATTTTTAAAAAATCCACGTTTGTTGATGGTCCATGAAAAAATATTTTTAAAAAATCCACGTTTGCTGATGGTCCATGAAAAAATATTTTTAAAAAATCCACGTTTGTTGATGGTCCATGAAAAAATATTTTTAAAAAATCCACATTTGTTGTTGGTTATTGAAAAAATATTTTTCCCACATTCGGGAATAATATTTTTATCCATAATGTTGTATAATTTTGTTTGTCCATAATTTATCCTTTCGAAAGAACAACTCTCTTCGAGTGAGTAATCCTGCCATAAAACATAAAAAAATTTGCAGACGGATAAAAAGAAAAAACTCAAGTGGCATTAAAGAAATGAACTCAGCCACTTAGCGTTTGGAAAATGATGATATATCAATCTTCGGGTGGGGTGGTGATATTGAGAGAGGTATGGTTTTGGGTGGTTGGCGGGGTTACCGACTCACATGACAGAATGAAGCCAGAATGAAGCCGTGATGGAATCGCCAAAAGTATTGTTTTCATTCATTTTGCCAAGTATTGGCAATGACAATGACACGTGTCAATTTTCCTCCAGGGCAGGCAAAGGACCCTTCGACGACAGCAGCAACTATATGGTTTTAAGTTTAAATAATAAAAAAAAGCACAACAACAAGAACTCCTTCCAAACTCCAAGGGTTTGCAAAAATTTTCCACATTTTGTTTCTCATTTTTCTTTTTCTTCTTCTTGTCACGGGAAAAATATTAATACCTTGTCATATGAAAATCCTGCATCCCTGTAATCCCATCGTCGTCGAATCCGTTGTTCAATAATGTCCTTGATGGAACTTGGTTCGTTGCACACACACACAACATATTGCCTGAAATGGGTCTCAGGTGACAATGACATGTCGACATGAGCAACTGAATGAGTGCGGCGCGATTTTTATTCTCCTGATGTTTGATGAGATCAAGGATTATAAATATGTCTGGAATTTAAGCTGTTGATGTTGGTTGTTTATACAATATGTGTCCTTGCCTCCAACAACAACAACAATTGTTGTTGTGACTGCTGTGCTGTGTTGATATCCAGCCTAGCCAGCCATGTAAGGGCTGCGTGAGTGCATTGCATCTATCTATCGTTGCTGTTGCCTCCTATCCAGGATTTGGTCTGTGCGTTTTTTTCGCTTTATTTTCATTTTAGTTTTCTTTTTTTTTTGTTTTGTTTTTGATTTCGTTTCGTATTCCATGCAACCTTTTTTTCTGCATTGTCTCGCCATCATGTGATATTTTATTATGCTCTTTTATGTTGTAGAAATATTAGAATGAAATTGTATTCCATCAAATGAAAACGAAAGTAAATGGTCCTGTCACGCAACTGGTTTTGTCTGTGTCTAATAAATTACGGAATTACAGAAATGGGGGGTATATAGGGTGGTCAAAATGGGAATGATGGGGTTTTAACATGGCGGAAGAAAATTTGAAGTGAAATTCTAATTTGTGTTGAAGATGTCGTTTTCTATGTCCTTTATATGTATCCTTAGACAAATTCAAAGGATCTTTAATATTTTCAAAAATTTTAAAGACCGAGTTTTGAAATTGGACTGTCAACTACATCTAATACCTGATATTAATATTTGAAAATGTTTATTCAGCCTTTCGGACTGTGGTCGATTTTAGGATTTTTGAAGAATCGATTCTTCTCAATTGAGGGGCTACGAATTATCAGTGGCATAAAACATTTTCTCTTTACAAAGAAAAAAAAAAAAAAATAAATAAATAAATAAAATTAAATCACTCAGGTCTCACCTTTTGCGATAGCCTTATTTATTTATTTAGTTTGTAGTAAAGGTAATTACGGGTGACCAAAAAAAATCGGCAGAAATACCAAAAAAAAAAATCGGCATAGATACCTCTTTGGAGTACCTAATTTTCAAAAGCTGTCCTTTTCGGACCACATAAAGGCTCTCTATTAAGACCCCTCTTGCATAGAATTTCGTTTGCTCTCCTGGAGGACCTGATAAAATAACTTTTTTTGAAACTGGGGCAGACTCCTACAATGACATATTTTTGTAAAGAAGCTGCCTTTTAAATTTTTGTTTTTTGTTTTTGGAGGGACTTTTTTTTTATTTTTTTTTGAGAAAGAATGGGACCTTTTTTAAATATTTTAAATATTGTATTGGTGTTTTAAATAATCTTATGGCCTTTTTTGGGAGACGTCCATTTTTAGATTCTCTTTCCGAGAGATTATCAGACGTCGATTTTTTTATTTAAATTTAAATTAGTTTTTAATATTTTGTTTTACGTTTTCAGGGCAGAAGATTCTGAAAGTGCCTTTTTGAAAAAAAATGGTTTTAGAAGGACTTACTTTTTAATATTTGCTTAAAGGAATGGGATATTCTTTAAATAGTTTTTAAGGAGTCAAATTATATTTGTTAAGTATTTGTTTTCACACATCAAATATGGCCTCCTAGATTCTATTTCTGAGGGATTTTAGACGTTGATTTTTTTAATTTAATGTCTATATTTTTTAATGCATTTTTAAAAAAAATTTTTTCGAGAATGTGGATATTTTCAACATTTTTTGGAGGAACAGTTTTTTAATGTGGAAATTAAAAAATAGTTCTTGAGAAGTATGTTTCTTCTTTATAATTTTTGAAGAATTTGGATTTAATAAAAATTTTTTTGGGTATTTTTTTACATTTTTGAGGGAACACAAGATGTGGATTTTTTTTTTAATTAACTTAGTGGGGATCTATAGCGGCAGATTTTTTTTAATATTTGTTATAGGACCTTATAGATTTTTTGAGAAGTTGGTCAGATATATAAGGATCTTAAAAAATTGCGGGTAAATACAGGCGTAGATTTTTAAAAATATTACTTATAGGACATGTAGACATTGAGTTGGTAAAGAATATTTTTAAAATTATTTTTGAACAGGTCTGACAAACTGAGATTTTTGAAAGATTTTTAGTTCATTTAAAAATAGTTTTTGAGAATCATGTTTTTTTTTTTTGTTTTTATTTTAACTTTTTGAGGGACCACCAGAGGATGCGTTTTTTTAAATAATTTTCGTGGGCTTTAGAGAAGCAGTTTTTTAATATTTGTTATAGGACCTGACATTGATGATTTTTTGACAACAGGGCCCCATATAAAAGGATCTTTAAATTAAAAAGTATCAGCCGAGTTCGCAATGTTCGGTTATTTACATATATTTTGACTTCTGCTATGATTATTCAAATTTTTGACCCTCTAGGTTTTGAAGGAATGAACCAATATTGTCCATTTCATACCGGAACTCAACAAATGTGATGTTAACATTGCGACGTGTAAGAATTGGACTAAATTCTTCACTTTATATGAGGTATGTGATAATTTTTAGAAATTCATCGAATGCAGATAAAAATATTGGTATGGGCAAAATTTTAAGAAAATCGAACAATTATATCCAATTTTATACGAAATCATAAATTCCATATTCGTTTCAGGTTTCTGGTTGAGAGATATACTTAGATATAGCAAGTTGTAAAGAGTCGCTGACTGGTTTCGCAAGTTATGACATATGAAAGTATTGAAAATTGAGACCCATTGTGAGTGAGGTACCAGAAGAGGTTCGCAAATATATATCATCTTCACAACAGATCTTGTGCTAGCAAAAATGTGTGAAATTTGAAGAGAGTTGGATGCTTATTTCGATTTTATTCAGGGTTTTGTTTTTCAAAATCTTGAACTATATATGGGGGAGGTACCAGAAGAAATGGAGGTACCTTTATAAAAGAACTTGTGTTGATTAAAACATGGAGATGTGCCAAGTCTGAGTAGAATCGAATGTTAATTTCGTGATTTATGGCATCTGGATGAGAGAACTGGATGCTTATTTCGGATTTTATGATATTCAAAATTTTGACCCTTTGTGGGGGAGGTACCAGAAGGAGTCGACTGATAAATTACATCTTCACACCAAACTTGGGGTTAATAAAAATATTTTGATGCGTATAATTTGAACATAATCGGACTCTTATATAACATTTTTTAAATAGTATAATTATTCAAAATGCTGACCATTTTTGGGGGACCATTTATTGGACGATTTATTGGAGTAGACCGATATTGTCTATTTTCGCACCTGACCTAGCACTGATGGCAAAGTTGTGACCAACTCGGATCATGCTTTCTGTCTCTGTGCAGTAAAGCATATTTTTTGAAAAATTTGACCCTTTGTGGGGGAGGTACCAGAAGAAGTTGGCCGATATTCTTTGAAATTATCTTTTAAGGAATATTCAAATAACTCTCTATCTCAATTGTGGATTTTTTTTTCAAATATTTATTCATATTTATTTTAATTGTTATGCCCTACATCACAAGATGGTCAGGGTATTATGTCTTTGTGCAATTGTTTGTGGCATGCAAAAGGATAGTTCCTTTTGATGATCTACATAAAATCATATTCTGAGTCGATTTATGCATGCCTGTCCGTCTGTCTATGTATTTTTGTAAATAAAGTACAGGTCGCATTTATTGCCCGATCCAGATAAAATTTTGCACAAGTCATTTGTTTGACCCAAAGACGAACCCCATTGGAGATAATATAAACATATATAATAGATAAAAAATATATAATATTTCATATTTATATAAAACATTTTAATATGAAGTTTTGTAAATATTTCTTGAAATTATTTAAAAAATTTTTAACCATATTTAATCATTTGTTTATAATTGATAGACTTTCAACATATTTATATCTAACTGGGTCGGTCTTTGAGAGGGCCGAAATTTTGAAATGTTGTTTTTTTAATATTTTTATATAGCATTTTCTTCCTAAATATTTTTATGTTGATTTTCTTTATTTTTTTAATACTTTCAGCAGACGTGGACTTTTTGAATAATAACAATTTTAGGTAAGTGGATTTTGTAATTTTTATAAAGTTATTATTTTATATATTCTTATTGACCTATTTGAAACACTGAAACAATATTACCGGAGTTTCTAAACAATTTATTTTTATTTAAAAAAAAAATATATATATAGATATATATATTTTTTTTAAATTGTTAGAAGCTACTGTTATTTTATTTTTACGTGACTACCAATAGCCCTGAATTTTTGAAAAACATTTTAGAAACTACCAATGGTTTTGCTTTTGTTAAAAATTATATTTAGGGACTATTTGTAAGTCGTTGATTTTTTGAAAATTATTTTTAGGGACTACAATTAGTCGTAGGCATTACAATTTGTCGTGGATTTTTTAAAAATTATTTTTAAGGACTACAATTTGTCGTGGATTTTTTAAAAATTAATTTTAGGGACTACAATTAGTCGTGGATTTATAAAATTATTTTTAGGGACTAGTTGTAAGTCGTGGATTTTTAAAAATTATTTTTAGGGACTAGTTGTAAGTCGTGGATTTTTTAAAAATTATTTTTAGCGACTATTTGTAAGACGTGGATTTTTTAAAAATTATTTTTAGCAACAATTTGTAAGTCGTGGATTTTTTAAAAATTATTTTTAGCGACTATTTGTAAGTCGTGGATTTTTTAAAAATTATTTTTATGGACTTTTTTAAAATTTTTTTTTAGCGACTATTTGTAAGTCGTGGATTTTTTAAAAATTATTTTTATGGACTTTTTTAAAATTTTTTTTAGGCACTATTTGTAAGTCGTGGATTTTTTAAAAATTATTTTTAGGCACTATTTGTAAGTAGTGGATTGTTTAAAAATTATTTTTAGGCACTATTTGTAAGTCGTGAATTTTTTTAAAATGATTTTTAGCGACGTGGATTTTTTAAAAATTATTTTTAAGGGCTACAAATAGCCTTAAATTTTTAAAAATTATTTTTGAGGGCTACAAATAGTCTTGGATTTATTAAAATTATTTTTAGGGACTATTTTAAGGTCGTGTTTTTTTAAATTATTTTTGAGAGCTATGTATAGTCGTGGATTTTTTAAAAATTATTTTTAGGGACAACCATTAGGCGTGGATTTTTTAAAAATTATTTTTAGGGACAACCATTAGGCGTGGATTTTTTAAAAATTATTTTTAGGGACAACCATTAGGCGTGGATTTTTTAAAAATTATTTTTAGGGACAACCATTAGGCGTGGATTTTTTAAAAATTATTTTTAGCGACTATTTGTGCACGACTCAAATTCAAAAATTTTTTAAAAAATTTTTTAGCGACTATTTGTAAGTCGTGGATTTTTTAAAAATTATTTTTTAAAAATATTTTTAAGGAATACCAATGGATTTTTTTAAAGATCGGAAAGACTACTTGGAGAATTCTCCACAAAATTCCCTCAGAAAATCCTCCCTCCCCTCATAACTTTTGAGACATTAATTTTATGATTTAATTTCGTTGACTGAACTGAGTTATCATCAATTAAGTTATTTGTTGCCAAATGACGGGAAATTAATTTACCCAACTGAATTTATGTCGAGCTGTGTATGTGTGTGATGTGATCCGACTTTAATCCGATAATATGACATTAAGAACAAAAAGCAAAAAAAAAAAAAATCTCCAGCCAGACTGTTTGACTACCATCATCACTCAGCAGGTTTTTTTTAACATTTTCCAGCAGACAGCAGATTTAACTATGCAGGTAGATGTTGGTGGTAAGAAGTGCAGTGCGGGGCCGAGGGGGGTCCTATACACCGGCGCGTCGGTGACATATGACATTCGATTTCACATGTCACCCATTATTGTTGTCTCCATAAACGACCGAACATATTTCTTTGTGATAATGCCCCCTCTTCATCCCTCCTACTTCGTGGGGGGCTTATTTGGCTGGGAATGCAGATGGTTGGTTGACAACGCCAGGAACGCTGTTGGTGATGCGAATGATGCCGGTGATGCCAGTCTTGCTGATTTTGCCAGTTATCTCGCACTCACACATGCACGGTATGCCATGCATGCATGATGCACATGATGCAGTATGTGGATGGTGATTTTTTTTCTCTCGAACATGCATGCGGGAGGTTGTTGGTATCATGAAATCGGTTAGTTGTCGAGAAGTGGGGGACGATGAGGTTTTTGATTAAATCTTTCTCTGAGTATTGCTGCGTGTCACTCGAAAAAAAGGGAATTATAAATGATGTGTTGGTGCAGGATGAAGGAGGAGGAGAAGGTGTCAGCAGCCAACGAGGTATGAGTGTCTGATAAAATTGAACGCTTGAATGCTATCAAATTCTGAAGCGTTGGGGGGAGAGAGGAAGCTGTAGGAAATGGAATTTCGAATTGTGGCAAAGCTATTTTTTGTCTCCTTAAATATTCATAATAATTTTCAACTTTTCCATTGATGCATAACAAAGCTTTTCTAACAGAACCCATTCAAACAAAAAAATCCTTTACAATAACAAAAAAAAAAATTGTCATCAGGACTTTGAGTGGGGAACCCCAATCCTTTTCCTATTTTTTTTTAAATAAATTAAAATAGTATCGTAAATTTCTTGAAATATCAATTTGAAAGCATTTCCTCTGGAAGTTTTTTTTTTTTGTCTAAGTTGCCTTCCCTTCGAATGCCACGTGTTGCAAGACAGCAAGGACCTCAAACTTCTTGCAGACTTCATAAAGAACAGGAAATTAAAATTGATAAAAGGATATATACATTTCTTATGATATGCAAAATGTTTTGTTGTCATTCGTTTTGTTTCTGTTTTTTTTTTGTCAAGGAAGGACCTACAGAAAAAAAGGTATGGGTAAACTTTACTTTCCCTTTCCATTCATTTTTAAATGGTTGCAAATATTATTTAAATATTTATCAAAAAATCAAAATGAAAGCAGCTAGATATATTTCTCTCAGGAAATTAACAAATCAAGTGAAAAGATAAAGATATATTTGTTAAATTTTGGGAGGAAAAAGGAAGGGGAAGTTTAGGTGAAAGAGAAAATAAATATGAAACCACAGAAGACCAACAGCTCTTCTATGAGCCATAGGAGACCTGCAGATTTTTCATGGAGTCGTAGAAAACCTCTAACTCTTCTATGGAGCCATAGAAGAGCTTCATCTCTTCTATGAAGCCATAGAAGACCTTGAACTCCTCTATGAGCCATAGAAGGTCTTTAGCTCCTCTATGGAGCCATAGAAGACATTCAAATCCTCTATGGGCGATAGAGGACATTGAGCGCCTCTATGGGCGATAGAGGACATTGAGCGCCTCTATGAGCCATAGAGAACCTTGAGCTCCTCTATAAGCCATAGAGAACCTTGAGCTCCTCTATGAGCTATAGAGGACCTTGATCTCCTCTATAAGCCATAGAGGACCTTGATCTCTTCTATAAGCCATAAAGGACCTTGATCTCCTCTATAAGCCATAGAGGACCTTGATCTCCTCTATAAACCATAGAGGACCTTGATCTCCTCTATAAGCCATAGAGGACCTTGATCTCCTCTATAAGCCATAGAGGACTTTGAGCTCCTCTATAAGCCATAGAGGACCTTGAGCTCCTCTATAAGCCATAGAGGACCTTGAGCTCCTCTATAAGCCATAGAGGACCTTGAGCTCCTCTATAAGCCATAGAGGACCTTGAGCTCCTCTATAAGCCATAGAGGACCTTGAGCTCCTCTATAAGCCATAGAGGACCTTGAGCTCCTCTATAAGCCATAGAGGACCTTGAGCTCCTCTATAAGCCATAGAGGACCTTGAGCTCCTCTATAAGCCATAGAGGACCTTGAGCTCCTCTATAAGCCATAGAGGACCTTGAGCTCCTCTATAAGTCACAGAGAACCTTGAGCTCCTCTATGGAGCCATAGAGAACCTTGAGCTCCTCTAGGGAATCATAGAGGACCTTGAGCTCTTTTATGCGGCCATAGAAGACCTTGAGCTCTTCTATGCGGCCATAGAAGACCTTGAGCTCTTCTATGCGGCCATAGAAGACCTTGAGCTCTTCTATGCGGCCATAGAAGATCTTGAGCTCTTCTATGCGGCCATAGAAGACCTTGAACTCCTCTATGAGACATAGAGGACCTTGAGCTCCTCTATGGAGTCATAGAGTACGTTGAGCTCCTCTATGAAGCCATAGAGGACCTTGAGCTCGTCTATGAAGCCATAGAGGACCTTGAGCTCCTCTATGAGACATAGAAGACCTTGAGCTCTTCTATGGATCTTGAGCTCCTCTTTGAGCCATAGAGGATCTTCAGCTCCTCTATGGAGCCATAGAAGACTTTGAGCTCTTCTATCAACCATAGAAGACCTTCAGCCCTTCTATGCAGCCATAGAAGACCTTGAGCTCTTCTATGCAGCCATAGAAGACCTTGAGCTTTGCTATGCAGCCATAGAAGACCTTGAGCTCTTCAATGAAGCCATAAAAGACCTTGAGCTATTCTATGGAGCCATTAAAGACCTATATTAGGTCTTCCTTAGAGCCACTGAAAGCCTATATTAGGTCTTCCTTGTATTGATGTCTAGGTTTTTTGTCGGTAGAAGACCCATATTCCTCGAAATTCCAATTTTTGTTGCAAATTTAGTTCACCGGGCCTTAATAAGTGCAACAACAACCATACCAACAAAATGAAATTGCTTTGCAATCCCAGCTTAATCCGAAACTTAATGACATCATTTTCTAATTCTCCTTAGCTATTTTGTCGAAGCATTGTGTGTCGAAGCTGCAATTTAAATGATTTCTATTATCCTCATTTTATTGTTACCAACTAGATGGTGAATGATGGAAATGAGATTGGAATGGAAGGGAGGGTAAAGGGTCTATGTGCCAGGAGGAGGTTGGGGGCTGTTGAATATGGCAAGAAATTGAATCCTTTCGTTTGCTTTGTTTCGAAACAGACAAAATCTGTCACAAATGAAAAAATTGCAATTAATTTTTGTTTTTGTGGGCTTGGAGGAGGCTTGCCTCCCTCTCCCGTCCTCCCTTTCCCTTCATCTTACAATGGCTGCAAAATGCCTGCAACCAAAAGGAATGAATTGCATAAAAGTAGCAGTAAATATACAAAAGGATACAATATATCCGAATGTGCATTAAGCCATACGAGCGGTACTGATGAACAAAAACCTTTCATTCTCTGGTCCTCCGAGAACAAGAAAAAGAATCTAAGAATCATTGCCAAAAAATTAGAGGCAAATTGTGAAAAGAGGTGGATGCAAGGACCAAAAAAAGGAAAAATTGGATGGGAAAATATACCCAATGAAATAATAACAATAGCAACAAAAAAGAGAAGACAAGAAATAATATCAAGAGATTTTCCGACTCATTTTAACAATGACACACATTTTACACAAAAGGATTTTGTGTGTTAGGAGGAGCCCCTCTCCTCTCCCTCTTAACCCTACAGCCCCACATTGCAAGGAACTGACTGCCTTTGCCTTAGCACATATCCTACTGCCAACATATTCACCCACTCACACATTCGCACAATGGATTTTTATTGGAGAATCCTTTTGCTTAACAATGTTCATCTGACAATAATCTCGATTTATTTTATAAAGAAGAATGTCATACTCGAAGACATGTCCTTGCAGTTTGCACTCTCTCCCTCCAAAGGGAGGGAGTGTGTTAGGGCATAAGACTTGAACAAAAGAGTCCGTACAAACATATTTCTCTAAGAGTATTTAATAATTTGCTTTAGTTTGTTGGCAATTTGTTAGAACATTTCAAGTCCCTGCTGCCACCTCCTGCTCCTCTCCCTCGGCAAAGGATACTTGCATACACATACATTCATAGTCCCCTAGTTATTCTCAGTTCAGTCAGTCAATTTTCAATGAAAATGAAAAATTCTTTTCAAAATTTGTTAAATTGAAATAAAATTTCATTTAAATAAGAATAATATATTGTTGGTATGGGCGTGTGTGTGAGTGGATATGTAAGCTTTGGGGTTATTTGTCACAAGATTTGCACACAATCAGGGTTAACTTAAAGTTTAAGTGGAAAAGTTGTGAACAAAAGCAGTTATGGGTCATAGAGACATACACAAAGGATCCTGAGTCCATTGAAGATATAGAAATGGTATTTTATGGGTATACAGATGAAAAAACTTTAAGAAGTCTCCCCGAGGTACAAAAGATTTACAGAGGTTAATTTTTCGATTCGAAAGATTTTTTTTTTTCGGTGGTAATCAATATAGACAAGGCCTGTGAAGAGTACTTTTTATATAGAAAACAAGTCAAAAAGCTGTAGGTTCGGCCGGGCCGAACTTTGAATACCCTCCACCATCTGGTACAAATTTCTATACGACGTCGTGGACCTGCATAGGCAACTTTTGTCACAAGCTATTACAATATTCAAATGCGAAATCATCAAATCTGCACAGACAATTTTTTGTCATAGGCTGTTATATCCATTTCGAACTTCAAATGCGAATTTGAAACAATTCCTGTAAATAATGTCGCTAAAATCATGAAAATACCGAATATCGGGAGTACCGTTATATGGGGGCTATACGAAGACGTGGACCAGCACAGACAATTTTCTGTCATAGGCTGTAGCATCCATTACGAACTTCAAATACCAAATTTAAAATAGTTCGGGTAAATAATGTCGCTTAAATCATCAAAATACCGAATATAGGGAGGTACCGTTATATGGGGGCTATACGAAGACGTGGACCTACATGGCTCATTTTCTGCCTCAGGATGTAGTACCCATTACGAACTTCAAATACCAAAATTAAAACAATTCCAGTAAAAAATGTCGCTAGAATCATCAAAATACCGAATATCGGGGGGTACCGTTACATGAGGACTATACGAAGACGTGGACCTACATGGCCCATTTTCTGTTTTATGCTGTAGCATCTATTACGAACTTTAAATATTAATTTTGAAACAATTCCAGTAAAAAATGTCGCTAGAATCATCAAAATACCGCATATCGGAAGGTACCGTTATATGGGGGGCTATACGAAGACGTGGACCTACATGGCCCATTTTCAATACCAAAAGTCCTGCAGACATAGTACACATTTAAGTAAAATTTTATCAACCTACTTCATTTCGTTCGGCAGCTAGAGCGATTTCCACAGACGGACAGATGGATAGACGGATAGACGGACGGACTTTGATAAATCGACATAGAATTTTATGCTGATCAAGAATCTATATACCATGTGGGGTCTAAAATGTATATTTCGAGGTGTTACAAACGGAAAGAAGTCATTCTATGGATAAAATACCTCATAAATGTCCTCCATAGGTAGAAAATCTTCATGAGGCTTGAAAACCTGTAAAGTAAAAGCCTGGAAGTCCTTCGTAAATGGAATTTTTTATTGAAATGGAAGCCTCCCAAAGGTCATCCATGGAAGAAGGTCCTTCCAGCATTTTTTATGGTGAATGGACCTTGTAGATGTCTTGGATTTCTTTTGGAGGATATATATATATATATATATATATATATATATATATATATATATATATATATATATATATAGTAGGATATAGAAGACTTTTGGTAAGTTTTATTCATGGAAAAAGACCTTTCGTAAGTCTTTTGATAATAGAAAATTTCTCATAGGTCTTCTTTGCATAATATACGTTCTAGAGGCCTGCAATCGATGGAAGATCTTCCAGAGGTCTATTGTCGCAGGACCTTTTAAAGGCCTTTTTGTGGTAAAAATCCACCCAGGGATAATCTTGAAATAGCAAACCTTCTCCTTTTTTTCGTGAACCGAAGATATTCTGAGGCCTTTTAGAGTCCTTAACTCATTGAATTGCTCCCAGAGATTTTCTATTTGTAGAAGACCATCAGTAGATTTTCTAGGGATAGTATACATTCCAGACGTCCTGTATGGGTAGAAAATCTATATGGGGTTTTTGTTTCTCGTCCAGAATTTTTTATCTTTAAATCACCTTATAGAGGTATTGAATACAATTCCTTCTGTACTCTTTCAATGGACAGGAGATTTTTGATAGTTTTCTTTTTTTATGAAAGTCTTTTGTGAATAAAAAAATGTGTTTTCTATGCATAAAATACCTTCTACAGGCTTTGAAGTTATAGAAGATTTCTCACAGGTCTTCTATGGGTGGAAGATCTGCTAAAAGACTTTGTTTTTTTTTAAAGAAAAACCATTCTGATGTTTCCTTGATGTAGCAGAACTTCTAAGGATTTTCTGTTAACCGATGAAATTCTGAAAACTTTTAGAGGACTTCAACTCATTAAATGGCTCCCTGAGGTCTTCTAATAGTAGAAGACCGTCGGTAGGTCTTCCATGGATAAGATAAATTTCAGATTTTCTCTGTGGGTAAAAAATCGTCATGAGTCTTTTATAGATTGGAGACCTTCCAAAGGAATTCTATTGAAGAAGATCCTCCAGAATTTATTTATGGTCAAAGGATCTTATAGAGGTCTTGGATACAATTCCTTCCTGAGGCCTTCAATAGAAATTTTCAATTTTTTATAGGTTTTATTTACCGAAAAATAACTGCTGTAAATCTTTTGTAGATAGAAACTTTTCCATAGGTATTCTATGTATAAAATGCCTTCTAAGGGTCTTCAATTGATATAGGTCTTCTATGGTCCGAGGACCTTCTGATGACCTTTTAGTAGTAAAACCATCAAGTGGTCCTCTTAAAATAGCAGACCTTCTTTGGGAGTTTTGTTTTTGTAAACCAAATACATTCTGAGACATTTTAGAGGTTCTTAATTCATTAAAGGAGATATGGGTCATCTCCGAACTCGATCTAAAACCGTTTTTTCGATGCGGCCGTATAAAATGATATATACCCTCTCCAGCCATATGGCTGAGGCTATAATAATGTGGGCTCCATCGTGATTTAAACAGACAGACAAACAGGCTTACCTACAGACAGACATCGCTAAATCGTCTTATAATCTTATCCTGATCAGAAATATATTCACTTTTTGACAAATGTTTCAAAATAGTATGGTGGATGGTACAAAAAATCAACGTTCATTGAAAGGGGGGGGGTCTATTTTAAGAGGAAGAAACAAAATACACATTATTTCCCAAGATATAGAATTTCGAGAAATATGTTGTAAAAAATCCAAGTTTTTTGATAGGCACTGAAAAATATTTTTGGAAATCCACTTTTATCCTGGGTACTTTAAAAATGTTTAAAAGAATCCTTAAAATAGGTAATGCTTTTTATAGGTGTTCTGCCCACTAGGGCTATATTTCGCCCTGTTGTGTGGGCCAACATTTTTTATTCGTCGTTGAATATCAAGAAAAAATTTCAAATATATTAATACTGCGCCATCTTAATGTCATTTTTAAATTTGTTATTAAATAGCTTTGGGTAATGCATACTTTCAGGCGGTTAAATTGTAAAATCTAGTCAATTAGGTGGGAGTTTCAGTATATTGTAAGGTTTTGAAGATATATGTGTAGTATCAACTGCAATTCCCACCCATGTCCCTACCACCAAACCACATATAAAATATATACCCCCTCAGACCTCTCTTCCCCCATATTTTCCCCCTCTCTCTTTATACATATAATTATTTCGTACATGATTTGTTACTTTCACTTAGTCAACAACACTTTTTCTGCATTTATTCTCGGGCAACCGCAAAACGTGATTGTGTCAAAGGTTACCGAGAACGAAAAAACAACAGCAACAACAACAATGACGACAACAATAACAAATTACTGAGGTTTCTTGCCTACTTACAGGCGCAATTCATGTCACAATCTAATTAATAACATATGTCGGTGCAAAGTTCTAAACCATGTCGTTGTTGTGTTCTGTTGTGTCGTCGTTAGGCGTTTATTGTTCGCCAACGTGGTTGTTGTTGTTTTCAAACAACAACAACAATTGCAAATTATTACAAATCTACAAGGATTAACTGCAACAAAAACATAAATATTATTTCAACGGAAAAATAATTAGACATCGTAAGGAAATTCTGGTTTCTAGGTCACATGACATGGCATGGCAGGGCACAAAATAAATGTGTCCCACAAATGTTGATAATTTTTTTTGCGCTCGTTTTTGTTATTGTTGTTGGAGGAAACAGGATATGGGTTTAAATTACAGATTAAGAGAATATTTTAAATGCAACCAAGAGTGTGTAGCGGTAATTAAAAAAAAAACAATTATTAAAGAATATTTTTTCAAAGGACCAACAAACTTGGATTTTTTAAAGAATATTTTTTCAAAGGACAAACAAACGTGGATTTTTTAAAGAATATTTTTTCAAGCACCAAATAAACGCTGATTTTTTAAAGAATTTTTTTCAAAGGACTAACAAATGTGGATTTTTTAAAGAATATTTTTTCAAAGGACTAACAAACGTGAATTTTTTTAAAGAATATTTTTTCAAAGGACTAACAAACGTGGATTTGTTTAAAGAATATTTTTTCAAAGGACAAATAAACGTGGATTTTTTAAAGAATATTTTTTCAAAGGACTAACAAACGTGGATTTTTTTAAAGAATATTTTTTCAAAGGACTAACAAACGTGGATTTTTTTAAAGAATATTTTTCCAAAGGACAAATAAACGTGGATTTTTTAACGAATACTTTTTCAAAGGACAAACAAACGTGGATTTTTTAAAGAATATTTTTTCAAGCACCAAATAAACGTTGATTTTTTAAAGAATTTTTTTCAAAGGACTAACAAACGTGGATTTTTTAAAGAATATTTTTTCAAAGGACTAACAAACGTGGACTTTTTAAAGAATATTTTTTCAAAGGACTAACAAACGTGGACTTTTTAAAGAATATTTTTTCAAGCACCAAAGAAACGTTGATTTTTTAAAGAATTTTTTTCAAAGGACTAACAAACGTGGATTTTTTAAAGAATATTTTTTCAAAGGACTAACAAACGTGGATTTTTTAAAGAGAGGACTAACAAACGTGAATTTTTTAAAGAATATTTTTTCAAAGGACTAACAAACGTGGATTTTTTAAAGAAAGGACTAACAAACGTGAATTTTTTAAAGAATATTTTTTCAAAGGCCATACAAGGCGTGGATTTTTTAAAGAATATTTTTTTCAACGACCATCCAAGGCGTGGAATTTTTAAAAAATATTTTTTCAACGACCATCCATCAAGGCGTGGATTTTTTAAAGAATAGTTTTTCAACGACCATCCAAGGCGTGGATTTTTTAAAGAATAGTTTTTCAAGGACTATATTGGGCGTGAATTTTTTAAATAATATTTTTTCAAGGACTATATGGGGAGTGGATTTTTTAAATAATATTTTTTCAAGGACTGTATGGGCAGTGGATTTTTTAAATAATATTTTTTCAAGGACTGTATGGGGCGTGGATTTTTAAAGAATAGTTTTTCAACGACCATCCAAGGCGTGGATTTTTTAAAGAATAGTTTTTCAAGGACTATATTGGGCGTGAATTTTTTAAATAATATTTTTTCAAGGACTATATGGGGAGTGGATTTTTTAAATAATATTTTTTCAAGGACTGTATGGGCAGTGGATTTTTTAAATAATATTTTTTCAAGGACTGTATGGGGCGTGGATTTTTAAAAAATATTTTTTGAAGAACGATATGTGGCGTTGATTTTTTAAAGAATAATTTTTTAATCGCTATATGGGGCGTGGACTTTTTAGAGAATATTTTTTCAAAGACCATACTAGGTGTGGATTTTTTAAAGAATATTTTTCAGGGGCCATATACGGCGTGGATTTTTTGAAGAATACTTTTTCAACGACAATCCAAGGCGTGGATTTTTTAAAGAATATTTTTCTACGACCATACAAGGACTGTACGGAACTTAGTTTTTTTTAATAGTTTATCAAGGATAAATTTTTAAGTAATATTTTCACGCACAATTATACAATAATATATCCCTTCTTCCTTTCCTTAAAGTAAAAATGTACAAACATTTTTGGTACTCTAAAATACATTTAAACTGCAATTTCTTCCCTAAAATATGCAATATTTTTTATTTTGGTAAACTCCAAAAAGCATGCTACGAAAAACTAAAACAGATTTGCATATATGCAAATGATGTCAAGTAAGCGAAAAGAAAATAACTTGTAACTATTTTGCATTTGGCTACAATTTTTGGCTGCACCAAAAACTGAGTCAGAGTTGTTTTTTAGCCTTGGAAAGTTAATGGAAAATCTTAATAGCGCCACAGCAGGCCACAAATAACAATTCCATTTCGTAGAACTCGAACTTAATTCTATTTCCGAAAAAGGCAACAAGTTTGTTGCATATTTTTAGGCTTTGCCATGTTTTTTCAACTGTTTAGCCTCGCTTGCCGCTGTGTTGGGTCAAGTGGCTTAATTGCATTTCCTTGGAATTCTGTTATGGGATATTACAAGTTTAATTGCCAACGGTCATTGAAATTCAAGTTTTAATGTCGCTTCTTTTTCTCTGCCGCTGCTGCTTCTTCTTCTTCTTCATCATCCACAATGTCCTCCAAAATTACCACAAACTATGAACATTTCTTGGCTTTTTGTTGGAGTTGTTTCTTCGTCAAGAACTAAACTAATTTTGGTTTTTCACAAATGTTATTTTACTTTCTTTCTTGTTGTTGTTGTTCCTGTTGCCATTGCAAGTTTTCATGTTTTACAGTCTTTGGTTATTTATGTGAATTTTTTATTTGTATAAGGCCTCAGAGGTTAAGGCAATAATGCAACCACATTTTTTTCCTTATGGCTGTGCTGTTTGTTTTGTTGTTGTGTTTTTGGTTGGTAGATTTCATTCTTTATTCCAATTTTTTTCACTCGGTTTGGTCAATTTCGTTTTCGCTCTAATGGCTTTTTGTGGTCTCAACAGAATTGTAAAATAAACAAAATTATAGATTTCAGTTTCGTTTTGCGGTTTTTTCGAAGAATAACTTTCTCTTTGTTGGATTGTTGCATATTTTTTAAAGTTTAATTGGTCATTTTTGGAGGGCATATTCTTAGGAAAATATTGGGTGTTTGGTCCTTGAAAAAATATTCTTCAAAAAATCCACATTTATTTAGCCCTTGAAAAAATGTTCTTTAAAAACCCACGTTTATTTCGTCCTCGAAAAAAATATTCTTCAAAAAATCCACGTTTATTTGGTCTTTGAAAAAAATATTCTTTAAAAACCCACGTTTGTTGGTCCTTTGAAAAAATATTCTTTAAAAAATCCACGTTCGTTTTGGTTCTTGAAAAAATATTCTTTAAAAAATCCATGCTTGTAGGTCCTTGAAAAAATATTCTGTAAAAAATCCACGTTTATTTGGTCCTTGAAAAAAATATTATTTAAAAAATCCACGTTTGTTGGTCCTTGAAAAATTGTTTTTTAAAAAATGCACGTTTATTTGGTCCTTCAAAAAATATTCCTTAAAAAATCCACTCATCGTAGGATCCTGTGAAAAAGTTTTCTCTTTAATAAATTTCTGGTTGATGGCCATTGAAAACATATTCCTTGAAAATGTTTCTTAAAAATCCACAAGCTAATCTCAGCCATTACTCATTGGATTTTTCAATGGAAACCACTCAACATCGAAAAAGCATGTCAAGCATTAGCTGTCCAAAAACTGAAGAGCACTTAAATGACAATTTTTAATTTTTCTTCTAATTCTCGGCTTCATTCTCTCCCACCACCACCATTATTACCACAAAGTTCCACTAATAGCCCTGCGGCTCATGAAAAAACCGAAACATATTGCAATTAAGGCTTTTTAGCTAAGTGGCTGCAGAGACAATGAAGCCTACTTAGCGCTTAAAACCACAAAAAAAAATTGGCAAAAAATATTTCTCATACAACCGGAAGTGTAATTATGTTTCCGAACGGAAGTCAAAATTTGAGGTTGCTTATTGGCAAACACATTTAAGGATTATTCCGCTCATTGATTTACAATTATTGTTGAAAGCTTTTTTTTGCGTGGTTTTCTCAGTAGAATGTCATGTGTGTTTCTGAGTATGTGTGTGTGTGTGTGTGTGTTAGTGTGTGAGTGAATTTGTGCCTAATACTAATCACGCTAATCACCTACCCTGCCATTATGAGCGACAAAAACAGACACACTCACAACAAAACATAAGCTTTATGTTGTCGGCCAGCTAAATGTCTGACTGTCAGGGGATTTTAAAGCCAAACTCCCCAAATGGTTTGTGGATCTATCCACCATCGAAGGCTGTATCATTTTATTGCCATATGTCGACTTTAGTTGTATTGTATTACTCGCTTTTTCTCCTCCTCTCTTCTATTTATTGGTGGTGGGGAGGGGCAATAATCATCTATGTTCAATGTTGCTTTTATAACCCTTCACATTGAAATCATTACACAGAAGCTTAAGGGGGGTCGTGGACAGTGGTTTCTTGTGTAAAAATCTTAAAATACATATCTTCGGAAAAAAGATATGAATTTTTTTTTTAAAAGACGCTTCGGATGGTCCTTGAAAAAATACTTTTTAAAAAATCCGAGCTTCGAATGCTCCTTGAAAAAATATTTTTTAAAACAATCTGAGCTTCGGATGGTTCGGATGGTTCTAAAAAATCCACGTTTGTGATTGTCTTTGAAAAAATCTAAGCTTCAAATGGTCCTTGAAAAAATATTTTTTAAAAAACCCGAGCTTCGGATGGTCCATGAAAAAATATTTTTTAAAAAACTTGAGCTTCGGATGGTCCTTGAAAAATATTATTTAAAAAATCCACGCTTCGGATGGTCCTTGAATAAATATTATTTTAAAAATCCACGCTTTGGTTGGACTTTGAAAAAATATTTTTTTAAATCCACGCTTCGTTTGAACTTTGAAAAAATATTTTTTTCTAAATCCACGCTTCGTTTGAACTTTGAAAAAATATTTTTTTTTAAATCCACGCTTCGTTTGAACTTTAAAAACATATTTTTTTTAAAAATCCACGCTTCGGTTGGACTTTGAAAAAATATTTTTTTTAAAATCCACGTTTCGGTTGGACTTTGAAAAAATATTTTTTTTTAAATGCACGCTTCGTTTGAACTTTAAAAACATATTTTTTTAAAAATCCACGCTTCGGTTGGACTTTGAAAAAAATATTTTTTTTTAAAAATCCACGCTTCGTTTGAACTTTGAAAAAATATTTTTTTTTAAATCCACGCTTCGTTTGAACTTTGAAAAAATATTTTTTTTTAATCCACGCTTCGTTTGAACTTTAAAAACATATTTTTTTAAAAATCCACGCTTCGGTTGGACTTTGAAAAAATATTTTTTTTAAAAATCCACGCTTCGGTTGGACTTTGAAAAAATATTTTTTTTTAAAAATCCACGCTTCGGTTGGGATTGTCTTTAAAATCCACGCTTCGGTTGGGATTGTCTTTGAAATCCACGCTTCGGTTGGTCTTTGAAAATTTTTTTTTAAAAATCCACGATTCGGTTGGTCTTTGAAAGAATATTTTTTTTAATCCACGCTTCGGGTGGCCAATAAAAAAAGTATTTTTTTAAAAATCCACGCCTATGCTGGTCCCTGAAAAAATATTTTTCCTATGCTGGTCCCTGAAAAAATGTTTTTTAAAACATCCACGCTTCGGATGGTTCTTAAAAAATATTCTTTAAAAAATCCGCGTTAATAAATAGTTCTTGAATTTTTTTTAAATTCACGCTTCGTATGGTACTTGAAAAAATATATTTTTTTTTTAAATCCACGCCTTGCATGGCCCTTGAAAAAATATTTAAAAAAAAAATCCACGCCTTGTATGGCCCTTGAAAATATATTTTTTAAATAATCCACGCTTCGGTTGGTCCTTGAAAAAATATTTTTTAAAAGATCCACGCCTTGGGTGGTCGTTGAAAAAATATTTTTTAAAAAATCCACGGTTCGGATGGTCCTTGAAAGAATATTTTTTTAAAATCCACGTCTTGTATGGCCCTTGCAAAATATTTTGTTAAAATCCACGTCGTGTATGGCCCTTGAAAAAATATTTTTTAACAAAGCCACGTCTTGTATGGCCCTTGAAAAAATATTTTTTTAACAAATCTACGTCTTATATGGCCCTTGAAAAACAAATCCACGCTTGGGATGGTCCTTGAAAAAATATTTTTTAAAAAATCCACATTTCGGATGGTCCTTGAAAAAATATTTTTTAAAAAATCTACGCATCGGATGGTCGTTGAAAAAACATTTTTTAAAAAGTCCAACCTTTGGATGGTCGTTGAAAAAATATTTTTTAAAAAATTTACGATTGGTGTGGTCCTTGAAAAAGTTTTTTTTTTTTTTTAAATCCACGCTTCGGGTGATCATTGTAAAAAATATTTTTTAAAAAATCCAAACTTCGGATGGTCCTTGAAAAAATATTTTTTAAAACATCCACGCTTCAGATGGTCCTTGAAAAATATTTGTCAAACAATCCACGCCTACATTTGTTTTTGAACCTTAAAAAATATTTTGAAATTTTTGAAACATGTTAGGTCTTTGTAATCCTTGCAGGGTTGGTTCCTCCTAATTCTTTTCTCCGAAAACAAGCCACTGTCATCAGAATATTGAACATTTAATACCCAGCCATTAGCTTTTAACCTTTACCCGGGCACAAAACACTCTTTCAAATTCAAACACCCACACACACTCACACTGTTACATAAATAAAGCCCGGGCAGAAATTTCCTATGTGGCGCGGCCTATGTTCGCTAGCATTTAATGTCACTAATACGCTCTCCAACTCATTTGCTATGGAATTGCCTGAAACGCAAAGAAGTGTGAGGTGGACACATGTATCGATTGGGTTTTCCGAAAGTGGCTGGGGTGAGGTACAGTAATCATGGTGTACTTATTGAATACCCTCTACTCTCCCCCTCCGTCCCCTCACAACTAAAAACGTTCTAGGCCCAGCTACTTGTATTTGGCAATAACGGATTGTTACCACTGCTAATGCTGTCGTTTTACATCTGGCATTTTGGTAAATGTTGCGATCCCCGGTAAATGTACCTACCCCCTCCCACTCATCGACAACACATTACAAGTTCGTTTTTCTCCTGCAGAAGTAAGTGAGCGAACGAAAGAACGAATGTGTGGCATAAATTCAATGTTATGCGACATTAAGCGATTGCATTAATGTTTTGTGGTATTGTAGATGTTTGCGTGAGTGTTTGTGTGTGTGTAACTGTGTATGTGCGTATGTGTGTCTCGTTCAAAGATTAATCAATGACGGTTGATTTTATGGATTCATTTGTGGACGACCAAAATAGACGGATAATGATGATTACAATGCAGATAATGGGAAATTTGATACAATGATGGAAAAAGTTCTATAGAATTAATGGGGAAAATTGTTCATGTGTATGTGTATGTGTGCATGTGTTGGAAACAGGCGATTAAATATATGGAGTTGAAGTTTAAAGGTTAATGCAAGAATTAAATTAATTATTACTTAATTTTCCTGTAGGCCACAATTATAGAAATTATAAGGCTTTATAAAAGGCATAAATAATTTTGAATATTTTTTTAAGAAAAAACGTTGATTTGCTTTTTATTTTTCCAAGGATAAAGAAAAAGAATATTTTTTTAGGGACCATTGAAGGCTTGGATTTTTTAAAGAATATTTTTTCAAGGACAAATTAAACGCGAATTTTTAAAGAATATTTTTTTAAGGACTATTCAATGCGTGGATTTTTTAAAGAATATTTATTCAAGGACCAATTGAACGTGGATTTTTTAAAGAATATTTTTTTCAAGGATCAATTAAATGTGGGTTTTTTAAAGAATATTTTTTCAAGGACAAATTAAACGTGGATTTTTTAAAGAATATTTTTGCAAGGACCAATTAAACGTGGATTTTTTGAAGAATGTTTTTGCAAGGACCAATTAAAAGTGGATTTTTTGAAGAATATTTTTTCAAGGACCAATTAAACGTGGAATTTTTAAAAAATATTATTTTCAAGGACCAATTAAACGTGGATTTTTTTAAAAAAAATATTATTTTCAAGGATCAACAAAGGCGTGGATTTTTAAAAAAAAATATTTCAAGCACTAGGCAAACGCGGATTTTTTTAAAAATATTTTTCAAGCACTAGGCAAACGTGGATTTTTTAAAAAATATTTTTCAAACACTAGGCAAACGTAGATTTTTTAAAAAATATTTTTCAAGCTCTAGGCAAACGTGGATTTTTTAAAAAATATTTTTCAAACACTAGGCAAACGTAGATTTTTTAAAAAATATTTTTCAAGCTCTAGGCAAACGTGGATTTTTAAAAAAATATTTTTTCAATGACTATCAGAAAAGTGGATTTTTTAAAAATATTTTTTCAAGGACTATCAGAAACGTGGATTTTTTAAAAGTATTTTTCAAGCACTGGGCGTGGATTTTTTAACAAATATTTTTCAAGCACTAGACAAACGTGGATTTTTTAACAAATATTTTTTCAAGCACTAGACAAACGTGGATTTTTTAAAAAATATTTTTTCAAGCACTAGACAAACGTGGATTTTTTAAAAAAATATTTTTTCAAGCACTATACAAACGTGGATTTTTTAAAAAATATGTTTTCAAGCACTATACAAACGTGGATTTTTTAAAAAATATTTTGTCAAGCTGTAGACAAACCTAGATTTTTTAAACATAATGGATTAAAAAAAATATTATTTCGAGGACCATCTGAAACGTGGATTTTTACAAAAAAAATTTAAGGGGTATCAGAAACGTGGATTGTCTAAAAATATTTTTTCAAAGACTTTAAGAAACGTGGATGTTTACAAAAAAAAATTTAAGGGCTATCAGAAACGTGGATTGTTTAAAAATATTTTTTCAAGGACTATCAGAAACGTGGATTGTTTAACAAATATTTTTTAAGGACCCCCCAAACATGGATTTTTTAAAACTATATTTTCGAGGACCAAATTTGCTTGAATTTTTTAAACAATGTTTTTTCGAGGACCAAATTTGCTTGAATTTTTTAAAGAATGTTTTTTCGAGGACCAAATGTGCGTGAATTTTGTAAAAAATATTTTTTTCAAGGACCATCCATGGATGTGAATGTTGTAAGGAATATTTTTTCTAGAGGTTAATGTTATAAGCAATATTTTTTCAAGATATTTCTTTAAATAATTCATAAATTAGTAAATGTGTCCTCAAAGTCCTTCTTTATAGTTTATGATCCCCAAACATCACCGAAATAAATTACTGACCCCAATTCCGAGTGTTGCTTGTTAGTAAAAAAACATCTCCACATCTGACAATTTTCAATTCTGCTGGTTAGTCCATATTTTTTGTTGACATCGTCCTCTTGGCCACGATACCCATCAGTGTCATTATTATCCTCAAAACTATCTCATTTATAAGCTTATGAGTCTATCTATGGCATGTTTACTGATGCCATAATGCGACCAGCTTTTTTCTATGGCCAAAATCATAGACAGACAACGGCAGCTAATCCTCATACATGTCCACATTCGGTGACATGCCATGCCAATAAGGAAGGACCTGCAGTGTTGTTGTCGTATGTCGATGAAAATAATGATTATGACAAGGATGACCTTAACATGGTCATAAAAATAAAGTGACCCTGATGGGAACAAGAGACAGTGAAAGAGAAAAAAAGCACCGCAATGGCTGGCATCCAGTGGACTTGTTTGCGTTTGGGGTCCATAAAAAATAAGTGGCAGCCGGCTCGGCATATGGTCGTCTTAGATAGTCTCAGAAAAAAAACCAAACTATTCTATAACGTTTTTCTCAATCTCCCCCGCTTTGAATACATTTAAGTCCATTTTGTTGGCTTGTTATTCAATGAGTGTTTTTATTTATTTTCTTTCTATTTTTTCGCAACAATTGGTAGGGGGTGTGGGCTTGTTTGCGAATCTACATAATAGGCTTTCGTATTCTGTTTTTTTGTGTACTCTTTCTGCCTTTACCGCCAATATGTCGTTCGCTTGATGACCATGATTAGATGATGTCGACTCTTCAGCCAACATATGCATAAAAGGTCAAGGATAATGGCAGCCATGACTTGGCCGATGTGAGGCCATTGAATGGTGGTTATTGGCTTTGCAGGTCAAAACTAGCAGCAACAACAACAACGATAAATAATAAGCAGCAGATGCCAAGGCCATTGACAAGGATTATGATTTCAATGGGTATAAGTAAGTCATTCAATAATTGAAAAAGAAGAATATTGATATTTGTTGGTCAGAAAGGCATATAAAAAAATATTCTTTAAAAAATCCAAACCTCGTATATTCTATAACAAATACAGGTCTTTAATATTCTTTGGAAAATATTCTTAAAATATTTTTTATTGTCCTTGAAAAAAATATTCTTTAAAAAATCAACGCCTTTTATTGGTCCTTGAAAAAATATTCTTTATAAAATCCACTCCTTTTATTGGTCCTTGAAAAAATATTCTTTAAAAATCAACGCCTTTTATTGGTCCTTGAAAAAATATTCTTTATAAAATCCACGCCTTTTATTATCCTTGAAAAAATATTATTTAATAAATCCACGCATTTTATTATCCTAGAAAAAAATTTTTTTAAAAAATCAACGCCTTTTATTGGTTCTTGAAAAAATATTTTTTAAAAAATCCACGTCTCGTATTGTTCTTGAAAAAAATATTCCTTAAAAAATACACGCCTCGTATTGTCCTTGGAAAAATATTTTTAAAAGTATTCACGCCTCGTATTGGCCTTGAAAAAATATTTTTTAAAAACATTCACGCCTCGTATTGTCCGTGAGAAAATCTTCCTTAAAAAATACACCCCTCGCATGGTCCTTGAGAAAATCTTCCTTAAATAATACACGCCTCGTATTGTCCTTAAAAAAATATTCTTTAAAAAATCCACGCCTCGTACGGTCGTTGAAAAAATATTCCTTAACAAATCCACGTCTCGAACGGTCCTTGAAAAAATATTTTTTTTACAAAAATCCCCGCCTCGTGCGGTCCTTGAAAAAATATTTTTTTCCAAAACCCCCGCCCTCGTGCGGTCCTTGAAAAAACATTTTTTTCCAAAACCCCCGCCCTCGTGCGGTCCTTGAAAAAACATTTTTTTACAAAAATCCCCGCCTCGTGTGATCCTTGAAAAAACATTTTTTTACAAAAATCCCCGCCTCGTGTGATCCTTGAAAAATATTTTTTAAAAAAGCCACACCTCTTGTTGATGCTTGAAAAAATATTCTTTAAAAAGTCCACGCCTATTTTGATTCTTGAAAAAATATTTTTTAAAAAAGCCACACCTCTTGTTGATGCTTGAAAAAATATTCTTTAAAAAGTCCACGCCTATTTTGATTCTTGAAAAAATATTTTTTAAAAAGTCCACGCCTATTTTGATTCTTGAAAAAATATTTTTTAAAAGGTCCACGCCTATTTTGATTCTTGAAAAAATATTTTTTAAAAAGTCCACGCCTATTTTGATTCTTGAAAAAATATTTTTTAAAAAGTCCACGCCTATTTTGATTCTTGAAAATATATTTTTTAAAAAATCCACGCTTCTGTTGATGCTCAAAAACATTTACTTTTTTAAAATCCACGCATCTGTTGAAGCTTGAAAATATATTTTTAAAGAAATCCAAGCCTCTGTTGATGCTTGAAAATATATTTTTTAAAAAATACACGCCTCTTTTGATGCTTAAAAAAATATTCTTTAAAAAATCCACGTCCCTGATAGTCCTTAAAAAAATATTCTGTAAAAAATCCAAGTCCCTGATAGTCCTTGAAAAAATATTCTTTAAAAAATCCACGTCCCTGATAGTCCTTGAAAAAATATTCTTTAAAAAATCCAAGTCCCTGATAGTCCTTGAAAAAATATTCTTTAAAAAATCCACGTCCCTGATAGTCCTTGAAAAAATATTCTTTAAAAAATCCACGTCCCTGATAGTCCTTGAAAAAATATTCTTTAAAAAATCCAAGTCCCTGATAGTCCTTGAAAAAATATTCTTTAAAAAATCCACGTCCCTGATAGTCCTTGAAAAAATATTCTTTAAAAAATCCACGTCCCTGATAGTCCTTGAAAAAATATTCTTTAAAAAACCCACGTCTCTGATAGTCCTTGAAAAAATATTCTTGAAAAAATACACGCCTCTGTTGATGCATGAAAAAATATTTTTTAAAAAAACCCACGCCTCTGTTGATGCATGAAAAAATATTTTTTAAAAAAAACCCACGCCTCTGTTGATGCATGAAAAAATATTTTTTAAAAAAACCCACGCCTCTGCTGATGCATGAAAAAATATTTTTTAAAAAAACCCACGCCTCTGTTGATGCATGAAAAAATATTCTTAAAAAAATCCACGCCTCTGTTGATGCTTGAAAAAATATTCTTAAAAAAATCCACGCCTCTGTTGATGCTTGAAAAAATATTCTTAAAAAAATTCACGCCTCTGTTGATGCTTGAAAAAATATTCTTTAAAAAATCCACGCCTCTGTTGATGCTTGAAAAAAGATTTTTTAAAAAGTCCACGCCTTGGATTGTCCTTGAAAAAATATTTTTTAAAAAGTCCACGCCTTGGATTGTCCTTGAAAAAATATTTTTTAAATAATCCACGCCTTGGATTGTCCTTGAAAAAATATTTTTTAAATAATCCACGCCTTGGATTGTCCTTGAAAAAATATTTTTTAAAAAATCCACGCCTTGGTTTAAGCTTGAAAAAATATTTTTTAAACATTTTAAGCCTCTGTTGATGATTGAAAAACTATTTTTTAAAAATCCACGTTTTGGTTGATGCTTGAAAAAATATTTTTTAAAAAATCCACGCCTTGGTTTTATTGGAAATACTACTTTCCACAATATTATAAACCTGATACAAAACATACTTTGTATTTATATTATTGTTATTATCATAGTTGTTTGGAGTTTTTTTGTATTGTTATTGAAAAATATATTTTTCGGTTTAGTTTGTGTGCTGAATAAAACTTTGATTCGTTTGGAAACTTTTTCTTGTTTCTAATTAATTTTCTAACATTGGTTATGGGCCCAGGAATTTTGAAGGCTTAAATAATAATTAATCTGAGGAATTGTCAAAAGGAAAATCTAAGATGACGTCGCCGTTTTTGCAGATTGAAAAACTAGATGAAAAAAATTATGATTCCTGGCATCTGCACATGAAGAGTGTGTTGATCCACAATGGATTTTGGAAGTATGCTAATGGTCAATTGAAATGTAACCCTGGCTGGAATGCAGAACAGAAAGCAGATTGGGTAACAAATGATGAAAAGGCGCTAGCAACTATTGTTTTGAGCATCAAGGTTACTCAGATGAATTACATTAAAAAATGTACAACATCGGCAGAGGATTGGAGCAAATTAGCAGAAGTGCACAAGCCCAAAGGACCTATTCAAAAGGTCATGCTTTACAAACGTCTGATGAATTTAAAAATGGAAGACAACGATGATATGATCCAGTATTTAAATAAATTCCAAGATATAATTGAAAGACTTGCTGATTTAGGTATTGAACTTCAAGATGAATTAATTGTGATCGTACTTTTGTCAAGTTTACCGAAATTATATGAGCCCTTCATAATTGCTATGGAAACTCGAGATGATTTACCATCATTTCACGTGTTGAAATTGAAGTTGCTTGAAGAAAGTGACCGCCGAAGAAATATACAGCAAGACACCGAAGTGAGTGGACAACAAGCATACGCAGCACGTTCTAATAAAAAAACAAATAGCTGGAACAGTAAGGAAACAAACGAAAAGAGAACAATTAGTGGAAAATGCTACAATTGTGGTCGTAAGGGTCATTATGCGAAAGACTGCCGAGATAAGAAAACTACTGATCAAAGGACATGTGCTTTAATTGCAGCGGCAAAGGGGTTTAAACAAGACGTATGGTATATTGACAGTGGGGCAACATCTCACATGTCTAACAACAGAACATTATTTGAAACATTTGAGCAGTGTAATGAAAAAATTTTTCTCGCCGCCGATAAATTTATAACTGCTACTGGTAAAGGCACGGTGAAACTTGAAGGAAATTGTGAAATTCAACTAAAAAATGTCTTATATGCTCCGGAACTACAAGGTAATTTTATTTCTATAAGCAAAGCGGTTGAAAATGGATACACTGCCACATTCAATTCTGATGGAGTGAAAATAAAGGATAGCCATGGTTATATTGTTATGAATGCATACAAAAAAGACAATTTATTTGTTATGCGTCAAGGATCTAACGAGTGTATTTATGCAGTAAACAACAACGATATGTTGTGGCACTATCGATATGGCCATCTAAATTTTAATGATTTGGGAGATATGTTCAAAAAAGGTCTTGTTAATGGCATAAATATTTCTAAACAAGCAAAAGAGAATAGTTGCAGGACATATTTGGTAAGTAAGATTCATGTCTTGCCATTTCCGAAATCAACTGTAAAACGTTCCGAACATGTATTGGAGCTAATTCATTCAGACGTCTGTGGCCCGATGAATATATCTTCAGTAGGTGGGTCGAAATACTTTGTCACCTTTATCGACGATAAAACAAGGAATATTTTTGTTTATTTTATGAAGACAAAAGATGAAGTATTTGAAAAATTTAAAATATTTCAACAGCAAGTTGAACGTCAAACAGGAGAAAAAATAAAAATTCTACGAAGTGACAACGGACGAGAGTATCTTAATAAACCTTTCGATTCATATTTGCAGGATCAGGGCATTCTGCGTCAGTTAACGGTAGCTTATACACCGCAACAAAACGGTGTTGCTGAACGTGCAAATCGCACGTTAGTGGAGATGTCCCGATCAATGTTAGTCCATGCGAAACTGAACCAAAATCTGTGGGCAGAAGCTGTTGCTACAGCTGCGTATCTGCGGAATCGTGCTCCTACTAAAACCTTGTCAAACAAAACTCCATATGAAGCTTGGTATGGCAGGAAGCCAAAAGTTAGTCATTTAAAGGTTTTTGGTTCGTGTGCAGTCGCTTTAAATAAGAGGCCAAAGCAAAAGTTTGACGCAAAAGCAAAGCAATACGTTATGGTTGGTTATTCTCAAGTAGCGAAAGCATACAGACTGTATGATAAAGAAACCCACAGCATTATTGAGAGACGTGATGTAAGATTTGAAGAAAATATATTCGAGAATTTTGCTCAAAGTACCAGCAGCGGGGAGAAGAACAACGATTTTTTCATTTTTGTCAATGGTGAAAATCAAAGTAATTCCCAAGTTTCGAATGTTCCCGTTGATGAAGATGTAGTAGAAGATGGGTTTAATACTGCTGAAGAAGGAGAAGATATCACATGTGATGAAGAAGAATCTGACGAAAACACACAAACTAACGAGAACCAAATAGAAACAACTCAATTGCAGGAGGAGCTCGTTGTTTCTGACATTCAGCCACAGGAGGAAAATTTGGAAAATATTTTTCAAGGGGAATCAAAAAGAGCAGGAGGTCGTCCCAAAATAATTCGTGATGGTAAGCCTGGCAGACCTAAGAAACAATATAATGTGATAAATGGTTTGTCAACACAAGTAAACTTGGTTCCTCAAACTCTATGTTGACGGGACAACTTTGCTACAGTCGGTCACCACGGAGTCAGTTTCCCTGATCGACTGGTTCCACTTACACTTTGGCAGGACGCGCTTTGATGGTGCAGCACGGTGACGATGTCTTCCCCTTTGGGCAAGGTTCTGTTTCAGCACACACTGTTGATGAAGGCAGTGAACGTTCCACTGTTCGGGCAAGGGCAAATGGCACGCAATATTTGTAATATGATTATTTCTCAATACGGTCTGCTACCACTGTGTCGATCGTTGCTTTACAATAAAACGCACAATAATTTTTACTTCACTTTTATTGTTTTGCACAATTCTGGGCACAATTTTATTTTAACGACCTTCTTGGTCAAAGGCAAAAAAACGACAACGATAAAAAACTTCGAAAACTAATAGAAGATGATGATTCTTCTTCTTCTCATCGAACCCTTGTTCTTACTCCGAGAGCAAGAGAGCAGGAAAATATTGATCAAAGCAGAACCAGTGATATGGCATTGCCAGTATAGAAAAAAGGGAGAGACGACGTACATGGGAATTGCCTTCGAGGGCGAACATTAGTGCTGCGCTTGTAGCGCTTTTCCCATGAACATCTTCCCCCCCTTGGGACAAGGTCCCAACTAAAGTATACTATGAAATTAATTTTGACATTATATAAAACGTTAGAAAATTAGAAAAAACTAAACAAATTAAAAATTAATAAAAATAAGGAACCAGCTCCACGGTCTTCAGTCTTCATGGTATCGTAACAAATACTGATAACTTTCATCGGGTAAGTAGGAATTGTTGGGAAACAGTTACTTCTTCCGGGCAACGTCGCCGAAAAAGGTCCAGCCAAAGATGGTGTTTTGAGCGTACGGCATGCCTGGTTCAATGATGGGTAGGCCCAAGAAAATTCCATTAGATGCTGATTTTCCCAAGACCACATTATACTTTCCCGGTGTTTCAAAATGGGGATCCGCTATCGCCTTCTTTGGGTAAACTTTTTTTACGCACTGCAAATCGACGGCGTGACGTGGCGATAACAACTCGGACTCAAGCTCGACGTTAAGTTTGGCGGTGTACGTCCGAACATTGTTGTTTGTCGATGTCAGCACAACAGTGGCAGGGCTCGGGTACATCACAAAATTGCTGGGAGAGCCCAGTGCGAGTGAGCTTTCATCGTAAAGAGGGTCGATAAGGACACGAACTTTCCTTGGTGTCTCATCCAGTCCCGGGAGATGCATCATGACTTCGGCGGTCATACGTAACCAAACCTCCCGGTTAACATCAAGAGGGTGCAACCAGGTGTGATGGGCCAAATTGCATACCCGACAGCCTTCGTTCCAAGGGCAAGTAATAACGCGATGACCCAGGCCAAGACAATTTACGCAGCCTTGATACTTGCGCACAATGGCGTCCTTCGCTGAAGGCGTCGCCTGAAGAAAGCTGCGACAGTGTCGGAAAGAGTGCCGAGTGTGACAAAGTGGGCACTTAAAGGCATCATTGTAACTCATCTGTAAGAAAGTGTAAGGCATGGTTAGGCGACAATAAAATGGGTAAACGTATTTTCATAGAGTAAGACATCATTAAGTGTGACAACGTAAGCTGGTCTATAGAGCATAGTTCATTCGGGACGAGGAAGGAGTACTAATTTGTGTACAGGACGCGTTATCACGCCGTTCAGGGTTTTCAAGTCCACTACTCGAACCCTATTGTCCTGTCCAAAGTGTAATTTTACCACGCGACCCATGCGCCACTCATTTGGAGCAAGTGAGTCAGAATGTAGCACCACAATATCGTCAACCTGTAGGTCATTTCGAGGCAGTTTCCACTTTGTTCGCCTTTGAAGCTCCTTGAGATATTCGGACTTCCATCGTCTGCAGAACTCCTGGGCAATCAATTTCAACCGTCGCCAACGGTTCAAAAGAGAAGTTTTATTTTCTACCTCGTCGGGTTCAGCTGGCGCTAGTAATGGTCCACCGATGAGGAAGTGACCTGGAGTAAGGGCGCTGATATCATCGATGCTATCTGTCAGGGGAGTAAGAGGCCTGGAGTTTAGGCACGATTCGATGTGAGCAAGGATAGTGGATAATTCTTCGAATGTATGACGAATTTGTCCCGAGATTTTCTTCAGGTGACTCTTGCAGCTTTTAACCCCCGCCTCCCACAGCCCACCCATATGTGGAGCTGCGGCGGGGTTAAAATGCCACTCCAATTTCTGGAAGCCGTAACGAGTAAGGGAGTCGTCCTTCGCCTCTGCGACAATCTTCATCAAATTAGAACGAATTTCACGGTCTGCACCCACGAAATTCTTACCGTTGTCCGAGTAAATATGACGAGGGCATCCACGCCGGGCAACGAATCGGGACAGAGCGGCAATAAAGGCAGGGGTGGAGAGATCACTGACAGGTTCTAAGTGTATCGCCTTGGTGGCGAAGCACACAAACAAGCAAATGTAACCCTTGGAAATGCGGCAACCTCTGCCACTAAAGTTCTTAATTTCAATAGGGCCAGCGAAATCGACCCCTGATGTGGAAAACGGCCGGGTAAAGGTAGTCCTCTCGGGAGGAAGAGCAGCCATCAGCTGCGTTTGTCGTTTCTTCTGAGCCAGAACGCACTTCGTGCAATGTCGATAGTGGGTTTTTACTAAGTTTCGGCCTCGTATGATCCAACATTCGAGGCGCGTTGTAGCCAGAGTCAGCTGAATGCCACCATGGTTGGTCATACGGTGAACATGATCCACGTACAGTGCAGCAAATCTGCTCTTTGGGGCAAGAATAATCGGGTACCGTTCATCGTACGGTAGAGAAAGGGTAGAACTCAAACGTCCATTAGCTCGAATAAGACCATCTTTGTCGAGAAAGGGATTTAGCGACAAAAGAGGGCTACCAGAATCAAGTTTTCGATTTTTATGGAGGCAATCATACTCCGAAGGAAAGTAGATTCTTTGAGAAAGAGACATCAAACGGCGACGAGCAAAGCCAATTTCATCTGCGGTTAATTTAATGCTATCAAAACAAACGGTTTTCTTGGTTTTTGGATGTGTCCTTTGGACAAACCGAAATATGTACGCTATGACATGAGTTGCAGTGGAGAGACGAGAAAACCTTTCCAATATATCTTCTTCTACGGCAGATCGAGCAAGATGAACTTTTACAGGTTTAGCTTCAAGGGTTGTTTCGGATATAACCGCGCCTGAGGGCCATTCACTTCTCGGCGATTTGAGCCAGCTTGGTCCATGCCACCATAAACCACACTCCTTTAGCTCTAAAGGAGTCCGCCCCCGGGTTGCTAAATCTGCCGGATTCTCATCTGTAGGGACATGATACCAGTCGCTCCCTACCTTCTCCTGAATAATAGACACCCTATTTGCCACAAACGTCGTCCAAGAGTAAGATGGTTTCTTGAGCCAAGACAAAACGATAGTCGAATCCGACCAAGCGAACAAAGAGGCTTTTGGAATATCCAACTGAGGCAGAACGGAATCGACTAGCTCGGCTAAGAGAAAGGCCCCACAGAGTTCCAACCGTGGCAAGGACAATTTCTTCAACGGCGCCACTTTGGACTTCGCAACGAGCAAATTCGTATAGACATCAGTACCAACTTCAACTCTCAAATATAACGCAGCAGCGTAAGCCGATTCTGACGAGTCACAGAAACCATGCAATTCAATATTGCAATTTGGAGAGTAATTTACCCAGCGAGGTATTCTAATCTCTTCGATTCCTGACGAAGTAGAGACAAAATTCTTCCAGTTTATCAGAGTAAGAGGCTTTAATGGATCGTCCCATCCAATCTCATCTAGCCATAACTGTTGCATCAGAATTTTCGCAGTTATTACAATCGGCGCGAGCCAGCCCAGAGGGTCAAAAATCTTCGCTATAATGGACAACACTTGTCGCTTCGTGTAAGAACTTCTTTCTTGAATTGTATCTATAACGAAGTAGAAACTATCTGATGAGGCATTCCATCGAATACCTAATGTCTTCGCAGAACTCTTGTCACCCAGATCAAGAAAATCTTCATTTAACAGATGCTCACGAGCAAGACCATCCAAAATTTCTCTAGAATTAGACGTCCACTTCCGGAGACCAAACCCGGCTGATGAAAGAATTTTTATCAATTCTTCTCTCGCTCTTAAACCTTCTGAGACAGTATGCACCCCTACCAACGCATCATCTACATACATATTGTTTCGTAGAATTTTGGAACCAATGGGAAAGCGATGCTCCTCGTCATCAGCCAGTTGCAACAGCGTCCTAAGAGCCAAGTAAGGAGCGCAATTGACGCCAAATGTTACTGTCTTTAACTGGTAATCAGAAACTTCCTCTTCCGGGCAAGATCGAAATAGAATGCGCTGATATTTGGAATGCAATGGGTTAATCCAAATTTGGCGATACATTTTAGAAATGTCCGCATTAAATACATATTTGTATAAGCGCCAATTCAAAACGAGCGAAACTATGTCCTTTTGAAGCGAAGGGCCAACATACAACTCGTCGTTTAAGCTTTTGCCGTCTACCGAGGGACACGAAGCGTTAAAGACTACTCTCAACTTCGTCGTTACGCTTTCGGGCTTAAATACGCCATGATGGGGCAAGTAAAAACAATTTTGATAGTTGACAAACCCTTCTACTTTCTCCATATGACCCAGAGACAAATATTCAAGAATAACTTTGTCATAATCCGATTTTCGATTCGGATCTCTCATTAGCGATGTCTCATTCCGCAAAAATTGAGTCAGAGCAATATATCGGCTTGATTTTGACGCCAAAGAGAAAGGGTAATCGACTTTAAAGGGCAAGTTTACCGTATATCTCCCATCGGAGCCTCTGGTCGTCGTAGTTCGATAAATATCCTCGCATTTTTGGTCATCTACAGATACAATCGGAACTTTGGGAATCTCCTCAATTTCCCAGAACTTCGAAAGTTCGTCTTGCACTGATACTCTAGTGCAATGCGAGATGCTAAGTGACTTCAGATGGACTAAATCAGTTGTCGGACCGGTTAATATCCACCCAAATACGGTCTCTTGAGCCAAAAGCGAGCCAAGTACGTTTTTCCTTACTCCGTTGAGCAAGATAACAGGGTAAACGTTCCCACCGAGCAAGATGTCTACTGGACTACTTTGATAAAATTTTGGATCCGCAAAATCTAGATCCGGAAGTTCTTCAATTCGAATTTTGCCCAAGGGATGTGTGGGAATATCCCCCGTGATTTCAGGGACCACAAATGCCTCAAGGTCCAACGAGAAAGACCTATTTTTCATCGATCCAATTCTGACGGATGCTATCTTAGAACATTTAGTCAAATGTTCACCGCCCAAACCGGAAATGTCCGCAGACACCGAACTTGTGGGCAACCTAAGCATCTTCTGCACCCGAGCGGAAATAAAAGTGTCGTCCGAGCAAGGATCTATTAGCGCACGTACTTTATATGGAACACCATCCTTCAAAATATTTACCCAAGCCGTGGCAAGCATCGTTCTACTTGTGACCGAGGTATGAAATGCGCGAGTATTCGAAGAAGTAATCGGACCAGCCGATGTACTCGGAGTCACAGCCAACGACGTAGACAAATCTGTAGAAGCATTCGCATTAGAGCTATTATCTTGGGCAATCGTATTTTTATGAAGGAGGTTATGATGCTTTAATTTGCATTTTGAGCAAGCAGGAGCCATACAGTCCACCGCTTTATGACCCAACGCCATACAATTGAGGCAACGATTTTCTCTCTTAATAATATTTAATCTTTTCCTGAAATCCATACTAAGGAACTTCGGGCAAGATTTTAAGGGGTGTGTCCCTTTGCACACACTGCATTTGTTCTCATTTACCTTAGTATGATGGACTCTAAACTGTCTCAATTTTTCATATTGATTGTGCTTTGGGCGAGAACCTTGTCCTACTTGTACCCCATTCGAACAAGTTATATCTGACACACTTTCCAATGCTTTAAATCTCTCCGTGAGAAATTTATTCAAGTCATCCCAGTGAGGCATTTCTGTCTTATTATGCAAAGACTGCTCCCATAGAGAAAGAGTAAGTTTCGGCATTTTCGTAGAGCACAGATAGACAAATATAGGGTCCCATGACTTCACATCAATTTTATATAACTCAAGGACCGCTATGCAATTAGTAACGTCTCGTTGCAGTTTCTTTAGGCCACATGCCGATTCTTGCCCACAATGAGCAAGATTAAATAAATTCCGCAGCTGAGTATTTACTAGAATTCTCTTATTTTCATATTGGTTCCTCAAATTGTCCCAAGCAATAGAGAAACCTTCGGCTGTCAACGGAATATGGCGATTTATTTCTCTTGCCTCTCCACTTGTTTTTTGGAATAAGTGGTACAGCTTTTCAACGGGGCTTAATTTTTTGTTATTGATAAAAATCGCCGTGAATAAGTCACGAAAACTGGGCCAGGAAACATAATCCCCTTGGAACACTTCCATATCACACGGCGGGACTGCTACAGAGGAAGAAACTCTTTGTGTAACGGGAAACACTTTTGCTTTTTCCTTCCATTCCCCCAAAATATTAACACATCTAACGTAACTTTGGTGGGCAAGTTTTTTATTTGTTTTTATAACCTCCTTATTTTTCTTATTACACTCAGCATCGGAGGTACACGCTTTCAGGGTTTCCTTCCATTCTGCCCATAAACTGCTGAGCTCTGACTTCTCAACTTCAACGGCAGACTCATTAAACCCTGACGCATCCGTCTCTTTTAAATTTTCTTCAAAGGAAATAATTTCCTCAGACTTATTTAAAAAGTCTTCAATACTGGCCATTTTCTTCGAGAAAGCTTAATCCCAAATGTTCAAATTTAATTGTAGAAATTATCGAACGTTACGCAAAGCGAAATATTGTTGTTAAAAAACCGAGCAAGAATCCAAGGGATAGTTACGTCCAACAAAGAGGAATATATTTATTGCAAAAATGAGCAAGAATCCCAGCGCAAATTATAATTCATATAGAGCAAGATATTTATTCAAAGTATTCAAATATTCCGTTGTAACTTTAGTTGCGACAAAAATGTCTCCAAAAACAACAACCCAGAATAAGCACTTTTCGAATAGTACTGTATTAAGTTATCCAAATGGTATGTATGCGCGAACAAGTTTAATTTTCTACGTGTTCCAAAAAATTCTCTTAGTCTCCAAATGAGCAAGTAATTTTACTTTTGTTAATGCCAACAAATCCACGAAAAATTTTCAATCATCAACGAAAAAGATTTTTTACCCAAAAAATGTACTTTTGTTTCGATATTTCAAACGAGAAAGTTCTTTAATGAAATAGCCATAAGCGTTTCAAATGGTATTCCAATTACCAACTTATTTTTCACAGTAGCATCTAAATGGTATACATTTTTATATATAAGCAAGTCACTTTTTCAATTTCTCATTTCTGACCCACTGTGTCAAATACAAAAAGGGCAAAATTCATCCACAATAACAAAATTGTGTTCTTTATGTTTTTATTGTGCAAGGTAATTTTAACAATTAACCTTCACTTATTCCATTCACGACATTCAATTTCGCCAAAATCTCATAGATTCCATTAAACGTCGTTGTCCAAATTTATATACAGCTAAGCTTTACTTTTCCTTTTGTTTATATTTGCCTTGTATGCTTGTAATTATCTCCTAATGAGAATTATAATTCAGCACTCAACAACGAGAAAAAATTCGAGCAAGCAAATCCACCAAAGGGCAAGACCAAAACAAAATAATCGATGAATGTTAATAAATAGACGATAGCAATACGAACGCTCATACAACGAGAAAGTATAAATCATGCAAACAGAGTCAGCGTAACCGCAGTAGACAAACACACAAAAAAACCCAAGCAGAGCAAGAGCGACGTATAAACAACTGTGGCGACGCAAACGCCCAGGCAGAGCTACCACGCACAAGCAGCGACTCTCCAAAATATGTCAACAGTGGCTGCGCAAATGCATATAAGCAGAGCCAACAACGCACAAGCAGCAAATCACCAACAGCCTAGCAAAGGGCAAGCATTCACATATAAACAAAGCGCCACCAAATGTGCGTATGTCGATATGTCACGCTAATGAGTCTGACGGACGAACAACTTTTGTCTGTCTAACAGCAACACACAGACAAAGACTCAGCGCCACAAAAAAACAGCAAGCCACCAAATGTGTAAATGGATGAAGGGCAAACAATACAAAAAAATGCCGGTTCGCTACAACAACACCATCCAGCGAAAGACGAATGTAAAGGGCAAGGCTTGATAAATACTCCAACGGTATCCAGTTAAAAAAAATAACTTAGAATACTTTGGAATTTGTTTGTCACAATTATGCAACAGGTAACCTCAATTTCTTTACAAAGAAAGTCCACGAATTTAGGGCCAATATACGTTTGTCTCCAAATGACAAATTATCGTGAAAAACATGCGTGGTACTTACTTTGACCAATGGATACCCTATTTCTTGCTCTTGATTTTGTTCCCGGTTGAGAAGGACCAGATGCTGGGGTGCTTACTTTTATTATTTTTTCCAAATTGCCGGTTGAGAAGGACCAGATGTTGACGGGACAACTTTGCTACAGTCGGTCACCACGGAGTCAGTTTCCCTGATCGACTGGTTCCACTTACACTTTGGCAGGACGCGCTTTGATGGTGCAGCACGGTGACGATGTCTTCCCCTTTGGGCAAGGTTCTGTTTCAGCACACACTGTTGATGAAGGCAGTGAACGTTCCACTGTTCGGGCAAGGGCAAATGGCACGCAATATTTGTAATATGATTATTTCTCAATACGGTCTGCTACCACTGTGTCGATCGTTGCTTTACAATAAAACGCACAATAATTTTTACTTCACTTTTATTGTTTTGCACAATTCTGGGCACAATTTTATTTTAACGACCTTCTTGGTCAAAGGCAAAAAAACGACAACGATAAAAAACTTCGAAAACTAATAGAAGATGATGGTTCTTCTTCTTCTCATCGAACCCTTGTTCTTACTCCGAGAGCAAGAGAGCAGGAAAATATTGATCAAAGCAGAACCAGTGATATGGCATTGCCAGTATAGAAAAAAGGGAGAGACGACGTACATGGGAATTGCCTTCGAGGGCGAACATTAGTGCTGCGCTTGTAGCGCTTTTCCCATGAACACTCTAAATGAAGCAATACTTAGCAATAAGTCAGCGGAATGGGAAAAGGCTATGCAGATTGAATATAATTCGTTGAAGAAAAACCGAACATGGGAATTAGTTGATTTGCCAACTGGTAAAAATGCGATTGGATGCAAATGGGTTTATGCCATAAAAACTGCAAAAAATGGTGATATAGAGCGATACAAAGCAAGGCTCGTGGCAAAGGGCTGCAGCCAGAAATATGGTGTTAACTATCATGAAACATTCTCACCAGTCATACGTTATGCTAACATAAGACTTGTATTCGCAATAGCTGTTAACAAAGGTATGCATATACACCATATTGATGTTGTTAGTGCTTATTTGAATGGTGATCTCAACGAGGAGGTCTACATGCAGCAACCAAAGATGTTCGTTGATAAAACGCATCCAAATAAAGTACTACGGTTAAAAAAATCATTATACGGTCTTAAGCAATCTGGTCGTGAGTGGAATGCAAAGTTAGACTCATGTGTAAAAATGATTGGATTTACAAGTTGTCATAATGAACCATGCTTGTACAAAATGAAAGTAGAAGGCGAACTTGTTTTATTAGCAGTATATGTTGACGACATCCTTATTGCAAGTAAAGATAAAGCTGTTATACAAAAAATAAAATTTGAAATATCAACGGAGTTTGATGTTAGTGACAAAGGCCCTATACAACATTTTCTTGGAATGGAAATCAACAGAGATGGTGAAACAGGTGATTTTACAGTGAGTAACACTCAATATATAAACACCTTATTGAAAAAGCATAACATGGAACAGTGTAAGGAAGTATCTGTACCACTTGATCCTGGTTTCCAAGTCGGTTGTTCAAATGGTTGTGGAAAAGCAGATGTGCTGTCATATCAGTCAATAATGGGGGAACTTATGTATTTAGCACTTACAACCCGACCGGACATATTACATTCAGTGGCAAAATTATCGCAGAGAAATGCCGATCCACATACAGAACATATGAATGCCGCTAAACATATTTTAAGGTATTTATCCGGAACTACTCAGCTAAAACTTATATACCGAAGAAGTGAATCAGAATTGACTGGATATGCAGATGCTGATTGGGGCGGAAATTCTGTAGATAGAAAATCATATAGTGGTTTTATGTTCTACTATGGAAAATGCTTGATTTCATGGGAATCTAAAAAACAAAGCGTGGTCGCATTGAGTAGTACTGAAGCGGAGTATATCTCATTGTCAAATGCTGCAAAGGAAGCAATTTATTTGAAAAGACTGCTAATTGAACTTGAGGCCATTGATGATGTTCCAGTGGTATTGAGTGTTGACAACCAGGGAGCTCTTAAACTGGCGTCGAATGCTATATTTCATAATAGAAGTAAACACATAGACATCAAGTACCATCATATACGAGAACTCATTTACGAAAAGCAAATCAATCTCAAGTATCTTAGAACAGACAACATGATAGCTGATATTTTTACAAAAAATCTACAAAAGATTAAACATTGGAAATTTGTCGATCTTATGAACATGAATTAATTAAGTTGTTTAGTATTAGGTTTAAGAAGGAGTATTGGAAATACTACTTTCCACAATATTATAAACCTGATACAAAACATACTTTGTATTTATATTATTGTTATTATCATAGTTGTTTGGAGTTTTTTTGTATTGTTATTGAAAAATATATTTTTCGGTTTAGTTTGTGTGCTGAATAAAACTTTGATTCGTTTGGAAACTTTTTCTTGTTTCTAATTAATTTTCTAACAGGTTTAAGCTTGAAAAAATATTTTTTAAACATTTTAAGCCTCTGTTGATGATTGAAAAACTATTTTTTAAAAATCCACGTTTTGGTTGATGCTTGAAAAAATATTTTTTAAAAAATCCACGCCTTGGTTTAAGCTTGAAAAAATATTTTTTAAACATTTTAAGCCTCTGTTGATGATTGAAAAACTATTTTTTAAAAATCCACGTTTTGGTTGATGCTTGAAAAAATATTTTTTAAAAAATCCACGCCTTGGTTTAAGCTTGAAAAAATATTTTTTAAACATTTTAAGCCTCTGTTGATGATTGAAAAACTATTTTTTAAAAATCCACGTTTTGGTTGATGCTTGAAAAAATATTTTTTAAAAAATCCACGCCTTGGTTTAAGCTTGAAAAAATATTTTTTAAACATTTTAAGCCTCTGTTGATGATTGAAAAACTATTTTTTAAAAATCCACGTTTTGGTTGATGCTTGAAAAAATATTTTTTAAAAAATCCACGCCTTGGTTTAAGCTTGAAAAAATATTTTTTAAACATTTTAAGCCTCTGTTGATGATTGAAAAACTATTTTTTAAAAATCCACGTTTTGGTTATTGCTTGAAAAAATATTTTTTAAAAAATCCACGCCTTGGTTTAAGCTTGAAAAAATATTTTTTAAACATTTTAAGCCTCTGTTGATGATTGGAAAACTATATTTTAAAAATCCACGTTTCGGTTGATGCTTGAAAAGATATTTTTTAAAAAATCCACGCCTTGGTTTAAGCTTGAAAAAATATTTTTTAAAAATTTTAAGCCTCTGTTGATGCTTGAAAAAATATTTTTTAAAAATGTTAAGCCTCTGTTGATGCTTGAAAAATATGTTTTTAAAAAAATTCACGCTTAAAAAAATATTCTTTAAAAAATCGACGCCTCTGTTGATGTTTAAAAAAATATTCTTTAAAAGATCAACGACTCTGTTGAAGCTTGAAAAAAATATTTTTAAAAAAATCCACTCCAATGTTGATGCTTGAAAAAATATTTTTTAAAAAATCCACACCTTTGGATGGTCTTTGAAAAAAAAAAAATATTTTTTAAAAAATCCACCCCTCTTTCATTCCTGAATTCATATTCTTTTAAATGGTGTTCAGTTTTTTGTCTACCATGTCCTCAAGTAGGAACCTATGATCCTCTTTTCGTGAAACTTTACGGATGATTAAAGCGCAAGTTTCCATGTGGTTCCTGTTGTATCCCCAACTGAGTGTATATGTGTTTGTGCATGTTTATGGTTGATTTAATGCTATTAAGAGATTATTTTTATGACATTAAAGATTTATGTAGTTTTTTTTTTCGGGGTCTGTATGTGGGATGTAGTCAATCCTAGCTACTACTACAGGAATAACTTATTCTGGCTAATGTCGTTGTTCTTGTTGTGGTTCAGGGTCTTGGGTCAGTCAATACCATTATTAGTGCATGAATAAATGAAAGGAAGATGAGTAATTGCTTTATTGGTACGATATGTTCCACACAACAACAAAAACAGAAAAAAAAAACATTCCCAAAATAATAAAGTTCGTGGCAAAGGAACTCAGCCAAAAAAAGGACCTATGTCATTCACTTGATTTTTATTATTGATACACCAACGAAGTTTACACACACACACACTCGTCCATACTTTTTAACAGAACTTATTCGTTTCAATAAAACTTTGCTGTTCACAACAGCTCAAATGTAGCATAAAAGTATTTTGTTGTTCGATTCTGACCAGGACGTGGGAAGGTAGGTAGGGATTTAACTTAATAGTTAATGGTTTGTGACTGTTCGGCGGTCAAGTTCAATTTTACTTTGTGTGGTGTAGAAAAAAAAATGTATTTTTTTAATCCTCTTGTGGTGGTCAATTGTCCTTAAAAATATACTGTTTGGAAAATCCACATTGTTTAGTGTGAAGGCCCTTGAATATATGTCGTTAAAAATCCACGCCTCGTATAATCCTTGAAAAAATATTCCTTCAAAAATCCACGCCTCGTATGATCCTTAAAAAAATATTCCTTCAAAAATCCACGCCTCGTATAATCCTTGAAAAAATATTCCTTCAAAAATCCACGCCTCGTATAATCCTTGAAAAAATATTTTTTAGAAAATCCACATCTTGTATAATCTTAGAAAAAATATTTTTTAGAAAATCCACGCTTGGTGGTCCTTTAAAAACTATTCATTAAAAAATCCACGTTCATAGATGGTCCTTGAAAAATATTCTTTAAAAATTAAAATTTATTAATGGTCCTTGAAAAAATATTCTTTAAAAAATCCACGCCTATGGTGGTCCTTGAAAAAATATTCTTTAAAAATCCACGTCTCTGATAGTCCTTGAAAAAATATTCTTTAAAAAATCCACGTCTCTAATAGTCCTTGAAAAAATATTCTTTAAAAAATCCACGTCTCCAATAGTCCTTGAAAAAATTTTCTTTAAAAAATCCACGTCTCCAATAGTCCTTGAAAAAATATTCTTTAAAAAATCCACGTTTCAAATAGTCCTTAAAAAATATTCTTTAAAAATCCACGTTTCACATAGTCCTTAAAAATCCACGTTTCAAATAGTCCTTAAAAAATATTCTTTAAAAAATCCACGCCTTAAATGGTCTTTGAAAAAATAGTCTTTAAAAAACCAACGTCTCTGATAGTTCTTGAAAAAAATATTCTTTAAAAAATCCACTCCTTTGGATGGTCCTTGAAAAAATATTCTTTAAAAAATCCACTTCTTTGGATGGTTATTGAAAAAATATTCCTTAAAAATTCCATTCCTTTGGATGGTCCTTGAAAAGATATTTTTTAAAAAATCCATTTCTTTGGATGATCATTGAAAAAATATTCCTTAAAAAATCCACTCCTTTGGATGGTCCTTGAAAAATATTCTTTAAAAAATGCAGGTCTTGAATGGTCCTTGAAAAAAAATTCTTTAAAAAATCCACGCCTTTGTATGGTCCTTGAAAAAATATTCTTTAAAAAATCCACGACTTGAATGGTCCTTGAAAAATATTCTTTAAAAAATTCAGGTCTTGAATGGTCCTTGAAAAAAAATTCTTTAAAAAATCCACGCCTTAAATGGTCCTTGAAAAAATATTCTTAAAAAAATTCAGGTCTTGAATGGTCCTTGAAAAAATATTCTTTAAAAAAGCCTCGCCTTGAATGGTCCTTGAAAAAATATTCTTTAAAAAATTCAGGTCTTGGTGGATGATCCTTGAAAAAATATTTTTTAAAAAATCCACGCCTTGGTGAATGGTCCTTGAAAAAATATTTTTTTAAAAAATCCTCGCCTCTATTGGTCCTTGAATAAATATTCTTTCAAAAATCCACGCCTTGGTCGATGGTCCTTGAAAAAATATTCTTCAAAAAAATCCACGCCTCTATTGGTCCTTGAAAAAATATTCTTTAATAAATCCACGCCTCTATTGGTCCTTGAAAAAATATTCTTTAAAAAATCCATGCCTTGAATGGTCCTTCAAAAATCCACGCCTTGAAAGGTCCTTGAAAAAATATATTTAAAAAATCTACGCCTTAAATGGTCCTTGAAAAATCCATGCCTTGAATGGTCCTTGAAAAATTCACGCCTTGAATGGTCCTTGAAAAATATTCGTTAAAAATCCATGTTTGTAGGTCCATGAAAAATTATTCTTTAAAAAATCCACATTTGTGGGTCCTTTAAAAAATATTTTTTGAAAAATCCACGTTTGCGGGTCCTTTAAAAAAATATTCTTTAAAAATTACCACGTTTGTGGGTCCTTTAAAAATATATTCTTTAAAAAAATCCACGTTTGTGGATCCTTTAAAAAAATATTCGTTAAAAAATCCACGTTTGTGGATCCTTTAGAAAAATATTCTTTAAAAAATCCACGCCTTGAATGGTTCTTGAAAAAATATTCTGCACACATTTAAGGCCTTGAAAACATGCTCACATTCCAATCACTTAAATAATACCCCTTTACACCTCTCAAATGGCCGCCACAAATTTATGGCCAGTTATCCCTTTATTTGTGAAGCATGGCGCATTGAATTTCCATAACTCCTGTTCGAAGTATTCTCAAAGGTCAGCATCTACGGCTAACCCATCATGGCCTTGATAATAATTAAAATTATAAACAATAATGAATTCAATTAGCCCAACAACATCCACCAACAGCAGTGGCAAAAGCAAACAAACAAATAAATAACCTTTCTCGTTTTTAATAATTCTCCCGCTGGCTAATAAATCAAAATACAACAAAAACATGTAAAGGCTTTCGAAAAGGATTCGAACAACAATTACAGCGGCCGGCGACTCAAGAGACAACACCCCCTTCAAAAAAAGGCAACAATTCTCGACAAGGTCTTGTAAAAAGCAAATGAAGGGTTTAAGCCATTCGATTCGATTCCAAAGGGAGTTTTGGTGAAGTGGAACAGACGGTCGCTGTGGCAGGCGGTGATAAATAAATTATTAACGGCAACGCCTTCATTTCGGTCGCATTCGGCCAGAAGTACCTAAAACAAAATTAAATAAACTAAATAATTACCACAAATTGAAAAACGCGTTTATTACGTGGGCCGAAGTCGACGAGTTAGGCAGGCAAAGTAACATAGCGGGAGATAAGCTTCAAAAGAAGCTGTTGTTCCAATGACAATATAATTCAATAATTTATGCACAGATTTTTCCTGAAATTCAAATTTTTGCTAAGGGTGGCAAAGGGTTTGTTTTATTCTTTAGAAGAACTAAAGGATTTATGGAATCCTTTTATGCGTAAAGGACGTTACAAATGAATTAACACTGAGGCGTAAAAATGCGCAAATAAAAATAAGAATATTTTCTTTTAATTAAAACAACAACAACTAGAAACAGGTTTTTTGTTTTAATAATGAAGGATACATTTATTTTCAACATTTAGATGCAATAAAATAATGTCCTTTAAAATATTCTTTGAAAAATCCAAGCCTGGTAAGGTCCATAAAAATATTCTTTGAAAAATCCAAGCCTGGTAAGGTCCTTGAAAATATATTTAAAACAAAATCCAAGCCTGGTAAGGTCCTTGAAAAAATATTAAAAAAAAATCCAAGCCTGGTAAGTTCCTTGAAAAAATAGTTTTAACAACATCCAATCCTGGTAAGGTCCTTGAAAAAATATTTTTTAAAAACCCACGCCTTGTAAGGTCTTTGAAAAAATATTTTTTAAAAACCCACGCCTTGTAAGGTCCTTAAAACAAGTATTTTAAAAAAATCCACGCCTGCTGAGGTCCTTGAAAAAATATTTTTTAAAAACCCACGCCTTGTAAGGTCCTTGAAACAAGTATTTTAAAAAAATCCACGCCTGCTGAGGTCCTTGAAAAAATATTTTTTTAAAAATCCACGCCCGGTAAGGTCCTTGAAAAAATATTTTTTTAAATATCCACGCCCGGTAAGGTCCTTGAAAAAATATTTTTGAAAAAATCTACACCAGTGGAGGTTCTTGAAAAAATATTTTTAAAAAAATGCACGCCTGTGGAGGTCATTGAAAAAATATTTATTAAAAAATCCACACCTGTGGAAGTTCTTGAAAAAATATTTTTAAGAAAATCCACGCCTGTTGAGGTCCTTGAAAAAATATTGAGGTCCTATTTTGAAAAAAAATCCACGCCTGTCGAGGTCCTTGAATAAAATGCACGCCTTTTGAGATCTTTGAAAAAATGGTCCTTGAAAAATTATTTTTTAAAAAATACCCGCCTATAACGGTCCTTGAAAAAATATTTCTTTAAAAAATCCACGCCTATAATGGTCCTTAAAAATATTTTTTAAAAAATCCCCGACTATAATGGTCCTTAAAAAATATTTTTTAAAAAGTCCCCGCCTATAATGGTCCTTAAAAATTATTTTTTAAAAATCCACGCCTATAATGGTCCTTGAAAAAATATTTTTTAAAAAATCCACGCCTGGTAAGGTCCTTGAAAAAATATTTTTTTTTAAAAATCCACGCCTGGTGAGGTCCTTGAAAAAGGTATTTTTTCAAAAATACCACGCCTTTTAAGTTCTTTAAAAAATATTTTTTTTAAAAAATCCACGCCTGGTGAGGTCCTTGAAAAAGGTATTTTTTCAAAAATACCACGCCTTTTAAGTTCTTTAAAAAATATTTTTTTTAAAAAATCCACGCCTTTTAAGTTCCTTAAAAAATAATTTTTTAAAAAATCCACGCCTGTTGAGGTCTTTAAAAAAATATTTTTTTTAAAAAACCCACGCCTCTTAAGGTCTTTGAAAAAATATTTTTTTAAAAATTCACGCGTGTTGAGGTCTTTGAAAAAATATTTTTTAAAAAATCCACGCTTGTTGATGTCTTTGAAAAAATATTTTTTAAAAACCCCACGCGTATTGAGGTCTTTGAAAAAATATTTTTAAAAAAATCCAAACCGGTTGAGGTCTTTGAAAAAATATTTTTTAAAAATCCACGCCGGTTGAGGTCTTTGAAAAAATATTTTTTTAAAAAATCCTTGAAATAATATGTTTAAAAAAATACACGCGTGGTAAGGTGAAAATTTTTTTTTAAAAAATCCACTACTGTTGAGGTTCTTGAAAAATATTTTTTTGAAAATCCACGCCTTTTAAAGTCCTTAAAAACATACTTTTAAAAAAATCCACGACTGTTGAGGTCCTTGGAAAAAATATTTTTTAAAAATCTACTTTAAGAGGTGTAGAGTCCTTGAAAAAAACATTTTTTAAAAAAACTTACTCTACATTTCTTTCAAAATCAAAAATACTTTTCAAATGTTTTTTTTGACTTTATCTTTGACTGTCCTCCAAAAAAATATTTTTTTTAATCATCGCTTCTGGCTTTGATTTTTAATTCACCCATTTAAGAATTCTCTATAAAATTAATCCTCATTGATGCTTAAGCTCTTTTCCCATTATGAACTACCATTGGAATCATCAAGTTGTTGTTTTCTCCCAACGAACGTATTCAGTTTCTAAGTTGTCTGACTATTGGAATTTTAACCTTGCTATGGCTTCCTGGCTAAGTCAACTTCATACAATATGCTTTTGTGTCAAGTTTTTTCTTTCTTTTTTCCATTTCCTGGCTTCTGTCATTTTTCATTAGTTTGATTGGCGTTTTTAGATACGTTGTCAATGTTTGGTTTCCGATTGCGTTTTTGCACCCACCTCTCCCATATCAAAAAGAATTTTCCCTGTAATGTGGCCATAATCATCCGCCAGATATATGTACCTATATCAGAACTTATGCCACTGGCCATCGAGCTCATTGAGCTTTAATAGAAACTTTTTTTATTTAGCCCAGAGACCAACGGAGAGGGACTTTTGTCGGTGGTCTACCTTTGCAACAATTACCAACACCATTTGGTGGCCATCAAATGCTATGATTGATCACAATTTTCCAAAGTAATTATCCGCTTATGCACTAAAGTTTTCCTACCATCCGCCCTCCCCCACAAACTCCCTATAGTTGCTATATACATTTAAGTAGGTATACACACGCACACACTTATTTCCAAATGAAAGTTTGCACACAAACATATATACGTTACTATACACTTGCAGTAACCTTAAGACCAACAGCTACAAATACACCCACACATACACATAATGGTTTATATTGCCCGACACATTATTATGGCCAACTGTTTTGTTAAGCTTCGATTACTAAAGTAATAGATAACGAACGACAGTGGTTTGAATGAGAAGGAGATTAGAATCTCCTTGAAAAAATCCATCTTCGCTGGTCTTTGAAAAAATATTCTTTAGAAAATCCATCTTTGGTGTGGTCCTGAAAAAATATTCTTTAAAAAATCCATCTTTGGTGTGGTCCTGAAAAAATATTCTTTAAAAAATCCATCTTTGGTGTGGTCTGTAACAAATCCACGTTTGCAGGTCTATGAAAAAAATATTATTTAAAAATCCACGTTCGCAAGTCTTTGAAAAAATATTCTTTACAAAATCCACGTTTGCAGGTATTTGAAAAAATATTCTTTAAAAATCCACGTTTGCAGGTCTTTGACAAAATATTCTTTAAAAATTCTACGTCTCTGTTATTCCTTGAATAAATATTCTTTAAAAATTCCATAAAATACATAAAATATTCTTTAAAAAATCCACGTCTCTGATAGCCCTTGAAAAAAATATTCTTTAAAAAATCCACGTCTCTGTTATTGCTTTAAAAAAATATTCTTTAAAAAATCCACGTCTCTGATAGCCCATTATTGGATCCTTGAAAAAATATTCTTTAAAAAATCCACGTTTATTGGATCCTTGAAAAAATATTCTTTAAAAAATCCACGTTTATTGGATCCTTGAAAAAATATTCTTTAAAAAATCCACGTTTATTGGATCCTTGAAAAAATATTCTTTAAAAAATCCACGTTTATTGGATCCTTGAAAAAATATTCTTTAAAAAATCCACGTTTATTGGATCCTTGAAAAAATATTCTTTAAAAATCCACGTTTATTGGATCCTTGAAAAAATATTCTTTAAAAAATCCACGTTTATTGGATCCTTGAAAAAATATTCTTTAAAAAATCCACGTTTATTGGATCCTTGAAAAAATATTCTTTAAAAAATCCACGTTTATTGGATCCTTGAAAAAATATTCTTTAAAAAATCCACGTTTATTGGATCCTTGAAAAAATATTCTTTAAAAAATCCACGTTTATTGGATCCTTGAAAAAATATTCTTTAAAAAATCCACGTTTATTGGATCCTTGAAAAAATATTCTTTAAAAAATCCACGTTTATTGGATCCTTGAAAAAATATTCTTTAAAAAATCCACGTTTATTGGATCCTTGAAAAAATATTCTTTAAAAAATCCACGTTTATTGGATCCTTGAAAAAATATTCTTTAAAAAATCCATGTTTATTGGATCCTTGAAAAAATATTCTTTAAAAAATCCACGTTTATTGGATCCTTGAAAAATATTCTTTAAAAAATCCACGTTTATTGGATCCTTGAAAAAATATTCTTTAAAAAATCCACGTTTATTGGATCCTTGAAAAAATATTCTTTAAAAAATCCACGTTTATTGGATCCTTGAAAAAATATTCTTTAAAAAATCCACGTTATTGGATCCTTGAAAAAATATTCTTTAAAAAATCCACGTTTATTGGATCCTTGAAAAAATATTCTTTAAAAAATCCACGTTTATTGGATCCTTGAAAAAATATTCTTTAAAAAATCCACGTTTATTGGATCCTTGAAAAAATATTCTTTAAAAAATCCACGTTTATTGGATCCTTGAAAAAATATTCTTTAAAAAATCCACGTTTATTGGATCCTTGAAAAAATATTCTTTAAAAAATCCACGTTTATTGGATCCTTGAAAAAATATTCTTTAAAAAATCCACGTTTATTGGATCCTTGAAAAAATATTCTTTAAAAAATCCTCGTTTATTGGATCCTTGAAAAAATATTCTTTAAAAAATCCACGTTTATTGGATCCTTGAAAAAATATTCTTTAAAAATCCACGTTTATTGGATCCTTGAAAAAATATTCTTTAAAAAATCCACGTTTATTGGATCCTTGAAAAAATATTCTTTAAAAAATCCACGTTTATTGGATCCTTGAAAAAATATTCTTTAAAAAATCCACGTTTATTGGATCCTTGAAAAATATTCTTTAAAAAATCCACGTTTATTGGATCCTTGAAAAAATATTCTTTAAAAAATCCACGTTTATTGGATCCTTGAAAAAATATTCTTTAAAAAATCCACGTTTATTGGATCCTTGAAAAAATATTCTTTAAAAAATCCACGTTTATTTGATCCTTGAAAAAATATTCTTTAAAAAATCCACGTTTATTGGATCCTTGAAAAAATATTCTTTAAAAAATCCACGTTTATTGGATCCTTGAAAAAATATTCTTTAAAAAATCCACGTTTATTGGATCCTTGAAAAATTTTCTTTAAAAAATCCACGTTTATTGGATCCTTGAAAAAATATTCTTTAAAAAATCCACGTTTATTGGATCCTTGAAAAAATATTCTTTAAAAAATCCACGTTTATTGGATCCTTGAAAAAATATTCTTCAGCAAATCCATGTCTCTGTTGGTCCTTGAAAAAATATTCTTTAAAAGTTCCACGTCTCTGTTGGTCCTTGAAAAAATATTCTTTAAAAAATCCACGTTTATGGGGTCCTTGAAAAAATATTCTTTAAAAAATCCACGTTTATGGGGTCCTTGAAAAAATATTCTTTAAAAATCCACGTTTATGGGGTCCTTGAAAAAATATTCTTTAAAAAATACACGTTTATGGGGTCCTTGAAAAAATATTCTTTAAAAAATCCACGTTTATGGGGTCCTTGAAAAAATATTCTTTAAAAAATACACGTTTATGGGGTCCTTGAAAAAATATTCTTTAAAAAATCCACGTTTATTGGGTCCTTGAAAAAATATTCTTTAAAAAATCCACGTTTATGGGGTCCTTGAAAAAATATTCTTTAAAAAATCCATGTTTATTGGGTCCTTGAACAAATCCAAGTTTGGTTCTTGAAAAAATGTTTTGAAATAATCCACATTTGATGGAAAGGACCTTTCAAAGGTCATTCTGCTGGTCATATATAAAGGAAAGACCACATGCTCCCCTCATACCACTGTTCTGATACATATTTACATTTGTGTAGCTGTGTGTGTTTCTGAGTTGGATAAACTTTTTCTGTGGTTCGAATAAAGTTAATATATTTTCAATTAGTATGAGTTGGTAGTGATGCAAGGTCCACAGGCCGGAGTGTTGTGACTATGTATGTGTGTGTGTGTTTTTGTTACAACAAATCATTCGTTAAATCTGACCACCTTACTGTGCGTACTTGAAAACATTTTTTTTTCGTTTCATAAAATTATGTGGCCTCTTTGTCCTCCTTTCCTCGTCTGGCTCGTTTTTGCTCCATGCAATTTACCGACCATAAAGCTTATACTTTTTCTGACTGGATTTGGTTTGTATTTTGTGATGTAGTTGCTTTTGTTGCTGTTTGTGTCACTAATCGTAATTACTTAGTAAATAATGTCTTCATGACACTAATGCCACTCGTGCATGGCCAAGGCGACCCAAAATGCATTTTCATGTGGGGAACAAGTTGAGGAATAGAAACATGTGTCTGTAGGCTTTTGTATTTAAGGTAGAAATGTATTTAATATTAAGACGTAAAAGCTGTCATAAGCCATTAAAAGGTCCAGCTAGAAAATGTATTAATTAAATAGCAGACATTTTAAAGAACATGTTTTCAACCTGGATTTTTGAAAGAATATTTTATCAAGGATCAATAAACGTGGATTTCTTAATGAATATTTTTTCTAGGACCACACAAGGCGTGGGTTTTTCAAATAATATTTTTTTAAGGACCATCCATCAAGGCTTGTATTTTTTACAGAATATTTTTTCAAGGACCATCGACCAAGGCTTGGATTTTTTAAAGAATATTTTTTAAGGTCCAATAAACGTGGATTTTTCAAGCATATTTTTTCAAGGACCAATAAACGAGGATTTTTTAAAGAATATTTTATAAAGGACCAAAAAACATGGATTTTTTAAAGAATATTTTTTAAGGATCTTCCCACAAATAAACTTGTATTTTTTAAAGAAAAATTTTCAAGGACCATGCAAGGCGTGGATTTTTTAAAGAATATTTTTCAAGGACCATACAAGGCGTAGATTTTTTAAAGAATATTCTTTCAAGGACCACCAAAGGCGCGGATTTTTTAAAGAAATTTTTTTAAGGATCATCATTGGCATGTATTTTTTTTAAAGAATTTTTTTTTTAAAGGACCATCATAGGCGTGTATTTTTTATAGAATATTGATTGATTTGATTTTTGATTCGTTGATTTTTTAAAGAATATTTTTTCAAGGGCCATACGACGTAAATACAAGACGTAAATTAAAAAAAAAAATATTTTTCAATGACTATACAAGGCGTGCAGTTTTAAAGAATATATTTTAAGGACCAAACGAGACGTATTTTTGCAAGGACCAATAAACGTAGATTTTTATACCCTCAACCTTATAGCATATGATATACATTTCACACACATGATATATATTTCACACATTCCATTACTTTTACCAACACATTATCTGATGTGAAAATGGGATATATTGGCTTATTCCATCGGGTACCTCCCCAACAAAGGATCAAAATTTTGAAAATCCATGAAGATCATAAAACACGAAATTAACATCAGATTCCATTCAGACTTGGTACATCTCAATATTTCAATCAGAACAAGGTCTGTTATAAAAATGGGAGGGATGGGACCATTTCTTCGGGTACATTCCTCACATAAGTTTTAAATTTTTGAAAAACAAAACGCTCAAGAAAGCGAAATAATATTTTAAATACGTACTGTCCAAGAATTTATATTTCGAATCTCTAAGGATATTATGTAATTACTCGTGGGTTTTTGAGGAAGTGTTTAAGGGCTTCCATTACAAATCTTTTGGATTTCAAGGACTTATGGATCTATAACAACGCATTTTTGTGCCCCGAATTTTTTAAGAAATATTTTTCTTGGATTTCCATTCGAAGAATCGTGAATTTTTTTTAAATGCTTTTCATGGCTTAAAATTGGATATTTAAAATTTTTTCTGAAGGACATTTGTGCCAAAAATCGACTTGTAGTGAAAAAAATGTTCTCAAAATTTTGAAACTTGTGTTTTTAAAATTATTTTTATCAAGGTTCTTGTTAGAGACTTTTTTAATAATTTCTTTGTACCATCGATAATTTTCTGTCACAGGGTGAAGTACTCGTTACGAAGTGTAAAACCGAAATTTGAAACCAAGTATATTTTGAGGTGTTACACACGGAATGATAAACTTAATATACCCTCCACACTATGGTGGAGGGTATAATAGAGGGTCTCTTTAAAAAACCCACGTTAAGAAACCGGTGAACTGTTTAACATAATTTTTTAGTATTTTATTTTTGAAAAGCGTCAATCCAGTTTTTTAATATTTTTAAAATGGAGGTAAATACCAAGTTTTCTGAGTTTTGAAAATTTCAAGAGCTCATATTAAAATATGGTACCTCACATTACGAGTATCACTCGAATAGAGGTATCTAACATTTAAAGACATATCTTAAAAAAAACAATTCCATTTTCAACCTTCTTCCACAACTTGATTTATTTTTAAATTCACATTTAAATAATTATTCCCTTTCGTTTGATCACCTCATTTATCATAACACCACCCTCCTCCTCCTGCTCCTGCTCGACACCCAAAGCATTGCTTGCATGTTTGCAAGAAATACCCCGAATGCTGCGTGTCCGGTTAGTTAAATATCTAAGTGAATGGGTGTGCGTTTCATTTCATTCCAAGTGAATGCGTTTGGTTCTATGACTGTTGCTGTGTTGTTGCTGTTGCACAGCCAACCGAGAGGTGAGGGGCTGGGGGTGCGATGGCAAATGTTAAGCAAAGCAGTAGCAAGCATTGTTTTAACATCCGGGTGTGCGTTTCAAATTGAGCGGATTAAGTTAAATTACAATCTTCTTTTTTTGCCCTCTTTCCTCGCTTCTGCTTTTTTTCTATCTCTCTAATGTTTGGCATTGGCATTAACAATTAATGTGTGTTTGCATGTATGAGTGTGTATGTGTGTGTGTGCATGTATGCGTGTTGATCTCTAGACAATATCAAATATTCCATGTTTTTAACTCGGCACACATACTAAATGTGTTAAATTAAACTTAGCATGGCCATTCCATTGTGAGTGAGGGTTTGTGAGCGGAAATATTCCAGCCACTAATACCATCAGCAGAACGTGAAAAACAGACAGTCTGGATAGAAACGGAAAAAGGTTGAATCGAAGCGAAATTTTGGTGTATATGCAAAAGAATGGATGTATGAAATTGTTATGGAAAAAATAAAGGAATCAAAAATTGTGTGCGAGGTCCAACAGTGGTTTGGATGGGAAAAAAAACTGTTGAAAAATATTTTTTTTTTTAAAAATCCACGCCTTGGATGGTCCTTGAAAAAATATTTTTTAAAACAATCCACGTTTATTGGTCCTTGAAAAAATATTTTTTAAAACAATCCACGTTTATTGGTCCTTGAAAAAATATTTTTTAAAACAATCCACGTTTATTGGTCCTTGAAAAAATATTTTTTAAAACAATCCACGTTTATTGGTCCTTGAAAAAATATTTTTTAAAACAATCCACGTTTATTGGTCCTTGAAAAAATATTTTTTAAAACAATCCACGTTTATTGGTCCATGAAAAAATATTTCGTTAAAAAATTATTCTTTAAAACAATCCACGTTTATTGGTCCTTGAAAAAATATTTTTTAAAACAATCCACGTTTATTTTGGTCCTTGAAAAAATATTCTTTAAAAAATCCACGTTTATTGGTCCTTGAAAAAATATTCTTTAAAAAATCCAAGTTTATTTTGGTCCTTGAAAAAATATTCTTTAAAAAATCCACGTTTATTTTGGTCTTTAAAAAATCCACGTTTATTGGTCTTTTGGTCCTTGAAAAAATATTCTTTAAAAAATCCACGTTTATTTTGGTCTTTAAAAAATCCACGTTTATTGGTCTTTTGGTCCTTGAAAAAATATTCTTTAAAAAATCCACGTTTATTTTGGTCCTTGAAAAAATTTTCTTTAAAAAATCCACGTTTATTTTGGTCCTTGAAAAAATTTTCTTTAAAAAATCCACGTTTATTTTGGTCCTTGAAAAAATATTCTTTAAAAAATCCACGTTTATTGGTCCTTGAAAAAAATATTCTTTAAAAAATCCACGTTTATTGGACCTTGAAAAAAATATTCTTTAAAAAATCCACGTTTATTGGTCCTTGAAAAAATATTCTTTAAAAAATCCAAGTTTATTGGTCCTTGAAAAAATATTTCTTTAAAAAATCCAGGAAGGTCTTTGAAAAAATATTCCTTAAAAATCCATGTTTACGGAAGGTCCTTGAAAAAATATTCTTTAAAAAATCCACGCCTTGTATTGTTCTTGAAAAAAAATATATTTTTTTTAAATCCACGCCTTGTATTGTCCTTGAAAAAATATTCTTTGAAAAATCCACGACTTGCATTCTCCTTGAAAAAATATTTTTTTCAAAATCCACATTTATTTGGTTCTTGAAAAAATATTCTTTAAAAAATCGACTTCTCTGTTGTTGCTTGAAAAAATATTCCTTAAAAAATCCAAGCCTCGGTTGATGCTTGAAAAAGTATTCTATAAAAGTGACACGTTTCTGAAAGTCCTTGAAAAAATATTCTTTAAAAAATCCACGACTTAGTGGATGGTCCTTAAAAAGTATACTTTAAAAAATCCACGACTTAGTGGATGGTCCTTAAAAAGTATACTTTAAAAAATCCACGTCTCTGTTGTTGCTTGAAAAAATATTCTTTAAAAAATCCGCGTTTCCGTTGGTCCTTTAAAAAAGTATTCTTTAAAAAATCCACGTTTCTGTTGGTCCTTAAAAAAATATTCTTTAAAAAATCCACGCCTCTGTTGTTGCTTGAAAAAATATTCTTTAAAAAATCCACATGTCTGTTGTTGCTTGAACAAATATTCTTTAAAAAATCCACGACTCTGTTGTTGTATGAAAAAATATTTTTTAAAAAATCTACGCCTCGGTTGATGCTTAGAAAAATATTTCTTAAAAAATCTACACCTCGGTTGATGCTTGAAAAAATATTCTTTAAAAAATCCACGCCTCTGTTGTTGCTTGAAAAAATATTCTTTAAAAAATCCACATGTCTGTTGTTGCTTGAACAAATATTCTTTAAAAAATCCACGACTCTGTTGTTGTATGAAAAAATATTTTTTAAAAAATCTACGCCTCGGTTGATGCTTAGAAAAATATTTCTTAAAAAATCTACACCTCGGTTGATGCTTGAAAAAATATTCTTTAAAAAATCCACGCCTCGGTTGATGCTTGAAAAAATATTCTTTAAAAAATCCACGCCTCTGTTGATGCTTGAAAAAGTATTTTTTAAAAAATCTACGCTTCGGTTGATGCGTGAAAAAATATTTTTTAAAAAATCTACGCCTCCGTTGATGCTTGAAAAAATATTTTTTAAACAATCCACGCCTCGGTTAGTGCTTGAAAAAATATTCTTTAAATATCTGCGCCTCGGTTGTTGCTTGAAAAAATATTCCTTAAAAAATCCACGCCTCGGTTGATGATTGAAAAAATATTTGTTAAAAAATCTACGCCTCGGTTGTTGGTTGAAAAAATATTCTTTAAAAAATCCACGCCTCTGTTGGTCCTTAAAAAAATATTTTTTAAAAAATCTACGCCTCGGTTGATGCTTGAAAAAATATTCTTAAAAAAATCCACGCCTCGGTTGTTGGTTGAAAAAATATTCTTTAAAAAATCCACGCCTCTGTTGGTCCTTGAAAAAATATTCTTTAAAAAATCTACCCCTCGGTTGATGCTTGAAAAAATATTTTTTAAAAAATCCACGCCTCGGTTGTTGCTTGAAAAAATATTCATTAAAAAATCCATGCCTTGAAAAAATATTCTTCAAAAAATCCGTGCCTTGTACCACTGTCCCTGTGTCCTTAACTCCGCCAGTTAAACATAAAATTGTTATTAAGTCTATGCATACGAAGGTATATAATAATAAAAGCTTTAACGGTCTAACAGAACACCGTTACTAATATGAATCCCCTGCGGTGCAGTTTTTCCAAATGTCTAAAAGGTTGCTGTTTTCCACTGTTTTTTGTTCGGTTGGTGTTGCAATGGCCCAGCCACTACCATTAACATCATCATCATCTTCGTGGCCGCCAATGCCAAAACTACCCATACACACACAGCGGAACAGCGCAGCGCAGCCCAGCATTCATCCATTCAACCAACCGAGCGACCAACTAACCAAGCAACCGAACAACCATCCATTAATGCATTTACATTGCATGTCCTTGGCCATAAAATTGTTAGAGCCGTGGAGGAGCTCTGAACAGAAAATCCTAGAAACAAATAAACAAACCAAATGAACAATAACAACAACAGCAACAGCAAGCATTCATATGGTCGGATAAATGGGTGAATGGAGGAGGGGTGGATGGATAAATGCACAGCCGGGCAGGCGAGCTGGCAGGCAGGCAGACAGACAACTGAACATAACGGGGGCCATTCATACACAAATAGCGAGCGAGCGAACCGACGAACAAACAAACAAACACATTCAAACCAACCGTGCACATTTACAATTCTGACAATTATAGCAAATGTGAATTCGCCATGGACACGTGTTTGTTTGTTGTTTTATTTGTTTGAATGTATGCCTTGATGTGTGTGTGTGCAGATTCCCCCTGTGTGTGTGTGACTCCATGCACTGTTGCTTGAATAAGGCTTTGTTGGCTTATCCTTTGTATTTCATTGTACGAACTACAGTAGTTGTTCTAGCAGGATGCCGACCTGCATGTGTGTGTGTTAATGCCTTATGTAGGTGAGTCCCATTTGCCTCCGTTCGCCATTCATCTTTATGTCGAATTGTATTAAAAATAAAGAAGAGATTATTAAAATGTTTATTTCGAGGTTTTTATTAATCAGAACTCTATTTGGCCATAGACGAGAAAGATGCACCATAAAAGGTACGAGGGAGATTTTGCTTCAATGTGAGATAAAAATGATGGTATTAAATTATTAAAAAAAATGTTTTTTAAAGGATGAACGTGGATTTTTCAAAGAATATTTTTTCAAGGACCAAAGGACCAATAAAAGTGGTTCTTTTAAAGAATATTTTTTCAAGGACCAATAAACGTGGATTTTTTAAAGAATATTTTTTCAATGATCAAAAAATGTGGATTTTTTGAGAAGAATATTTTTTCAAGGAACAACAGAGGCGTGTATTTTTGAAAGAAAATTTTTTAAAAGACCAACAGAGGCGTGGATTTTTTAAAGAATATTTTATCAAGGACCACTTTAAACGTGGATTTTTTAAAGAATATTTTTTCAAGGATCCAATAAACGTGGTTTTTTTTAATGAATGTTTTATCAAGGACCAATTTAAACGTGGATTTTTTAAACAATATTTTTTCAAGGACCAAATAAATTTGGGTTTTTTAAAGAATATTTTTTTCAAGGACCAAATAAATTTGGATTTTTTAAAGAATATTTTTTCAAGGACTAATAAATTTGGATTTTTTAAAGAATATTTTTTCAAGGACTAATAAACTTGGATTTTTTAAAGAATATTTTTTCAAGGACCAAATAAACGTGGATTTTTTAAACAAAATTTTTCAAGGACCGTGGATTTTTTAAAGAATATCTTTTCAAGGACCAATCAAACGTGGATTTTTTAAAGAATATTTTTTCAAGGACCAATCAAACGTGGATTTTTTAAAGAATATTTTTTCAAGGACCAATCAAACGTGGATTTTTTAAAGAATATTTTTTCAAGGACCAATCAAACGTGGATTTTTTAAAGAATATTTTTTTTTAAGGACAAAATAAACGTGAATTTTTTAAAGAATATTTTTCAAGGACCTTTAGTAAATCAAACGTGAATTTTTTAAAGAATATTTTTTTCAAGGACCAATAAACGTGGATTTTTAAAGAATATTTTTTTCAAGGATAATAATTATAATGTAATAATTTCTTCAAAGACCAGCGCACCAACATGGTTTGATATATTTTAGAATATGTTTTCAAGGACCTTCACATCACTAAATTGGAAATTTTTAAGAGTATGTTTCAAGTTAAAAAAACGTTATCTAAAGTAATCCAGACAATACGTTCGCTTTTTGAGGAATATTCTACAAAATCCATTTTAGAAATCAGAACATATTCTTAGAGAAATCTTTGAAGAAACATTCTAAACTTTCGGCCTTAAACATATATTGTAGAGGATATAATTTCGTTCCTTAAAATATTGAAGAATATCGACTTTCTTTGAAAGATAATCAACGTTTGTCCAGAAAAAAATTCACGTTTATTCTTAAAAATAATCCAAGATAAATTGACTTTGGTCCTAGAAAAAGTTGATAGATCGACCTCGGTGCTAGTGAAAATATTCTTAGAGAAGTCAAAGATGATCTTTGGAAAAATATTCCATGAAATATTTACGATAGGGTCTTGAAAAGCAATAATAATCCTTAGTAATGGTCATTAAAGAAATATCCTTAAAAAATGCACGTGGCCTTAGAAAATTCATGATTAAATATCCTTGAAGAAATGTGCTTAGAATATCCACGTTGGTCTTTAAAGAAATAATCGTAAAAAAGTCCATGTTTGAAGGTACTTAAAGAAATACAAATAGGAAACTCCACGTTGGCTCTTAAAATGTTTTAAAAATTCGATTTGGTCCTTTGAAAAAATATTGTAGAAAATATTGCCTTGAAGTTTTTCAAAAAAGTCGCAGTGGTATTTGGATAAACTATTTTTATTCCACTCTGGTCCTTAAAAATAGAATTTTAAGATCGATTTGGAAAGAGTTTGGAAAGAGCTCCTTAAAAATCATCTTCCATTTTTAGAAAAATCGGATTTTGGTCTTCAAATGGTATTCTTAAAATCCGAGTTTGGTCCTTGAAAAAAAAAATCCTATTTAAAATCAAAAGTCCTTCAGAAAACCTTAAAAATCCACTTGTTGTCCTTTAAAGAAATCATCTTAAAAATTCAAATTTGGTTCTTAAAACATCTTCTCGGAATTTTTACCACTTGTGTAGGGGTATTTATTCTTCACCTTTTTTTCAAAAAAATCCATATTTGAATCCGAGTACTTTTGAAATTCACTTTTCTAACTTTATATACTCTAGAAATATCTTAAAAACCCCTACTTTAAAATCCACGTTTGGTCTTTGAAAAAAAAAAAAAAAAAATCATATTTAAAAACCTACGTGTGGTCCTTTAAAGAAATCATCTTGAAAATCCAGATTTAGTGCTTAAAAATCCTCCTTCACCGTGTGCGTAGGCCTATATCTCCCTGATATATTTTTTTTAATAAAAAAAATCCATATTTAAAGCCGACTTTTCCATTTCGTCCTTTAATTTTTTAGGATTTCTATTCCCTGGACAAATCTTGTGGTCCTATCTAAAAGTCCACTTGGGTCCTTAAAAAAATCACATTTTAAATCAAAAATCCTTCCGAAAATCTTCTTAAAAATCCACTTGCGTCTTTCCCAAACATCCAAAATTGTGGTAAAGTTTTTTTTTTGGTGAAAAAAGTAATCCTTGTTGGACTTTGAAAATATATTCTAAACAAATTGTGTATATGGCATGGATGTCCCTTAAAAATATTTCTAGTTCTTATAAAATTACGATTGTAGCTGTAAACCACTTCAAAACAATATTCAAAAAAATCGAAATTTGTAGCTCTTCAAATACAAGTTTGTTAGTCCACTATTCCTTGAAAAAAATCTCGAGAGGTTCCCGTTATTTTTGAAGAAAACAATAAATATTTTTTAAATATTTTTTTCATTACGGCTTCTTTAAAATTTATTGAGTTTTTCTAGAATTTCATTATGTCGACCTTGATTTCTTCTAGACTCAAAGAAATGCCATTAATTTTTTCAACGAAAAAATCTTTATACAAAATAAATAAATTATTCCATTGTCGTAAAACTTTCGTCTGAGGATAATTTGCCTGCTGCTTAATCCTCCTACGCACAGCCAATCATATTTAATTAACCATTTATTAATAATGACGCCACCAGCTGTTCCGTGGCTGGAACAACGCCAAGACCAAAGACGAATTTCTAATCACAAAATAAATTCGATGAAGCGTACTTAATCAACATCATCATTTGGTGGAGTCCATGGAACACACATTCCCGGCCAGGCCATACAACATCTGTGTAGGTGTGTGGTCTGGACGAACAACCTTCAAAAAAATTCGTTTGTCATCACAGCGAGCGAGACTGTGTCAAAGATGTTGATGACGCTGATGGCTGATGAGTGGTTTATTAAAGTTTGTGTAGCCAACGGATGGGCGGACGGACGCAGGACTGCCACGACGAAAATGTCAAATAAACATCAATATTATTATAAGAAGAATATTTTTGCATATCTTAAGGCGCTTGTCATAATTTCCTGTGGAGACCACTTTTGGGCGGTGGTGAGTGAGAGACATGTTGTTTCCTTTTGGTTATTGAACCAAATATCCTGTTGTCCAACAAGCTTTTTTGTAGTGGTGGTGGTGGGGAGAGAGATCCGTGACAGGCTGTGATTTGTCGCCCTGGTATGACGTTAAAATATTCACAATCCAGCGAAAATTGTCTTATTATTTGAATATTTTTTTCAGCTGAAGAAAATTTCTCAAAAATTCAAGAAAATGAAAATATTAACATAAAGTTGAGGCAAAAATATTCAAAAATGCCATACTTGGTTTCAAGGACATTCCTGTGGAAATCAAATTCGTGGAGTCCATAATTGAAGTGTTGTTTGTCATTTTTTGGAAGGACAAACAAGGCCATTATTTTGCGTT
>NW_026712319.1:335000-374261 GCF_030504385.1 Musca domestica | reverse complement strand
GGTCGATTTCATTCATGTACCTATTATAGACCATCTAATTAAAGTTAATAAGCATTTTCAAAGCCAGCAAGCAGTAGCATCAGCACTTTTACCCCAAGTAGAGCTGGAGATTTTTTTTTGGTTGGAGTTGGAAGCTTCTTCAGCAATGTTATGCGGTTTGTATAACTAGCCAAAAATTTAATTCAACAAAGCAGCAAATGGGGGACTGAAGGGCCATGGAAAAAAGTGAAATCGAAAAAAATGGAGATTACGAACAAAAACTGGGACTTGTGAAAATTTGAAGAGAAAACAAAAAATTGAAAAAAAAATCAAAAAAATTAAAAAAAAAAATCAAAAAAAAAATTAAAATTAAAAAAATAAAATAAAAATATTAATGAAGAAATATAAAAAATTAAAAAAAAATATTAATGAAAATTTTAAAAAAAATAATAAACAAAATTAATAGAACAAAAAAAAAAATTATTTAAAAAAGAAAACAGAAAAATTTAAAAAAAATATATTTAAAAAATATTAGTAAAAGCAAAATTTTTTGGAGGAAATTTCTTGAAAAATTAAAAAAAAAATATAAAAAAATTAATTAAACATTTTGAAAAGACAACAAAAAAATTGAAAAAAAAAAAAACGCAAAAATTAAAGAAAAATCAAAAAATTAAAAAAAATAAAAAAAAATATTTAAAAAATATTAATGAAAAATTTAAAAAAAAAATTATTTAAAAAATATTAATAAAAAATTTAAAAAAAAAATAATAGAACAAAAAATTTTAATTTTTAAAGAAAATATAGAAAAATTTAAAAAAAAAATATTTTGAAAAATATTGATGAAAGCAAAATTTTTTTTCGAGGAAATTTCTTGAAAAATTGAAAAAAATATTTAAAAAAAATTAATTAAAAAATATTAGTGAAATTTCATTCATAAATGTTTTTTTTATTACTCTGCAAAATAAAAACAAGCGAGGATTTTGTTTTTTGATGTAATATCAGGGGTAGATTTTTTGAAATATTTTTTTTTTTTTTTTTGAGGAAATTTCGTGGATGAAATTTTTAAAAATATTTTACTGAGCCATGAAAAAAAAAATAGAAATTGTGAACAAAAATAGGACTTTGAAGATAACAAAAAATTGAAAAAAATAATAAAAATTAACTAAAAATATTAGTGAAATGTTAATTCTCTGCAAAACCAAAACAACGCAGGATTTTTTTTAAGGTAATGTCTGGGATAGATTTTTTGAAATACATTTTTTGAGGAAATTTTGGATTTTTTAAAAATATTCAATTGAGCATTTAAAAAAGTAAAATTAAAAGAAAAAATTGAAATTGTGAACAAAAAATAGGACTTGTGAAATTGTTAAGAAAAAAACAAAAAAAAATTAAAAAAATAAAAATTGTTTTTTTAATGGAATGTCAGAGGTGGATTTTATTTAGGACTTTGAAGATAACAAAAAATTGAGAAAAAGGAATAAAAAAAAAAAATAATTAAAAAATATTAGTGAAATGTCATTCATAAATGTTTTTGTTTAATTCTCTGCAAAACAAAAACAAGGGCGGATTTTATTTTTATTTATTTATTTTTTTTATGTAATATCAGGGTTAGTTTTTCTGAAATATATTTTTTGAGGAAATTTCGGGGATGGATTTTTTAAAAATATTTTATTGAGCCATGAAAAAAGTGAAATAAAAAAAAATAGAAATTGTGAACTAAAAATAGGACTTGTGAAATTTTTAAGAGAAAAACATAAAAAAAATAAAAAAAATTTTTTGATGCAATGTCAGAGGTTGATTTTTTTAGGAAATTTCGTGTGTGGATTTTTTTAAAAATATTTAATTAAGCATTGAAAAAGTGAAGTTAAAAAATTAGAAATTGTGAACAAAAAATAGGACTTTGAAGATAAAAAAAATTTAACAATAAAAAATTTAAAAAAAAAATAAAACAAGAAAAAAAAAATAATTAAAAAATATTAGTGGAATATCATTCTATCATTCATAAATGTTTTTTTTTATAATTATGAAAAAAGTGGAGATTTGAACAAAAAAAATAGGACTTGTGAAATTTTTAAGTGAAAAAATTTAAATAAAATTGAAAAAGAAAAATAATGAAAAAATATTAGTGAAATATTATTTATAGTATTTTTTTTTTAATTATACTGTAAAGCAGCGGATTTTTTTTTTTTTTGTGATGGAATTTCAGTTTTAAATTTTTTGAAATATATAATAAACTTTTTAAAAATATTTTATTGAGCCATGAAGGAAAGTGAAATTAAAAAAAATAGAAATAGTGAACAAAAATTAGGACTTGTAAAATTTTGAAAATAACAAAAAATTGAAAAAATAAATTTAAAAAAAAACTTTCTAAAATTTAGAAAAGAAGTATAAAAAAATAAAAAAATTTTAGTGAAAATTTGGGAATGGATTTTTTAAAAATATTTAATTGAGCCATGAAAAAAGTGAAATTAAAATAGAGAAAATTGGGAGAATAAAAGAACTTGTGAAATTTGGAAGAGAAGAAAAAAATGAAAAATAAAATATTAAAAAAAAGTTGAAAAAAAATTGTTTAATTTTATTTAAAATTTTAAGTAGAAAACAAAAAATTAAAATAAAAAAAAATAATTAAAAAATATTAGTGAAATATCGAAAAATTCAAAGCAAACACAAACTTTTTTTGTGGGGGGAGGTAAATTATTAAAAAAAAAATATATTTTTTGAAAAAATTTCAAGGATGAACTTTTTAAAAATATTTATTGTGCCATGAAGGAAAGTGAAATTTAAAAAAAATAGAAATAGTGAACAAAAATTAGGGCTTGTAAAATTTTGAAAATAACAAAAAATTGAAAAAATAAATTTAAAAAAAAACTTTTTAAAATTTAGAAAAGAAGTATAAAAAAATAAAAAAATTTTAGTGAAAATTTGGGAATGGATTTTTTAAAAATATTTAATTGAGCCATGAAAAAAGTGAAATTAAAATAGAGAAAATTGGGAGAATAAAAGAACTTGTGAAATTTGGAAGAGAAGAAAAAAATGAAAAATAAAATATTAAAAAAAAATTGTTTAATTTTATTTAAAATTTTAAATAGAAAACAAAAAATCAAAATAAAAAAATAATCAAAAAATTAGCGAAATATCATTCATAGATGTTGTTTTTTTAATTACTCTGCAAAGCAAAAACATATTTTTTTAGGGATTTTGTTTAAATATGTAAAAAATATGGAAAATTTCGGGGATGAATTTTTTAAAAATATTTTATCGAGCCATGAAAAACGTGAAATTGAAATTGTGAAGAAAGTAATAGAAATTGTGAAATTTTAAAGAGAAAAACGATTTAAGTAAACCTAAATAAAAATGAAAAATAAAAAAAATAATAAAAAAATGTTACAAAAATATCATTCAAAGACAAGAACAAAGCAATAACAAGGGCGGCTTTTTTTTATGGATTTTTAGTCGTAAATTTTTTGAAATATATTTTTTGGGGAAATTTTGGGAATGGCTTTTTCAAAAAACATACTTAAATAATATTTAATATTTTTTTTAAAAATATCCAGGTTCGTTAGTTTTATATATTTTTTAAAATCCAGTATTGTTAGTTTTGTGAAAAAATATATTTTTAAAAAATCCACGATAACAATTTCTTTGAAGGTTTTTTTTTTATCCACGTTAAGAAAAAAATTTTTTTTGTTTAAAATCAACGTTTGTTAGTTTTTATAAAAAATATATATTTTTTAAATCCACGTTTGATAGTTTAAAAAATATATATTTTTTAAACTCACATTTGATAGTTCTACAAAAAAATATTTTTTAAAAAATCCACGTTTATTAGTTTTATAAAAATATATATATTTTTTTTAAAAATCAACTTTCCTACTTTTTTGAAAAATATTTTTAAAAAGTCCACGTTTGTCACTTTTATGACAAAATATTTTTGAAAAAATACCCAGGATTGCTATTTCTTTGGAATTTTTTTAATCCATGTTTGCCATTGTTTGGAAATAAATATTTTTTTAAATCCATGTTTGCCATTTTTTGTATTTTTTTAAATATACAAGTTCATAATTTCTTTGAAAAAACATTTTTTGAAAAATCTACGTTTGCTATCTTTTGTTATATTTTTTTAAAAATCCGCATTTGCTATTTCTTAAAAAAATATTTTGTTATTTATATGAAAAAATAATTTTTAATAAATCCACCTTTTCAAATTTTGTTTTTTGAGAACTTTTAAATAATTTTTTTCCTTAAAGAATTTTTTTTTTTAAAGATACAAAGTCCCAAACAAAAGATATATTTTAAAAAAAATATTTTTTTAAAAAAAAAATATTGTTTTAAGAAATTTAAAATTTATTTTTTAAAAAATAAATTTTATCTAAATTTTTTTTTAATTTTTATGTAAGTTGACATAACATAAAAAATGTGTTTGTTAAAACAATTTCCATACAAAAAGTATTTTTTAATGACATTTTAAATTAAAGTTCAATTTTTTAAAGAAATTTGAACTTAATATTTTTTAAAGAATTTTAATTAATATTTTCTTCATTTTATTAGGTAGATATTACCAAATAAAAATATATATATTTTTAAAGAAATTTAAAACTGATAGTTTTTTTTAATAAATTTTCAATTAATTTTTTATTTATTTTTTTAATTTTTATGTAAGTTGACGTAACGTAGAAAAATGTGTTAGTTAAACAATTAACAAATAATTTTTTTTTTTTTTTTAAATGAAATTTTATTTTTAGTTACAAAATATTTAGATAGACATTTACAAATAAAAAATCATTTTTTAAAGAAATTTTAAATAACTATTTTTAATAAATTTTAATAAATATTCATATAACATAGAAAATATGTTTGTTAAAACAATTTCCAAAAAAAAAAATATATGTTTTTAAAGGAATTTTAAAAAGCATTTTTTAAATAAATTTTAAATAATTATTTAAATGAAGATTAATAAATATTTGTTTTCAATTTTTTCGATACAAAATATTTAAATAGACATTCCCAAATTAAAAATATTTTTTTTAAGAAATTTTAATTTTTTTAATAAAGTTTAACCAATATTTTTTTGTTTCTTTTTATTTTCAGGTACGCTGACATTTTTAAAAAATCTCCAATATTTTGGTATGTTGGTATTGACCTTTTATGACATTTTTTTTTTTGAATTTTCAATGATGTAAGAAAATACAATCGAATTCCAATTAACGAATGAAAAAAAATATAAACAAATATCTTTGACGTCCAGCTTAAATGTCCATTGACCCAATGCTGGGAATTTTTGCCCAGCATCAATTTGTCATATTTTTTCGTCAGAATATGACTGCAGGGCATGATCTGCCTGCATATGACACAATCTCGTATTTATTTTATGAAAAGAAAAACAAACACAAAAGTATTGAAACCAGTTCCAGAGAAATTCATTTCTCACCCATCTGAAATTAATTAGAAAAAATAAATAAAAAAAATAAAACATTTAAGAAAAGTTCAAAAAACAGATTGGTGATTTTGGAAGGAGGGTTTAATGACCTACAGCCAGTCAGCCATCCATCCAGTAGCCAAAATGAGGTGGCAACTACTTTGAAGTTTTTTTTTTTTTGGGTAATTTCCATTTGTTGATTTAATTTATTAAAATTGTTATAAAGACCCCCGCCAAACAAATGGCCATTAACATTGTTATCAAGCCATCTACCAACCTACCTACCTAGCTTTGGCATGTTAATTGCTTAATAAATAAAAGAAAAATACTTTTAAGCGCAGTAGCAACAAAAAAAAGGCATAAGAAGGAAAATTACTAAAAAAAAAAATTTTTTATTAAAAAAAGATATTTTTTTATGCAAAAATAAAAAAACAAAGAGTTTTCCAACAAATCAGTAAAAAAATAAAAAGGAAAATTACTTTAAAATTTCTATTTTTATTTATTTTTAAACATATTTTCTAACAAATCACAAAAAAAATAAAATCGAAAATTACTTTAAAAATTGTATTTTTATTTTTTTATTTTTAAAAAAATATTTTTTTTTGTAAAAAATTACAAAACTAAAATAAAAGGGAAAGTTACTTCAAAAAGTAAATTATTATTTATTTTTAAAAATATTTCCCAACGAAATAGTAGCTAGAATAAAAAGGAAAATCACTTTAAAAATTTTAATTTTTATTTTTAAAAAATATTTTTTTTATAAAAAAATACAAAACTAAAATTCCATTGAAATGTGGAAAGAAATATATTCTAAATAAAATTTTATATTCCGCTTGATTTTTTAATTCCATTTCAACTTTTTTAAAGAAATTTTGAATTGAAGATTTTTTAAAGGAAATTTAAATTAATTTTTTTTTCTAAAGGAATTTTAATTAATATTTTTTTAAACAAAAAAAAATTGTTTTTAAAGAAATTTTAGTTTTTTTAAAGAAATTTTAATTTTTTTTAAGAAATTTTAATTTTTTTAAGAAACTTAAAACTCATTTTTAAAAAAAAAATTATTTAATATTTTTTTTAATTTTTTTATGTAAAAAATGTGTTTGTTAAAAAAATTTCCAAATAAAAATATTATTTTTTTAGGAAATTTAAATTTTTTTTAAATATTTTTTAATTAATTTTTTTTATGAAAATGTAATTTTTTTTTCATTTGTTGGATAAAAAACTAAAATACCTTTCCCTTTTATATTCCGCTTGATTTTTTTAATTCCATTTAAATTTTTCTAAAGAAATTTTAAATTAATTTTAATGGAAATTTTAAATAATTTTTTTTTAATTTAATTAAAATATTTTATCCTAAAAAAATTTAATTTTTTTAAAGACATTTTAATTTTTTTTTTTTTGAGAAATTTATTTTTTTTAAGAAATTTTAATTAATTTTTTTTTTAATTTTTTATTTTATTTTAGGGAATATATTTTGAAATAAAATTTTACTTTTTATATTCCGCCTGATTTTTTTTAATTCCATTTAAATGTTTTAAAGAAAATTTAAATTAAAATATTTTTTTCAAACAAAAAATTATTTTTATAAAAGTTTTATTCTTTTTAAGAATTTTAAAATTCATTTTTAAAAGAAATTTTAATTTATATTTTTTATTTTTTTTATTCCCTAAAATATATTTTAAATAAGAATTTCCTTTTTATATTCCGCTTGATTTTTTTTTTGATTCTATAAAACAATTTAAAAAAAAACTTAAATTTAAAAGAAATTTTAAGTTAAAAAAATGTTTTATGGAATTTTATTTTATTTATTTATTTATTTATTTTTTTTTTTTTTTTTTTTTTGAGAAATATAAAATTCATTTTTTTAATGAAATTTTAATTAATATATTTTTTTAATATTTTTATTTCCTAAGATATGTTTTAAAAAAAATTTACTTTTTATATTCCGCTTAATTTTTTTAATTCTATTTTAATTTTTTTAAAGCAATTTTAAATTGAATTTTTTTAAAGAAAATTTAAGTTAAAATATTTTTTTCCAAAGGAATTTTAATTAATATTTTTTAAACAAAAAATATTTTTTTAAAGAAATTTTAATTTTTTTACAAAATGTAAAATTCATGTTTTTTTACAAAATTTTAATTAATTTAATTTTTTTATTCCCTAAAATATATTTTAAATAAAATTTTACTTTTTATATTCCACTTGATTTTTTTTTTTTTTTTTTTTTTTTTTGATTTGATATTTATTTTTTTCCATTTATATTTTTTAAAGCAATTTTAATTTAAATTTTCTTAAAAAAATAATTTAAACGTGCTTTAAAAAATGTAAATGGAATTACAAAAAAAAAATCAATTTTAAATTGATTTTTTTAAGAAAATTTAAATTAAAATATTTTTTCTAAAGGAATTTAAATTAATATTTCTTTTATTATTTAAGAAATTTTAATTCTTTTAAGAAATTTAAAATTCATTTTTCTTAAGAAATTTTAATTAATTTTTTTTATTCCCCTAAATATACTTTAAATAAAATTTTACTTTTTTTAATTTAACTTAATTTTTTTAAATTTTAAAATAAAAATTTTTAAAGAAAATTTAACTTAATTTTTTTTCTAAAAGAATTTTAATTTAAAAAAAATAGTTTTTTTTATGAAATTTAAAATTAATTTCAAAGGTTTTTTATTTCTAAAAAATGTTTTAAATAAAATTTTTATTTGATTTTGATAGATTTTTTTTTTTTTGTAATTCCATTTACATTTTTTAAAGCAATTTTAATTTAAATTTTCTTAAAAAAAAATTAATTTAAACGTGCTGTAAAAAATGTAAATGGAATTACAAAAAAAATCAATTTTAAATTGATTTTTTTAAGAAAATTTAAATTAAAATATTTTTTCTAAAGAAATTTAAATTAATATTTCTTTTATTATTTAAGAAATTTTAATTCTTTTAAGAAATTTAAAATTAATTTTTCTTAAGAAATTTTAATAAATATATTTCAAATAAAATTTTACTTTTTTTAATTTAACTTAATTTTTTTTAAATTTTAAAATAAAAATTTTTAAAGAAAAATTAACTTAATTTTTTTTCTAAAAGAATTTTAATTTAAAAAAAATAGTTTTTTATGAAATTTAAAATTAATTTCAAAGGTTTTTTATTTCTAAAAAATGTTTTAAATAAAATTTTATTTTTTATATTCCGCTTGTTTTTTCTTAATTCCACGCTTAAGAAAAATTAAAAAAGAATTCGCCTTTAATGTATTAAAAATAAATAAAATAAAATAAATATAGCATTGTCACCTTGATCTAAAAATTCTGCCTTGAGGCCACACATTTCCCCTTCCCCGTGAGTGTGTCTTTTTTATTTATTTTTTTGGAGAAACAACATCCGTTCCTTTCAATTTCTAATTTTTTAAATAAATTTCCAAATAAACACAAGTGTTTTTTTTTTTTGGCAAATAATAACATTTTTCATAAACGTAATATTTGAAAATATGGTTTGATAAAGGAAACAACAACAACACACAAATCTATTTGAATAAAATATGTTCGGTGTGTGCATTTGAGCTTTTATTCTATACTTCCGTTCCAATTTCCATTCACCGGTTTGTTCAATTGTTTTTAAAAAAATAGAAATTGTTTGGACAACTGAAAATGTGAAGAGAAAAACCAAATAATATTTATTTTTGATAAAAATAATAAAAAAAAAAAATTGAACAAAAAATGGGATTAAATCGGGGCAGGGTTTTTATTGCTTCAATGGAAAATAATTTTTCAAATAGTTGAGAATATTCAAAATTTTTTCTTTTTTGGATATTTTAAAAATTATTTTTATTTAAGTATTTTCCAAAATAAAAATGATTTTTACATTCTTTTTTTTAATTTTATTGAATGAAAGAAAAAAATGTCAAAAATAGCATCAAATTTTAGAATAAGTTCCGATTTTTTCGAATTGGTCACCTTTGACACGAATTATAGCCTTCAAATGACCATTGAAATCGTCACACGCTCGTGACGGGCCAACCTTGCTTTCCAAAATACTCCAGACACAATATAATCCAACGGATTTGTATCCGGAGTTTTTTTGGTGGCCATTTTGTGCTGGAAATGAAGCGAGCAACCTTATTTTGTAACCATTCTTATTTTGTAACCATCCTGTTGGAATGTCCAAGGTCTGCGGCCAAAATGTTTGCGTGGCCCCAAGGCTTTAATACACCCTCCAGAATATTTTCGCGATAATATTCGGCATTTATTCAAGATGCCACGGTCGATTAATACGAGCGGAGAGCGACCATCGGCTGTTTTGTGGCATAAAAATTGAGAAACTGACTTGATATTGATAATTTTTCTTCAGTATAACAGTTTATTCTAAAGTTGTTATACTCTTCAAAATCATAAAACTCATCAAATAGTTGGTAAATACATTTATTTAGCTAAAATTATGTTGTATAACAGTTTTTCTCTCAGTATAACACTTACCGAAAAACTGTTATACAAAAAAAAAATTGCCAAAATACATATAAAAATAGTTAAAATGGCTAACTTATTGCATAAAATTGAGAAATTTAATAGATTTTGATAATTGTTCTTCAGTATAACAGTTTCTTTTGAAGTATAACAGTTTCTTTTGAAGCTGTTATACACTTTAAAATTAAAAAAAAATCATATAATTATTACTAAATACATTGATTTGCCAGAAATTGTGTTGTATAACAGTTTTTGTTCCGGTATAACAGTTACCAAAAAACTGTTATACTAGTGAAAAAAACGTGAAAAAAGCGTAATAGTTAAAATTATTCTTTTTATAATTTTTAAAAATCATTTTTTACAGATTTAGGCTATTTTATTGCATAAAATTGAGAAATTTGATAGATACTGATAATTTTTCTTCAGTATAACAGTTTATTTTGAAGCTGTTACATACTTAAAAAGCAAAAAAAAACTCATGAAATAGTTGGTAAATGCATTATTTGGCTAAACTTGTGTTATATAACAGTTTTTGTTCCAGTATAACAGTTACCAAAAACTGTTATACTAGAGAAAAATTACCAAAATCTCTGGCAAGTAAACACGAAATTCTCACCAAAATGCTTTTTTATGCTTGTAAACAATTACTGGAATAATTTTAACAGATGTCGGACGAGTGGCTTGGAAATGAAGTTGGTTGCAGTTTTTTCATCTCACCCTGTATATTAAAATTTAATGCACAAAAACTAATAACTTTCAATTTCAATTTATTTTCAAACATTTGCACACTAGCTGAGTTTGAAATCACGCAACATTGGCATAGAAATAAATCACAAAAAAATCAAAAAAAAAAAATTGGACAACAATACGTCATGAAAAAATGAACTAGAGCAGCAAATGAAAGTAAATGGGAAATTGCACGCAATATTCAATTTAATGAAAGTTGTTGTTGGAGATTTTTTCTCTAAATCAAAAAAAAAAATATGAAATTAGAGAATTAAATTAATTTTGAGTTTTAAATGGGCATAGTTTAGATTTTCATATTATTTCTGGGATTCTTAGAGTGAATTCATATAGCAATGCTATGCGATTTCTATAGCCATGGAAAAAAGTGAAATTAAAAAAATGGAAATTGTGAATAAAAACTGGGACTTGTGTAATTTTGAAGATACCAAAAAATAAAAAAATTATAAAAAAATCTGGGAAGTAAAAACAAGTGCGGATTTTTTGAAATATATTTTTTAAGGGAATATCGGGGGTAAATTTTTTGAAATATATTTTTTGGGGATGGATTTTTTTTAAATATTCTTTGAAAAAATATTTTTTTAAAGCCACGTTTGTCATTTCTTTGAAAAAATATTTTTTTTAAAAAATCCAGGTTTGCAATTTTTTTGAAAAAAATATTTTTTTTTTTTAAAAAATCCACGTTTGTCATTTCTTTGAAAAAAATATTTTTTTTTTTTTAAAAATCCACGTTTGTCATTTCTTTGAAATAATATTTTTTTTAAAAAATCCACGTTTGCTATTTCTATGAAAAAAATATTATTCTAAAAAAATCCACGTTTGAAAAATATCTTTTTTAAAAAGCCACGTTTGCTATCACTTTATAAAAATATTTAAAAAAAAAATAAACGTTTGCTATTTCTTTGAGAACACATTTTTTTAAATCCACATTTGCTATTTCTTTGAAAAAATATTTTTTTTAAAAATCCACGTTTGCTATTTCTTTGAAAAAATATCTTTTTTAAAAATCCATGTTTGCTATCACTTTATAAAAATATTTAAAAAAAAATAAACGTTTGCTATTTCTTTGAGAACACATTTTTTTAAATCCACATTTGCTATTTCTTTGAAAAAATATTTTTTTTAAAAAACCCACGTTTTCCATTTCTCTGAAAAAAATATTTTAAAAAATCCACGTTTGCTTTTTCTTTGTAAAAAAATATTTTTTTAAAAATCCACTCTAGGTTTTTCTTTGAAGAAATATTTTTTTAAAAAAAATCCACGTTTGCTATTTCTTCGAAAAAATATATTTTTAAAAAAAATCCACGTACATCGGGGGTACATTTTTTGAAATAAATTTTTCGGGGATGGAATTTTTTTAAATATTCTTTGAAAAAATATTTTTAAAAACAAAACCACGTTTGCCATTTTTTTGAAAAAATATTTTTTTTAAAAAATCTACGTTTGCCATTTTATTGAAAAAATATTTTTTTAAAAAATCCACGTTTGCCATTTCTTCGAAAAAATATATTTAAAAAAAAAATCCACGTTTGTCATTTCTTTAAAAAAATATTTTTTTAAAAAAAAAATCCACGTTTGTCTATTCTTTAAAAAAATCCACGTACATCGGGGGTACATTTTTTGAAATATATTTTTCGGGGATGCATTTTTTTTAAATATTCTTTGAAAAAAATTTAAAAACAAAACACGTTTGTCATTTCTTTGAAAAAATATTTTTTTAAAAATCCACACTAGGTTTTTCTTTGAAGAAATATTTTTTTAAAAAATCCACGTTTGCTATTTCTTTGAAAAAAAAAAAAAATTAAAATCAACGTTTGCTATTTCTTTAAGAAATTAACCTTTGCCATTTATAAAAATATTTTTTTTTAAATAAATGTTTGCACTTTTTTGAAAAAATATTTTTTTTTAAATAAATTAACCTATTTTTTGAAATAATATATATTTTTAAAAAATCTACGTCTGGTATTTCTTTGAAAAAAAAATATATTTTTTTTAAATAAATGTTTGCAATTTTTTGAAAAAATATTTTTTTAAATAAATTAACCTTTGCTATTTTTTGAAATAATATATATTTTTATAAAATCTACGTTTAGTATTTCTTTGAAAAAAATATATTTTTTTAAAAAATCCACCTTTCTATTTCTTCGAAAAAAATATTTTTTTAAAAAATCCACGTTTCTATTTCTTCGAAAAAAATATTTTTTTAAATAAACGTTTGCTATTTTTTGAAAAAATATTTTTTTTAATTTACGTTTGATATCTTTTGAAAAAAATATTTAAATTTACTTTTGCTATTTCCTTAAAAAATATTTTTTAAAAAATCCACGTTTGCCATTTCTTTGAAAAAATATTTTTTTTTTTAAATCTACGTTTGCTATTTTTTGAAAAAATATTTTTTTTAAAAAGTGTACGTTTCCTTTTTTTTTGAAAAAATATTTTTTTTAAAAAGTGTACGTTTGCTACTCCTTCGAAAATATCTTTTTTGCTATTACTTTGAAAAAATATTTAAAAAAACACGTTTCCTATTTCTTTAAAAGATTATATTTTTTAAAGAACCTCGTTAGCCTTTTAGAAAAAATATTTTTTTTTTTGAAACCCTCGTTTGCTATTATTATTATTATTATTATTTTTTTTTTTTTTTTTTTGTAAAAGATCCTTGTTTGCAATTTTTTAAAACAACCATTTTTTAAAAAAATTTCGCATGTAGATTTTTCATTTATTTATTTATATATTTAATTATTTTTTTTTTTTTTTTTTTTTTGATATCCTTTTTCTCTAAATCAAAAAACAAAAAAAAATAGAGAATTAAGTAAATTTAGAATTTAATATTTTTCTGGCATTCTTAGAGTCAGTCTCAAATGCGGAATTTTAAAAGCTTAATTTTGAGAGTGTTCAGAAACCCCTGAACTGGGCCATGCTGTAACAGTTTGTTTTGATGATTCATTAAAATTATCAATATTTTTCAACTTAAAATAGCTAAATGTTATATTATCTGAGAATAATAGATGATTTTTATGTCAAAAATTCCGAAAAACAAATATTCAGCCCTATCATTGATATCCGCGGAGAATTCTTTTCGTACGGAGAGCATTTTTCTAGAGTGATCATGCCATTCAATCAAAAATAAGTGGGGAGAAATAATTTGCGAAGATGGCAACGCGAATGGTTGTTTTTCGTGCCTTGTGTACCCTATATGTGGTGGTGGAAATTTATGCAAATTTGAAGTGCTTTGTTTTTTTTTTTTTTTTTGTAAAAATTCAGATATTTGTATAAAAAAGTGTAGTATTAAACAATTAATTTTGTGGTGTAGGTAACACGAGGAGTGGGATTTTTGTGCCATATGTTTTTAATTTCGTTTTGTGGCTCTACATTAATTTCCTTGCCACCATAAATATTGGTTCTTTCATACTAACACATGTATGGAGTGGGTGATAAAGCCAAGTAAACAACATGTTTACATGTAGGCATCTGCATGCGTGTGCTTGAGTGCGGAGAGCATTTTTCTGAGTGATCATGCCATTCAATCAAAAATAAGTGAGGAGAAATAATTTGCGAAGATGGCAACGCGAATGACTGTTTTTCGTAACTTGTGTACCCTATATGGCAACACGAATGGTTGTTTTTCGTAACTTGTGTACCCTATATGGCAACGCCAATGGTTGTTTTTCGCGCCTTGTATACACTACATGTTGTGGCAATTGATGCAAAATTTGAAGTGTTTTGTTTTTTTTTTATAAAAATGCAGATATTTGAATAAAAAAATGTATGGTATTATTATTCAAATATATATGTTGTTCCTTGGCTAATTTCCATATTCGGATTAATGACCTTCTCCCTCGAAATTTTTAATTTCGGTTTTGTGGCTCTACATTAATTTCCCTGTCTCCATAAATAATGGTTGGATTTACATACATACTAACACATGTAGATGAGGGATTAAGTAAAGTAAACGCATATTTATATGGATCTGTAAGCATCTGTGTGCGTGTGTGTTTTATAAATGGCAATTGAAACCGCAATGCATTAAAATCAAACCACAAAAAGTTATAGCAAAACACACACACACACATACATATATTCGTATCCAAATCATGAATCATATCCTTCGGCCATAAAATCGATTATATGGTAGAGCCAAAGGGTCTCCAAAGGCTGGTTGTCTAATAAAAGACGGGTCAGAGTATGAGATACTCAAAGCAAGCAACCGAGACCTCAGATGTACATTTTTAGAGAGCCAGCTTCTTCTATGTATAGTCCGGTTCTTAAAGAGCCAACTGCTCCCTCGATTTTTGTCATTTTTAGAAATTTACCAATTTTTCAAAAATGTGGGTTAGCCTTAGAAGCCAGCTGTTTAATAGCAAGGGACTCAGCGTGCCCAGATATTCATAGGGTATAGGGATCAGACATATCAGTCCTTTTAGTTACGGTTTCAAAGGCCACCTGCTATTGTTATACCCTCAGCCATATGGCTAAATAGGGCATATAACGTTTGATACGGTCAAAATGGGCCTCATCGAAATAATTTTACGCCTCTTTGAACCAAATCCATTCCAGGACATTTGGAGACGATTTGTTCCAAACTTGGTACATCGTTATATTATTGTCAAACTTAGATTGAGTTCGGAGATGGGCAATATTGGTCCAATCCTTCGGGTACCTACCACACAAAATGTCTATATTTTGAAAGAAAATCATCTACTGCACAGAAAGAAAAAGGATAGTCCGATTTTGCTCCAACTTTGCAAATCCTAATATTTGCATCAGTGCTAGGTCAGGCGCGAAAATGGACAATATCGGTGCACTCCTTCAAGTACCTCCCCCACAAAGGGTCTTTGGAATAATTATAACTCTTAAAAAAGTGTGATGAAAGAGTCCGATTGTCTTTTAATTTCACACATTCCAATAATTTTATTAGCCCAAGGTCTGGTGCGAAAATGGAATATAACGGTCCATTCCTTCTGGTACCTCCCTCACAAAGAGTAAAACTTTTGAATATTCATGAGGCTCATAAAACGCGAGATGAACCTCCGATTCCTTTCAAACTTGGCACATCTCAATATTTCCATTAACACAAGATCTGTTATAAAGATGGTGGAGATCGCACCATTCCTTCTGGTACCTCCCCCACAAAAGGGTCAAAGTTTTGAATAAACAAAACGATCATAATATCCGAAATAAGCATACGGTTGTCTTCATATTTTACACATCCCATTATTTCTACTAACACAAGATCTGCTGTGAAGATGGAATATATCGGACCACTCCTTCTGGTACCTCCCTCACAAAGGGGTAAAAAATTTGAATAACTATGAAGCTCATAAAACGTGAAATTAATATCCGATTCCATTCAAACTTGGCACGTATCAATATTTCCATCAACTCAAGATCTGTTATAAAGATGGTAGAGATCGGACCATTTCTTCGGGTACCTGCCCCACAAAGGGTCAACATTTTGAATAACCAAAACGATTATAAAATCCGAAATAAGCATCCCGTTCTCTTCAAATTTCACGCCATACAATATTTTTACTAACACAAATTCTTCTGTGAAGATGGAATATATCGGTCCACAGCTTCTGGTACCTCCCCCACAAAGGGTCAAATTTTGGAATAGCCATGAAGCTCATAAAACGCGAAATTAATATCCGATTCGATCCAAATTTGACACATCTCAATATTTCCATCAAGACATGATCTGCTATAAAGGCGGTAGAGATCGGACCATTCCTTCTTGTACCTCCCCCACAAAGGCTCACCATTTTATCTCATCTAAATTGAAGGCCAAACCTGGCACGTCGCAATATTTATATCATATTTATTTAGTTCCAACACGAAATGGACAATATTGGTCCATTCGTTCGGAACCTAATCCATAGAGGGTCCGCAATTTGAATAATAATAGCAGAAGTCAAAATATATTTAAATAATCGAACATTGGCTGAGGGTATACATGTGTTGGCAATTCCGACATATACTTTTTAATTTGTTTATAATTTATGTTTGAAATTTCAAAATTTCAAACTTTGCCAAGAGGTCTCAGAACATCAACTATCCAGCAGAAGAGATTAACAACTTAATAGTAAAGAATACAGAACTAATCTATCAAGTAGTAAATATTACATTTCTAAATTAAATTTTAGGAATATAATAAAAATATATACCCTATGGGATCTCCGACAAATTCTTCGAGACGTATGCCAACGAAATTTAAAAAAATAATATAACATCGCCCACCACTGCTGCCCATTTTGTGATGGGGCATATCAAAATCCCATCAATGTGTGTTGTCACCTCATGCCCCTCTTAGCCAAAACTCTCTCTCTCTCTTCCCATTTAAGTCTCATTTTTCATTTTCACCTTAACCAACACATTGTCGTCTTTCCTTTTTTGATTTCCTTTTATCCCCTTTCGGCATTCATTTAGCCAAGCACTTCCTATATCCGTTCGAAGGAAGGAAACTGAAAACAACAAAAAATAAAGGAACTACATGCAATTTTTTTCTTCTTAGGCCTCCTCCATATGTACGTATGTATGTATCTCATTCACTCACTGGCTTGTGGGCATTTTAAGGCTGCGACCACAAAAACTCATCATAAATATTGTATTTTCTGCGAAAAATAGATGGATTTTATTTAAGAATTCCAAAAAAGGGATTTTTTTCTTAAGGAGAGTATTTTTCTTGAGAGATCATTGCTTGAATCAAGAATAAGTGAGGAGAAAGCAATTTGCGAAGATGGCAACGCGAATGGTTGTTTTTCGTACCTTGTGTACCCTACATGCTGGCTAAATGGATGTAAATTTCAAGTGCTTTTGGTTTTTTATAAAAATAAAGATATTTAAATGAACAAATTGATAGTATTAGGATTCGAATATATGTGTTGGGTGCTAATAGGCCTGTGGACCAAGATATATGTTTAAAAATACGATATTGAACTAAAAAAGGAAGGTGAAAACAAAAACATGAAGGAACTACGTTTTTTCTCCTGTCTTGTTGTCATTATTAAGCTACGGCCGCAAAAACTCATAAATGTTGGATTTTCTTAAAAATTAAAGATGGATTTAAAAAATCAAAAAATAAATATTTGGCCCTATAGTTGATGTCTATGCGTGTTTATTGAGAGATCAGTGTTTTAAACAAGAATGAGTAAGGAGAGAGCAATTTGCGAAGATGGCAACGCGAATGGTTGTTTTTCGTACCTTGTGTACCCTACATGCTGGGGAAATTGATGCAAATTGGAAGACCATTTTTCTTAAGAGATCATGCCATTCAATCAAGAATGAGTGAGGAGAAACAATTAGCGAAGATGGCAACGCCAATGGTTGTTTTTCGCACCTTGTGTACCCTACATGTTGTAGAAATTAATGTAAAATGTGAAGTACTTTTGGTTTTTTATAAAAATGAAGATATTTGAATAAAAAATAAAGTATTAGGATTCTAATATATATATTGGGTGCTAATAGCCCTGTGGACCAAGATATATGTTTAAAAATACGATATTGAACTAAAAAAGGAAAGTGAAAGCAAAAACTAATGGAGCTACATTTTTTTCTCCTGTCTTGTGGTCATTATAAGGCTACGACCACAAAAAAAACTCATAAATGCTGTATTTTCTTCAAATTAAAAATGGAATTAAAATATCAAAAAATAAATATTTGGCCCTATAGTTGATGTCTATGCGTGTTTCTTGAGAGATCAGTGTTTTAAACAAGAATGAGTGAGGAGAAAGCAATTTGCGAAGATGGCAACGCCAATGGTTGTTTTTCGTACCTTGTGTGCCCTACATGTTGTGGCAAATGATGTAAATTTAAAGTGCTTTTTATAAAAATGAAGATATTTGAACGATAACTTATTGTATTAGGATTCAAATATATGTGCTGGGTACCAACATACCTGTAGACCAACATGGATGTCTAAAAATACGATTTTGAACTAAGAAAGAAACGTGAAAACAACAATGAAATAAAGGAACTACAATTGTGGAAAAACTCATCATAAATGATGTATTGTCTAAAAATTATAGATGAGTTTTATTTAAAAATTCAAAAAAAACAATTATTCGGTCTTACCATTTATGTCCGTGCAGAGTTCTATTGCTACGGAGAGCATTTTTCTGGAGAGATCATCCCATTCAATCAAGAATGAGTAGTGAGAAACAATTTGCGAAGATGGCAACGCCAATGGTTGTTTTTCGTACCTTGTGTACCCTACATGTTGTGGAAATTAATGCAAAATGTGAAGTGCTTTTGGTTTTTTTTATAGAAATTAGGATATGTGATTGAAAAAATGTATAGTATTAGGATTCGAATATGTCTGGGGGATGTTTATAAAACTGTAGACCAACATAGAAGTTTAAAAATACGCTCTTGATTGGTCAAATTCTCCTATGTTTCTTGGACAGTTGTTTTTTTAATTATTGAAATATTTTAGAAAAATCCAACGTCCCTGTCGCTTTTTAAAATATTAAAAAAAAACACGTTAGTTGTGGTCCATTAAATTATTTTCAATAAATCGAGGTAATTTTTGTATTATTGCTACGGAGAGCATTTTGCTTGAGAGATCATGCCATTCAATCAAGAATAAGTGGGGTAAAATATTTTGCAAAGATGGCAATGCGAGTAATTGTTTTTCGAGCCTGGTGAACCCTATTGACTGCCCAAATTTTTAAACATACTATCTTGATCTGTTAATTTTACTGGATTCTTTTTCTGGATTCTTTTTCAATTTTTTTGTAGTGAAATACAAAAAAAAAGTGTAGATTAATGAATAGTTGAAAATATGGGCAGATGATGGTGTTTTTTTTATAAATAAAAAACATTTTTTTTAAATATGTTTCTCCTTTCAATTTTTTAGTCTGAAAAGTGCAAAAGTGGGTGAATTTTCACTGCATTAATCGGAGTGAATCCAATCAACACAATAATAAATATCCACGAAAAATTCCTTTTCATGGGTGTAGAATTAACCCGTGAAAAGGAATTTTTCTCGAGAGATAATTTCTCCAATCATTAATAACTAAAGGAAAATATTTTCCAAAGATGGCAAGGCGAAAGGGGTCTTTTTTGTATCTCGTGTACCCTTTTGCAATTGGCGCATATTTGACGTGATTTTGTTTTTTAAGAAATTATTTGGCAACGCGAATTGGGTCTTTTTCGTACCTCGTGTACCCTTTTGTTGTGCCAATTGCCGCATACTTTAAATGATTTTGTTTTTTTTTTTTATATAAAAATTTAAGCAATTTAAATAAAATATTTTTATGGAGGGTATATTAACTTTGTCTTTCCGTTTGTAACACCTCGAAGAATACATTTTAGATTCCACAAAGTATATATTCTCTTGATCAGCATAAAATTCTATGTCGATTGAGCGATGTTCGTCCCTCTGCGGAAATCACTCTAGCTTCCGAACGAAATGAAGTAGATTGATAACATTTCACTGAAATGTATATTATGTCTGCAGGACTTTTGGTATTGCAAAATGGGCCATGTAGGTCCACGTTTTGGTATAGCCCCCATATAAGATACCTCCCGAAATTCGGTACTTTGTTAATTTTAGCGACATTATTCACCGGAATTATTTCAAATTTGGTATTTAAAGTTCGTAGTGGGTACTACAGCCTATGACAAAAAATTATCTGTGCAGGTTCACGTCTTCATATAGCCCCCATATAACGGTATCTCGCTATATTCGGTATTTTGATGATTCTAGCGACATTATTCACCGGAATTGTTTTAAATTTGGTATTTGAAGTTCGTAATGGATACTGCAGCCAAATTTAGAAAATTGTCTGTGCAAGTCCACGCCTTTATATAGCCCCCATTTACGGTACCTCCCTAAATTCGGTATTTTGATGACTTTAGCGAATTTATTCACCGGAATTGTTTCAAATTTGGTATTTGAAGTTCGTAATGGGTAATAAAGCCTATGACAGAAAATTGTCTGTGCAGGTCCACGCCTTCGTATAGCCCCCATATAACGATACCTCCCGATATTCGGTACTTTGTTGATTTTAGCGACATTATTTTTTTTCGCATTTGAATATTGTAATGGCTTATGGCAAAAGTTGTCGACCTCGTATAGAGCCTAATATAACATCTACATTCCGAATTTTTAAAATTTTAACAGAATTTTTAACGGATTTTTTTTTTTTTAATTTCAAAAATTCGTTGCGAATGGTAGAGGGTATTCCAAACTCGGCCCGGCCGAACTTACAGCATTTTTACTTGTTTTTATCAAAATAAAGGAATTTATATAAAAAAACTTGATTTCTAAAATTTTTAATTTCCAAAATTCTAATTTTTTTTTTGTTTTTTTTTTTGTTTTCAAAAATTCTGAAAAATTTATTTTACAATAATTTTTTTTTTGCAATTTTTAACAATATTTATCTTTTGTTACTCCTTCCAATAAAAAATATTGAATTTTGCAAAAAAAAAAACACCTATTATACCTCCACACATATGATGTCGATGATGATTCTCATTTCCGCTCCCTGCCACCCATCCGCCGACTGGCTACGGCTTAGCTGGTGATGATTATGTGCATTTTGGGATGGTTTATGTTCTGTGTAATTTGTTTGAAATGTTATTCCTCATCAAATATTTAAATATTCGAATAAATTGTTGGGCCTCAAACGATGACGATGAATAAACGAAAAATAGTGGCATGAGCGGGGTACGTGTCAGGAAAAAAAAATTGGGAACAATCGGGAAATAAAAAGAAATATTTTTTTGGTAAACTATTTTTCCAAAAAAATTATCTCGATTTTTTGAAAAAAAAAAATATTTGTTTGAGGCGTTTTTGTAGAAAAATGTTTTGAAAGGAATATTCATGGAAATATTTTCTTTTTATGAATTGCATATTTTTCCAAAAAATTTTCTCGATTTTTTGAAAAAAAAAATTTTTTGAGGCGTTTTTGGAAAATTTTCTTTGAAAGGAATATTCATGCCTTTTGATTTTTTCAAATATTTTTCAAACAACCTCACGGAGTTCTTAAAAAAACGTTTATTATTTTTTTATTTATTTTTATTTTATTATTTTTATTATTTTTTTTATTTTTTTTATTTTTATTTTTTTTATTTATTTGATATTTTTTTTTTTGTTATTAAAATTGTGCTTGCCCGAATTTGTTTTATCATTGAAATACCTCTGCGTGTTGTTTTTATTTTTTTTCGAGCATTTTAATTGTTGTTTAATTTTGTGAGTGTGCCCACAGAAATAAATTCAAATAAAAAAAATCCAAAACAACAATATTTTTATATAACCATTGAATGAAGTGCAGAAAAAACCATTCCCAAGAATTGCTTCAATGCCTGAGGTTCAAGTGATGGACATCTGCGACGACGACGACGCCGACAACGAAGACGATGAGTGGCAGAATTTTATATTTAAGCCAAGACTTAAATTACATCAATGGAATACAAATCACATTTGCTTGCGAACACGTTTTGGATTTTGGCACCCATTTCCCCCTACCCTTCACACAATTGAAAACTCAAAATTCACATTTTTGTGTGCGGTAGATAGGTTATTTGTTGCCTTCGGGCCATTGACAACAAGCCCAACATAAAATTGCCGTTAAAAAAATATTATTACCGGCTGCTGAAATTAACCTTAATTTTCTTCTCTTATTTTTGTTTTATTGAGATTTTTTTTTGGATTGTACATTTGGAGGGCCTATTGTGTGTGAATCACGCAAAAACAAAACAAGAACACAATGAAGACTTTTAAAAACGTGCCAAGAAAACAATTAAAATCATTGCCTCAAAAGATATAATTATTTTAAGAGATTTATTTCAATTGTTTGATTTGTTGTTGGAATTCACATTAATGAGTGGTTCTTGAAACAATACTGAAAAAAATTGGTGGCCTCTGGAATAGTTAAACTTGTTGCTCGCGTCTTTAAAAAATATGCTAATAAATCATATTTATTTCTCATTAAATAATATATTTATAAAAAACTTTAATTTTTTTAACAAAAAAAAACATATTTCCTTCCTATCAAAGCACTTCTGTTTGTTTTCAGTGCAAAAGCCGCTGATTTCACTTTCAACGGCGTTAAAAAGTTTGCGTTATTGGCAGTGTAGTGCGCAATCCGGCAACACTGTTTCACTATGACAGAGCTCTCTAGATCGCCATGCAGAGATGTGTAAAAGAGTACTCAATCATACGACAGCTGTTACATTTATCGACCTACGAGTCCCTAATACATTTGTTTGCCCGCTCTTTGCACATTCCATTGTTAAAACGATTTAATTTTTTATAAAAAAAACCGGGAATTTCCGCAATTACCATGGGTTCTACAAAACTCAAAGAAGACCTTAAAAATTGTTTAATAAATTTCGATCGGAAAGTTCTAATAACCCAACTCCTGGATGACTATAAAGTGGAACACAAGGAGGCCGACAAAATTGTGGCAGATTTTGTACAGGAACAGGAAAAGAAACAAAAATTGAAATATGAAAAATTCTATGTGGTGCATGGTGAACAGCAAAAGGAGGATAAACAAATTAAGGAAATCTATAAAATTGTTGAGGAGGCCAAGCTAAAGGAATGGCTAAAGAAATTGAAAAATGCCCAGTCGCTGCTGTATGCGGTGGAGGTAAGTTGTCAACAAAATGATCGCACCTTTAAAAACTAATTTGGGTTCAACTACCTCCCTAGATTGCTGGTGGCGCAAAAACTCCGGCAGCCATTTTCAAGCCCATGAGTGTGGAGGAGGGTGTTAAGCTAAAGCAAAGGGCCGGTACCAAAGCTGCTGCGACAAATGGCATTACAACCTCTGAAAACAAGCCAACAACCTCAAAACCCCCGGAAAAGAAGGAAATAAAACAAGAAGTTAAGAAACCCGCAAATGATGTTTCCAACAAAAACTCTGCCCCTGATACCAAGAAGTCCACACAAAAAACACCCACAAAATCACCGACCACCACCACCAAGGCCAACAAAAAAGGAGGCATTAACAGTTTCTTTAGCTCAGCTGCCAAGAAAACGGAAGACTCCAAGGACACAAAAGCCCCAGCATCGGGGGTGGTAAAACCACCCACACCCAAGAAAATGCAAGACTTCTTCAAAAAACAAACCGAAAAACCCAAGCCAGCCGTTGAGGCAATTAAAAAACCAACAGCCAATACCTCCGTCCAACTCTTCGACGACGACGATGAGGATGAAGAAAATAAAAATGAATCATCGGATGAGGAGGAAAAATTGGAAGCTCTTAAGCGCGACATTATTTCCTCGGATGTGGAAATGAATGCCGATGATGATGATGGCGATGAGGCGGCAAAACCTAGCACCTCCAAACGTCGGCGCATCATTGATTCCGACGATGATGATGAGATTGAAGAACAACCCGCTGTGAAACAAGAAAAACTCGATGCAAGCGCTGTGCAGGATGACGAAGAAGAGGCAAATGTTTCGAAATCTGAAACATTTTTAGATGAAGATGGTTTTGTTATAACCAAGAAACCAAAGCAAAAGGCACAACCGGCCAAAAAGAAGTCACCACCAGCGGCTAGTGTTAAGGCCTCACCGGTCAAGAAAACCTCACCCAGTGAATCAAAGAAAACATCACCGAAATCGGGTAAAGGTGCCGCCACCACCAAAGGAAAACAGTCTAATATTATGAGCTTCTTTGGGAAGAAATAATCCATTAAAATTTCTCTAAACGTGGATGTTATATAAAGTTATAAAATGCATGGAAATATTGGATCATTTTGAGAATTCCTTATATTTTTTTCAAGTTTGGAAGTCTGAACTAGTTTTAGTTGTATTAAATGCTTATATTGTTTTCCAAATCTTTCACCAATTAATTTTGTCACGAAAGAATATAAATACCTTTACTATAGAATAAGAATAAATACATAAAAAATAATATTAAACTATAAACTTAGGGGGTTTCAATTCCAATTGTGGATATGTATAGTTTTTCAAATCCTTCCAAGGGTCAATCAAACTACAAACAATGAACAATTTTGTTAAGGGGTATCGATGCCGAAAATGTGGAGATTTGCAAAAATTGGGATTTGCATCAAAAAGGGCGGTTTGGGACAAAAAACTCAAAAAAAAAAAAAAAAATCAGAAGGTAGCTTGGTATGACTTATGCCAAAAAGCGGATGTGTATAAAATATTTTTCGCGTGGAGATAAGCTACTTACAAGGGACCACTAAACAACATTTGATTTGGTTGGAAATTACAACCAAAACTTAAAAAAATACCGAAAATCAGAAGGTATTGTTATATGGGGACTACATGAATAAGTGGACCGACTTTGAAGCTTTTTGTCGTCAAGGAGTCTCCAATATATCAAAAAAGTTGGAATTGCCCGAAAATATTTAGAGGATCCTTTATATGGGGGGTTATACTAAAAATGGACCTACGAAAACTAGTTGACATGGTTGCATGTAAACAAAGTTAATCTTCCATTTGAATTGTCAAATTACACTTTATTTAATTGAAAATTGATCCAAAAAACACCAAGAAATACCGTTATATAGGGCCTGCACCTAAATGTTGACCGATATATACCATTTCTTCTTTTATATCCTAGAAACAATGTCATGTCAATGTCCGTGTATAGGATTTTATGCTTATCATAAATATACATACATAAATATGTTCCTCTTGGGAAACTTCACGTTTTACTATTTTCTTTGAAAAAAGTCGCGTCATAGCCAAAAACGAATAATTTTTCTTTTAAACAAAATGTTTCTCAATGACCACCATCATTTTATCACTGAATTCACAAGAAATAAAGTATTATGATTAGGCATGCTCACTAGCATCCGTTTTTGTTGTTGTTTTTTGTAACAACAAATGTCTTGCATTTCTTTTTAATTCATAACTGTCGTTGCTTTGCAAAGGGGCAATGGAAACTCTCACCATTATAAACTCTTTCAGTGTGAGCATCACCGGATTAGGATAAAAACAAAAAAGAGAGAGAGAGAGAGAGAGAGAGAGAGAGTAACAGCATTCATTGAATGACCCCCCTTTTTTGTCAAATAGGGCCTATGACGTCTGTGTATTAACAGCTGATCTCGAATGGTTCTGATGCTACTGTATGTTGTTGTTGTTGTTGCTGCTGCCGTTGTATTGTTCCCCTTTTATCTAATCGTGACTTTTGTTTACATTGTTTTACCGTTATCAAGTTGATACATTCAAATTGTTTACATGTCATTTTTGTCGCATTTCCTATGAAATTACTTAACTTAACAGAGTTGTTGTGTGCCGCGTCTCGTCTACTGCGAGGAGTACGCATTTAAGTTTTAAAGATTTTTTTATTAAAAACTAATCCCAAGTAGAGTTAATTTCTTCTAATCTGTGATTATCTTTCTTCTTATTTCTTTGCAGTTTAATTTTTGTTTTACTTCGCTTATAAAAGCCATCATTTACAATTCTTCCAAAGGCGGGCGAGAAGGAGGAAGAAGTTTAACCAAACAACACAAAGTTTCATTAAAGCCGTGCCCGCAAAAACAGCTTCAAAATTACTTACAAAACTTTAAATTCCACACCCACAATTGAAAACGCATTTAAAATGCGTTTCGAACCACTGGGCCAGAAAATGTTTACACGACGAAATTGGTTGCTGCGCTGCAGTATACTTATCAATATTGCTGTGATTTTATATATCTGCAGTCATCTTATGATTGGAAATCGTTATACCCTGACGTCGGGTTCACAGTTTGTGATACAGGAACAGCCCAGCAGTGCCATGCAGCAGCAACAGCAGCAAGCTGAAAGGGGCATGGTGCGGGAAGCATTGGCCAAAATGGTAAGTAATCTAGAAATATTTTCCCCATGGGAATCCCTAAATTTCCGTTTCTTTTCTGAAATTACAGGAAATGCTTGAAGAAAAACAAGAAGTTCCCAAGCCTCCCAGTGAAACTAAGGCTGATATAAGCGGCAACAGTGGTGGTGGCGGTAGTTCCCATGACCTACAACAGCCGCCAGTTAAAGATGCCGATGCACCCCCTGAAATGGATCCCGATATTGGTGATCCAGCCAATGTCATTGGCAATATTGGCAGCAGCAATGCCGCCAATAGCAATTTTGTAAATAACACAAATGCTGCCGATCCAAACTATTTGGTGGGCGGCGATGAAAAAGACTTTGACGAACGCTTGCGTAGCATATTGAAATGCCACGATAAAGCGTATGAGGCCGAGACTCTACAACGTGGAGATTTTTGGGTCTTAAAGAATTATGTTCGGGCCGAACATGGTGAACTGAAGTGCCATGAATCCATTACCTATACCACACATGCAGATTATACGTTTTTAGATAATCTGATACCATTGTTGGAAAGGTAAACGCAACACAAACCACATCAACAAAAACAAATTTACCTTACCTCCTCCTTCTTTTTTTTAGATGGAATGCTCCCATCAGCATAGCCATGCATGCACCCGGCACCGACTTCCAACCAACATTGGATTCCATAAAATATCTAAGAGACTGCTTGCCCAATAGTAATTTAGTGCGCATGTATGCCACTTTCCATATATATTTTAGTACCAAACATATCCCCAAAACGATACCCAAGTATTATGATGCTCTTAAGGTGGGCTACAATTGTACGCTGCCAGCGCCCTATGTCAATGTGACATCGGGCCATTTGTATAAGACGCAAAAGAAGCTGTTGTACCCGGTCAATGTGGGCCGCAACATTGCCCGTGATGCTGCCATAACACATTTCATATTGGCCAGCGATATTGAGTTGTATCCGAATCCGGGTCTGGTGAAGAAATTCCTGGAAATGATCGCCCGCAATGAGCCTTATTTGAATAGAAAAGCACCGCGGTGAGTGGAAAAAATTTATGTTTTTTTAGATCCCAATTTCCAAGGAAAATAGTTGTAATCACGGCATTTTAGGGCTACGTTTTGGTATAGCCCCCATATAATGGTACCTCCCTATTTTCGGTATTTTAATGATTTTAGCAACATTATTCATCGGAAATGTCTCAAATTTGGTATTTGAAGTTTATAATGGATACTAAAGCCTATGACAGAAAATTGTCTGTGCAGGTCCACGTCTTCGTATAGCCCCCATATAACGGCACCTCCCGATATTCGGTATTTTGATGATTTTATCAATATTATTCATCGGAAACGTTTCAAATTTGGTATTTGAAGTTCATAATGGATACTACAGTCTGTGACAGAAAATTGTCCGCGCAGGTCCACGTCTTCATATAGCCCCCATGTAACTGCACCTCCCGATATTCGGTATTTTGATGATTTTAGCAACATTATTCACCGAAATTGTTTCAAATTTGGTATTTGAAGTTCGTAATGGATACTACAGTCTATGACAGAAAATTGTCTGTGCAGGTCCACGTCTTCATATAGCACCCATATAACGGCACCTCCCGATATTCGGTATTTTGATGATTTTAGCAACATTATTCACCGGAATTGGTTCAAATTTGGTATTTGAAGTTCATAATGGATACTACAGCCTATGGCAGACAATTGTCTGTGAAGGTCCACGTCTTCGTATAGCTTTCATATAACGGTACCTACCGATATTCGGTATTTTGATGATTTTAGCCACATTATTCACCGGATTTGTTTCAAATTTGGTATTTGAAGTTCATAATGGATACTACAGCCTATGACAGGAAATTGTCTGTGCAGGTCCACGTCTTCGTATAGCCCCCATATAACGGCACTTCTCGATATTCGGTATTTTGATGATTTTAGCGACATTATTCACCGGAATTGTTTCAAATTTCGTATTTAGAGTTCGTAATGGATATTACAGCCTATGACAGAAAATTGTCTGTGCAGGTCCACGTCTTCGTATAGCTCTCATATAACGGTACCTCCCGATATTCGTTATTTTGATGAATTTAGCAACATTATTCACCGGAATTGTTTCAAATTTGGCATTTGAAGTTCATAATGGATACTACAGCCTATGACAGAAAATTGTCTGTGCAGGTCCACGTCTTCGTATAGCCCCCATATAACGGCACCTCCCGATATTCGGTATTTTGATGATTTTAGCAACATTATTCACCGGAAATGTTTCAAATTTGGTATTTGAAGTTCATAATGGATACTACAGTCTGTGACAGAAAATTGTCTGTGCAGGTCCACGTCTTCGTATAGCACCCATATAACATAATTTTATCGACATTATTCACCGGAATTGTCTCAATTTTGGTATTTGAAGTTCATAATGGATACTACAGTGCAGGTCTATGCCTTCGTAGCTCTCGATATTCGTTATTTTGATGATTTTAGCTACATTATTCGCAATTTTTTTTTCCAAGTTCCGCATTTGAATATTGTAATGGCTCATGACAAAAGTTGCCTATGCAATGCCGACCCCAATATAACGGCTACATTCGGTATTTTTCAGATTTTAACAGAATTTTTAAGCTTTTTTTTTGAAATTTCAAATTTAATTTTTTTTTTGAAAATTTCAAATTTCAATTTTTTTTTTGAAAATTTCAAATTTGAATATTCAAAGTTCGGCCCGGTCGACCTTATAGATTTTTTACTTGTTTATTTGCTATTTGATATTAATTTAGTCTCTTCTCATTTCCCTAGTGTTTTTTTTTTTTTTTTGAAAATTTCAAATTTATTTTCTTTTTTTTTTGAAAATTTCAAATTTCAATTTTTTTTTTTTAATTTCATTTTTTTTTTGAAAATTTCAAATTTGAATATTCAAAGTTCGGCTCGGTCGAACTTACAGCTTTTTTACTTGTTTTATTTGCTATTTGATATTAATTGTGTCTCTTCTCATTTCCCTAGTGTTTTCCCCCTGTCCATTTTTGAAGTGGAGGACAGCAGTCCTGTGCCCCATGACAAAACCGAATTACAAGAGTTCCTGCGCTCGGGCAAAGCCATACCATTCCACAAACGTGTCTGTGCCAGCTGTCACGGCGTACCGAAATCCAAGGAGTGGATGGCTGCCAACGAAACTGACGAATTAAGTGTCTTCCATATTGGAAAGCGAACCGGTTACTTTGTACACTGGGAACCGATTTATATAGGAACCAATGCCGAGCCCCACTATGACGAGCGTCTGAGTTGGGAGGGCAAAAGTGATAAAATGACACAGGTTAGTGCAACATAATTTTATTTATTTTTTTTTCATTATTTTAAAATGTATTTTTTTTTCGTTTTTTTAGGGCTATGCCTTATGTGTCCTAGACTATGAATTTCATATACTAGACAATGCCTTTTTGGTCCACAAACCCGGCATAAAGGTACTCAAAAAAGACACCCGTCGTGCCATGCTGGCCGGCAAAACCAATCAGCTGATACGTAAAATAATCTATCCCGAATTGAAAATTATGTATGGCACACGTACTGGCTGCGCCGTATAGTGGTTAATTAAGCATAAAAGTTGAAAAACTTTTCATGCTGTTAGTACTGCTACTCAGTTGTCATCATCGATGTCGTCGTCATCATCCACATCTACATCATCATCCTCATCGTCGTCGTCGTCGTCCTCTTCATCCTTAACATATAGAATATGGAATTGTAAATCCCTTTTCGAGTTGAGCAACATTTTTGGTGGATGGTGGAAACGTACAAACTTCCTGTGGTATTTATGGCGTTTCTGGGATTAGAATTTTGGAGCGTTTATTTCAATTGGTTTCCGTTTCGTTTTTTTGTTAAGATTGGCAATTTAAAGTTTAATTTTGATATTAATGGCGCATTTATTTCAAATGTAATCCATACTTGCAAAACATTCCTTTAACTATTTGAGAAAAAGTTTTAAAAATTTACACGAATCTTTTGCCAAACCCAAATTGGCAATATTCACAAACACAAGATGTTATAGATTGTCAAATGAAATATTTTGGAGAATTTATTTGACTTTAATTTTGCATTTAAACTGAATTTTGATTTCCCTAGTTGTTTGTTTTAAGATCTAAAGTTTATAAACCTTTTTCGAAGCAAACCCTTAAATTTTAATATTAAATCTAAACTGGAATTGTCAATCTCTTTGCCAATTGAATTGTTATTTCTTCATATATATAAAAAAACAACACCAACAAATGCGAAAAGGGACATAATTTATTTTTATAAATCTTAAAAAGAAACTTAAATATAATTACCAAACAAAAAAGTACTAACGAAATACAAATTGTTGAATATTGAATTCCAAACAAAAGAAAAACAAAAAATATTTTTGTAAACAAAAAGAACTTAGAAATTAATTAAAATTACATTGCAAATGAATGTAAAGAGATAGAGGAGAAATTTTAATGCCACAAAAAAAGAAAATGAAAAGAAAACATGGAAAATGAAAAGAAAACCCCATTCTAGTAGCCATACTGTGAAAGTGTTGAATAGAAAAACCCAAACCAAGCTTCAAATAGCAATAGTAGTTTTGAAACCAACATGTCACAAAAATCAATCACACACACAACTGTTTTTCAAATTGGCTATAAATGTAAAATTAATCAAAAAATAACTACCGCAGAATTATTCTAATATAAATTTTGTGTTATGAGAAAATTGAAGGACCAAAAAACAAACTAAAAGAACGAATGTATACATTTTTCTTGTGGTATTTGTAATATACATATTTTTTTAGGGAATTCTTTAAGAATTCTTTCCAATGAAAATTTATAGAAATTGTATTTTTTTATGTTCACATCGGTTTTTGAAGTAATTTTCCTCAATTTACGTTTCCTTTCTTCTTTAGTTTAATTAGTATTTTGTTTTTTCTTTTTTCATTTTAATTTTAGTTTAATTATTATTTTGTATTATTTATTTATGTTAATAAAACACAGAAAAAAAAACACCAACAATGAACTATTAAAATACAAAACGACATCACAGAAAACATACAACACACATATACATATATTTTATACGTTTACAATTGGAAATCAAGGGATATTCTAAAATGATATCAAATCACTTTCCAATGTAAGTTTTAAACTCCTTGTAGGTTTTTTAAATTAAAAATCAATGGATATTCTTCTAGAAGAAAAGAAATCGTGGAACTTGCAATTGAAAACAAGTCAAATTTTATTAGGGAAAAAATAATAATGTGGTCAATTTCCTAATTGAAAATCAATCGATTATCTAATTTGAAATCAGTGGAAGTATAATTAAACAAAAGAAAAACAAACAATTTTCTAATTTGAAATCAGTTGAAGTAAATGCAAACAGGAGAATTTCTTTTCTTATAAAAATCATCTGATAGACAGACCCGACGATTTCCTAAAGGAAAAGTGCTTTCAATCTAATAGAAGATGAATCGACTTTCTAATTCGAAATCCGTGGAAGTATAATTAAACAATAGAAAATCAATCGATTTTCTAATTTGAAATCAGTTGAAGTAAATTTAAACAAAAGAAAATTCTTGATTTTCAAATAATTGACATAAAAAATCCTGTATAAAAACATTCAAAAAGGGCTATGTCTTTAGAAAACGTTTTCCCTCGATGTTTTAATTCGAAAATATATTGAATATATTGAAATCAATTTACATAAAAAATACTGTATAAAATCATTCAAAAAGACTAGGTCTTTAGGAAACGTTTCCTCCTCCAAATTGAATATTTTAAAAAGAAACCCCTCACAACAAATTTCATTTGAAAAAACAAAACACATTTTTGGTGGTCATTTCAATTCAGGGGTAAGAGACCTTCTATAGATAGGCCCAAAATTTGATTCAGAGCCACAGGAGTCCAAAATTACTTCTCACCAAAATCAAAATCCAAAATGACTTCTCACCAAATTCAATATTCTTAGTCATCCTGCTGGTTTTTTTAATAGCTGCGAAGAAGTCCCCATAAATATTCCTTTCCGTTTTCCATATAAAGATCATCCGGTCTTTTACAGCAAGAAGATTTTTTGATCTTCTAGAAGGGAACAAAAAAACATATTTCGCTTCTCAAAAATTTCCAACCTCGCAACCCAAAGACTTTTCAAAATAAAATCAAAAACGTTGAAGTCCAATATTGCCAGATATCTTATTGATGATTATACCCTACACCACTACAGGGCCAAAAGGACACGAGATTGACCTATAGTTCCACAGAATCAGATTATGAGTCGACGTATGCATGTCCGTGCGTCCGTCTGTGCATTCAGTTTTGAAAACAAAGTACAGGTCCCATTTATTGCCCGATCCAGATGAAATTTTGCTCAAATCATTTGTTTGACCCAAGGACGAACCCTATAGAAATTGAAGATAATCGCTCAGAATTTAGATATATCTAAATATATATCTTCGTCCGACTTGTCTTTTGAGTTTATCTTTCTCAGCCGTAATATGCACTCTGTAGTAACGATATTAGGGAAAATATATCAAATACAGCTCAGAAATCCCCACGCCAAATTTTATCGAGATCGCTTTAGATTTGGATATAGTTCCCATACATATCTTCGTCCGATTTGCCTTTTATTGGGCACCAAACGTATAATATCAGCCTAAATGGGATGGAATTTCGTACTTAAGACCAAATTGAGTCTAGAGACAAGTATGTCAAATTTGTTGAGAATCGGTTCAGATATAGCTATAGCTCCCACATATACTGTTCATCCAATTTGTTGAGTTTGACCTGCACAGCCGTAATATGCACTCGGTAGTAACGATATTTGGGGGAAATAAATCAAATACAGCTCAGAAATCTCTATGCCAAATTTTATCGAGATCGGTACAGATTTGGTTATAGCTCCTATACATAACTATATCTGATTTCAAATTAATTTTGCACCAAATGGGTAATACAAGCCCGCATTAAAAAGGGGCTTGAAGATGATATCAATAAATATCCCTCCTCTCAGATATGATTATAATAAGTATTTCAATGGTTAACTAATGGGCGGCTCTTAAAAAAGGTATTTGTGGGTCTAATAAAAAAACTCACTTTTTGTATAAAAATTTTACTGACCAGCTATAAGTTTTTTTGGAGAAGGCCTTTTTTTAGGGTCTAATAAAAAATGCAAGAATTCTTTTAATCCATTTATTGCAGAAATATATTTTTCTCTGCAGAAAAAGAGGCCCTCTCCATGATACTTATAGCGAGTCAGTGGAATTTTTATTCTCAAAAAAAAAAAAAAAAAAATGTCAGATAAATTAAAGTGTCTCAAACATCTTCTGTTAGGAGGCTTCACTTTTTACTGTGAATTTCAAAATCATGCTCTCATGTCTTCAATTGCAAGTTCTTCTGATATTTTTGGTGAGATATAAAAAGTGATCACTGTTTTCTATCCTTTTTTTCAATTTCAAAAACTTTGCTTTGCTCTTCCACTTCCACCTCTAACTTGATTTCAATACATTACAGTCCATATTCTTCGTACACATAAACATACACACATATATTTTGTTCCTAATACTAACTACAACACTTGATAATTTTCACATAATCAATTTCCAATTTAGGAGACTATATTAACAATGAAAAAAGTAATACTAAAACAACACAATTTAATAAAAATGAAAAAAAAAAAAACATCATTAAATGAAATTAATTTTTTTAAGCTGGAAAAACGTGATATTTGTACTAGTTCTTAAACATAAATTTCTTGGTCAATTCAAGAATTAAAAAGAAAAAACACAACAACAACAAAAACCTAAAAAAATAAAGAAAATCGTAAACGAAAAAAAAAAACAGAAGAAAATAAGTGAATAGCGTTTAAGTTTTAGTTTTTTAAGACAACAACAAATAAGAAAAAAAACAAAACCTTGAAAAGCAAATAGGTTTTTAAGAGCAATACAAAGCAAGAAAACAGAGATAGAGAAACGTTTTAAAACCATTGCACATTTTATAATTTGTATTACTAAAGGAAGAATCCTGAAAATAAAAACAGAAAATCTTAAAATTAAAATGAAATTGCAAATCTATATACTATAATTTCATTTACACTTTTACTATATAAAAACGTAATGCTATTAAAAACATACTTCTTTGTAAATAAGTAAATACTTACTAAAAAAAGAAAATCTATATATTTTTAAAATTTCAAAAAATAATGCATTGAAAAAGTTTTTTTTTGATGGTAGTTTATTTATTGTTTTTAATTTGTAAAATCAAAATCCATTTTAATATGGTAATACATCCACACTAGAAGACTTTCAGCAATAAGCTTTTCTTTCTCTCTTCCTCTTAAAGAAAATGTAATAAAAAACAATTATTGAAAAATAAATTTGAAAATTAATTTAATAATATGAAGAATTAAAATGGAAACAATATGAGAAACATAAGTGTGGGGGCCCTTTGAAACATGTGAAAGTTTGAAATAGTCTTCTTCTTTGAGAAGGTATTCTGGGAAGAGCTCCATCGATTCATAAACAAAGTGTGAAATAGAAGTGAAGGCATTCCGAGACATTTGAAAATTTTAAATTATGTTTCAGAAACAAAATGTGAAATATAAGTGAGGGTATTCCAGGTCGTTTGAAAATGTTGATTCTTTCCACGTTTTCATGTAGGCCCCATATCACGGTAACTCCCAGTATGTTGAGGATTTAAGCAATATTTTTCACCGGAATTGATTCAAATTTGGTTCTTGAAGTTCGTAATAGGTACTACAGTCTAAGACAAAAAATCGAGTCCAAGCCTTCGTATATCCCCCATTAAACGATACCTCCCTATATTAGGTATTTTGATGATTTTTGCTTTGCTTGATTTGATTTCGTAGTTGTTTCAACGACCTATAACAAAAAATCGCGTATGCAGGTTTTCGTCTTCGTATAACCCCATACCAATATCTCCCAATATTCGGTATTTGATTTTAACGGTATTATTCACCAGAATTATTTCAAATTTCGGAAATGATGTTCGTAATGGGTTCTACAGACTATAATAAAAAATTACTTATGAAGCCAAACGTCTTCGTATAGCCCCCATATAATTTAATTTGAGAGGTATTTTTTACGGATTTTTGTTTTTCTTTTTTTGAAAAATTTCAAGTTCGTTCAAAATGGTGGAGGGTATTAAAAAGTTCGGTCCGGCAAAAGTAAGGTGCTTTTTACTTGTTTTTTTTTTTTTTTTTTTTGAGAATGTATTTTGGTATTCGATGATAAGGTCCCTTGGCCATCTTCTATTTAAAAAAAAACCCTTTCATCAATTTTTTTTTAAAAATTTTCCAAGAATATTTCTCAGCTATGGAGGCTCCTCGACACTTTTGTTTCAAAAATCCAGATTAAGAAATAAAAATAAAGTAATAAATAAATAATATTAATTAAAAATTTAATGATACTAAATTCATAAATAATAATAAATAAAAACATAAATATATAAATGGGTAAATAATAAAAAAAATTTGAACGTAAATAAATAAAATAATTTATAAATAAAAATAAACAACTAAATGGACGGCTAATAATAAAAAATAAAACAAAAATATATTTTTTAATTTTTTTTATTATGATTATAATAATTATATTTAAAAAATAAATAAATATAGATGTATAATTCAGAAACATAAAAAACTAAAGAAATTAACAATAATAATAGTAATAATAATAATAATAATAATAATAATAATAATAATAATAATAATAATAATAATAATAATAATAATAATAATAATAATAATAATAATAATAACAAGAATAAAAATAACAATAATAATAAATATAATAATAATAAAATAATAATAATAATAATAATAATAATAATAATAATAATAATAATAATAATAATAATAATAATAATAATAATAATATTAATAATAATAATAATAATAAAAGTGACAATAATAATAATAATAATAATAATAATAATAATAATAATAATAATAATAATAATAATAATAATAATAATAATAATAATAATAATAATAATATTAATAATAATAATAAAAGTGACAATAATAATAATAATAATAATAATAATAATAATAATATTAATAATAATAATAAAAGTGACAATAATAATAATAATAATAATAATAATAATAATAATAATAATAATAATAATAATAATAATAATAATAATAATAATAATAATAAAAGTGACAATAATAATAATAATGATAACAATAATAATAATAATAATAACAATAATAATAATAATAATAATAATAATAATAATAATAATAATATTAATAATAATAATAAAATAATAATAATAATAATAATAATAATAATAATAATAATAATAATAATAATAATAATAATAATAATAATAATAACAATAATAATAATAATAATAATAATAATAATAATAATAGTAATAATAATAATAATAATAATAATAATAATAATAATAATAATAATGATAATAATATTAATAATAATGATAATAATAATAATAATAATAATAATAATAATAATAATAATAATAATAATAATAATAATAATAATAATAATAATAATAATAATTAATAATAATAATAATAATAATAATAATAATAATAATAATAATAATAATAATAATAATAATAATAATAATAATAATAATAATAATAATAATAATAATAATAATACTAATTATAATAACAATAATAATAATAATATTAATAATAATAATAATAGTAATAATAATTATAATAAATAATGTAAATAATATAAGTATATAAATGAATCATAAAATTAATAAAACAGATGAATAATAACATTAAAATTGATAGAACTATAATTATATATTGATTTACGTTTAATATATTTTTTTATTATAATTATAATATTTTTTTTAATAAAAATAGATAAATATAAATTTATAAATTAAAAAAAGTTTATAAATAATAATAATAAAAATATAGATATATATATATATATATATATATAATAGTCTTGTTAATAAATAATAAAAAAATTAAATAAAAATATTAAAATTATAATTATAAATCATTATATCTATTATGATTTAATAAAATTTATTAAAAAATAAATAAATATAAATTTATAACTAAAAAACAACATGACATACTGAGGAAATTAATAAATAATATTAAATCATAACATAAACACATAAATGAGTATATAATAAAAAGAAATAAATTTGTACGCAAATAAATAATTTATTTTTTTTATTATAATTATAATAATTATATTTACTATAATTATAATATATTATAAGAATATATAATTATTATTATTGCAATAATAATTACATTTATAATTATAAATATTATAATAATTAAATTTATGTAATATATAATTATTATAATTATGTATATGATTATAATTATTATAGTTATAATAATAAAATTTTAATAAAATTCAATATAAAAAATAATAAAAATAACAATTATTTATAATAACAATCCCAATAATAAAACAAAAACAACAACAATAAAAAACCAATTGATACGCGCAAAGTTAGTTATTCCATTTTAATTTAAACAAATTTAAAATCTAAAAAGAAATACAACAAGATTAAAAACAAAAAAAATTAACTTGATTTAAAGTGCCTTAGTAAAAGATATAAATGAATGATTAAAAACAAATGAAAAAAAGGAAACATACTAAACAAAAAACAAACAGCCAACAGCATTAACAACAACAAAAACGACAACTTAAATCCAGTATAACTAAAACTAGAAGCTAAAGAAATAATAAATTACAAAGACAACAAAAATAAAAAACTGAAGAAAAAAAAAATAACACATAGACTGAGAAGTTGTGGGTCTTTAAAGGGGTGGTATTTTTTAATATATAATTACATAAAAAATATTAATTTTTAAAGGATTTTAAAAAATTTCTCGGAAATTTGGTTTCTTCGAAGCCAGGCCATATTTTCTTGGAAATTTTGTTTCTTCGAATAGAGGCCATTTTTTCTCGGAAACCTGGTTTCTTCGAAAAGAGGCCATATTTGCCTGGTTTTAAACTCAAATATTTTTCTAAAGGAGTGGAATAGTTTTTCGTCTGAAATATTTATGTATAATATTACAAGATTTCTAAAAATGGTGTCTTTAATTTGGGTTTTTTGTTTAAAATCTAAAAAAAGTCTATTTGATATGTTTTTGAAGAGAAAAATTAAAAACAATAATATGTACGGCCAAGGCTCGGAGCCTGAGATAGTTGCCAATTAAAATTATCAAAAAAATGAATTAATTTTGATTTTTTCAATATTTTTTGCTAAAATGTATATCTCGCCTATATTTTCTTGTTTTTAAAAATGCAATTTTAAATCATTCAGGTGAGCAGGTTAGATGTACGTTTTAACTGAAATATTTAAAAAAAAAAAAACATTTTTTTTTTTAGATATTTTTAATTGGTTATTTTTTCAGGCTGCAAGCCTTAGCCATATATTTTATGGTTTAATTTTTCCATTCAAAAACTTATTAAATAGACTTTTTTAGATTTTAAGATCTTTGGCTCCCACTTTGTGGTCATTGAGAGGTATTAATTTCCCTCATCGATTTCAAATATATACTTTTTTTAATTTTGGAAATATGTCCGGTCAGACGACAAGATATGGCAGAGAATTTCAAATAATTTGTCTAATATATTAATAGCCCCTACAACTAACTTAGAATGGGAAGAATTTAAAAGCATTATTTTCGCCACTACCCAAATTTGTCAGTTCATGTGTTATTTAAGTTTTTTCTTATTTTGAAAAAAAAAAAAACAACAAACAAAAAATATATATTACACCACTTAAAGTCATTATTTTTATTAGTTAATATTATTTATAGTCTACATTTATTTTTTAATAAATAAATAAATAGATATAATTTTTTTTCAATATAATTAAATGTATTATTTTTAGTTAGTTACTTTTTACAATTATTTTCTAGTTGATT